>NC_041054.1:13732359-14064859 GCF_900634775.1 Gouania willdenowi | reverse complement strand
AATACACTAAAAAAGATCAATTTATGTAACCTCAGGTAATATCCACTTTAATGGTTGCAGATGTTCCCACAAAGATTAAAATAATTAAACTGTGTCACTTTCACCATAGTGATGCGTTTTGAATGCATTTGTCAAATTTGACTAATGAATACATTTTAATAGTCAACTGCATGCTATTGGTGTCAACAAAGAGAGTGCCACATTTAAACACTGAGCAGTGAGTGGAGTCAACAGCAAACTTCATATGAACTAAGGAAATTAAAAATATTGAATGCTTTGATTAAGGGTGGGGCTAGAGCAGCTAAGTCACTCCCAGTCTATACTATAAAATCTCTAAAGAACAATTTATGCTATGCAAACAACCTCCTTAATACTAACTATACCTTTCTATTTGCAATACTCCCAATCCTACCTACTCGCCACAGTTTGTAGAGTCTGCAGGATTAAGTTTTTATAGGAGGGGGTTGTAAGAATCCACCAAACATCACAAACCACCATTCTCAGCCAATAGCAAAATCTAACTGTAATGATTGGGTTTCCATAGATAGGGGAAAGTCCCTCTTAGATGTTTACAATAATAATATTATGTTAAATTGGAGAAAAACCTCAAGTTTGACAAGAATCAATCAACAACCATACTTTATATCCAAATGTATTGGTTTTTCAGCAGAAAACTGGTTTTGGGGTTCAGTTAAAGTCACAGGTGGATGCAGATGTTCCCACAAAGATTAAAACATGTAAAATGTGACACATTCAATGACACATTTGTAAAATTTGATTAATGAACAAGATTCAACAGTCAACTGTGAGGCTGGCACATGAAGTGCACAATTTCCTATGGAGTCAAAAACAATAACAGGGCTTCAAACTTTGTGTAAATTTGGGGAAAAGAAAAATGCATTGAATTATTCACGTTTGTTTCTAGCCAACTACATTATCAATGGATTTAATTGAATATTAAATGCAGCACTGTTAGTTTACTTTGAAAGGAATTCATTTTGCAATATAATTTCCTGATCTCAAAGAGTTTTATAGACTTCAGAAACAAATTGCAGCAGTTGTATAAGCAAATGTTTGGCCACTGGCTGATTTAAGATCAGACTCTAGCTCTTTTTTTGTTTTTGTTTTTTAACACAGTGTCTTAGCTTATAGACTGGCTCACATTGATGAGATGGATCCTGGGTCCTGGGGCTGCTCTGCTGTGGTGGATGAGCTGCTGTTGGTAGAGGTGAGTCTGGCTTTGTGCAGCGGACCACGCCCCGGTCGGCCCCAGTGATCATAGCGTCGCACATTAGTCTAGTGCTACTACATCCGGGCGCTCCGCTCACTCTACCAGCCCTGCGAAGATGGCGACTCTAGGGAGGAGTGCAGTATTATCCTCCACCCCGGCCGGAGCTAAGAGCGCCCCGGAGAGCTCCAACCCGGAGGAGGACGACGGACAGGACCTGTGGTGGGAAATGAGTGTTTGAAGCCGGTTGAATGCTCACACTGTATTTGTGCAGAGTAGCTTTATTACAAAGAGGATGGTTTGACAGCTAGCCTGCTAACGAGGCTAGGCTAGCATCAGCACCAGACTGAATGGTGACACAGCAGCAGCACTAGCTGGCTTTAGCATCTCGCTGTGGTTTAATTGTGAAAGAGGGGGGCTTATTTAGCTGCCCTGTGCTCTGTGTGCAGGTCCACCATCCTGAGTGAAGTGTCCACCAATTCAAGATCAAAGCTACCGTCTGGGAAAAATGTCCTTGTTATGGGTGGGTATCTATCTGCAGTCTGTCCCTGTCCGTAGCCAGTGAGCATCATCCTCCTCCTCCTCATCATCATCCTCATCCTTAAAGCATGCACTTGCACCTGTACGGTGGCTAAGCTAACAACTATAGGTTGGTCGTTTCTTCCTTTGTAAGAGGAAACAGGCACAGACACGTGTGTTGGTACAAATCCTGCCTCCCCATCACACAGCAGCGACATGAGAGCCTGCAAGTCATTGTAGCATCCAGTGATGCTAGCAGCACAGTAGCATTGAGAAGCTAAGCTAGACAGACAAACCAGCGGTCTGTGTGTTTTTATGGAGCGGGCACATACACACTGAAGCATCACGTTTACACATCCGCCTGACATAATCCACAGCCCACATCCCATTCCAGCTAATCACACACTGGGTTATGTGTGAGGGGGCTGTTATGCTATCAGTGGCTTTATGTCAACACCAGGGAGCTCTGCTTTATTATGCCTCCAGTCCCCCTGTCGGTGATGATGGTGAAGAATGGATGCAGCCATAACTTTTACACAATGACAACATGTTGTCTTTGTGATGTGCATTAAAATCAGAAATTAGAAGAAGTACATAATCATCAAACCAGTTTTACACTTCAATATTTAGAGTGCATTTTCTGTTCCTCTATTTAAAAAAAATCATGTGTTTGCATGTTGGCTGTGTTCTAGCGATAGGATGTCTACACATATACAAACATTAAGGACACTATTCTTAGTATGGAACATTTGATGGAGCGTTTAACCTATTGCAGCTAAAAAAACAAAACAAAACAATTTGAACATTTTCTGTAAAGGCTTTCAACAATGTTCAAGAGTGTGTTTTTATAATATTTTTTTTTTGCATGCTGATCAAGTCTTTCTTCAGAGCTTGTCTATTAATGGATTTGTCAATGTTACTAATGCATTTTTATGTTTAAAATAGAAAGAAACCAGCCCTCTAGTGCAGGGGTTCTCAACTAGTCTCACCCTGGGACCCACATTTTGCTACGGTCATTAAATCGTGACCCACTTTTTTTTAGAATTCAACCAACTAAATTTAGTTTTTCAAAAATAGCTGTTTTTTTTTTTTTTAAACAAAAATATATTTTCCTGTGCAACATGCATTTCACAGCATGCCTGTCAAAAGAAAAGTTTATTTCCAAATAAAAGACAAGTTCAACATGCAATATTAAGTATTTATTTGTTTTGACAAGCTGTCTGCGACCCACCCAGTACAGGTCTGCGACCCACTTTTGGTTCCCGACCCACCAGTTGAGAATCGCTGCTCTAGTGTGCTTACACTGGGAAAATTAAATGGTCCAAAGAGTGTTTCTAATCTCCTAGTGACCATTGTGTATTTCTTGTGTACAGGCTTTTTTTTTTCTTTTTTTTTTTCGTCATTTTCTTATTTCCACCTTAAATAAGTAATGCTTCATGTGTAGAGCATCACTAGCTGGGCAAATAAAGCACATCCATATATTTCTGATGTTTGGCCATTTCAACATGTCCATTCGTTAGGCCAATATAGTTTGTTGTGGTTATTGTAGTGTTGTAAATATATATATATATAAAGGTAAAAGGATGCACAGAATATTTTAATAATTCATAGGAATTTTTCTGACATGGGTGTGTTGAGCTGACCAACTTTATTTACTGATTTAGTTTTTTTTAATGTTTTCAGGTGAAGTGGGTTCAGGGAAGACCACCTTGGTTGCAAAGCTACAGGGGATTGAGGAGTATATGAAAGGGCGTGGCCTGGAGTATCTCTACTTCAATGTACATGACGATGACATTGACGGTAATCAGCAACTGTTTGTTTGCCTCTCAGATTTCAAAAATGAGTTCATTAGGATACAGTTAAAGCTGTTGTATAGCTTGTTTTTTTTTTTTTAATAACTAGGTTGTGTATGTATTTTTAGATCACGCCAGATGTAACGCTTGGGTGTTAGATGGAGACCTTTATCATAAAGGTCTTCAGGGCGTCGCGGTCCCGGTGGACACTGTGGAGAACACGCTGCTGGTGATAACGGTTGACATGTCACGGCCGTGGAACGCCCTGGACTCCCTTCAGAAGTGGGCCGCCGTTGCTAGGGAACACATCGACAAACTCCGAGTCACCCCGGAGAAGCTGCGAGAGATGGAGCACAGATGTGAGTCATAGAGAGAAAACAGAACTCATAATAAACTTTTCTTTCTAGATATGCACACATTAATTCTATATCAGTGTTTTTTTTTTTTTTTTTTTTATCAGATTAGTGTGCAAAAGTTTTACTTGCTGAACTATTTCAGAAACTTATTTCTGCTCTGATCTGTACGTAGTGGTAAAACAGTTCCAAGAGTACACAGAGCCCGGCAGTGGAGAGGATGGCACACCACAAAGGAGGAGTGATGAAGAGGAGAGTGTGCTGCTGCCACTTGGAGACAACACACTGACGCACAATCTGGGCATTCCAATGGTGGTGGTCTGCACTAAGGTACACCAACTGTCCTGAATCGTGTTAAAAATGCAAATATTTAGTAAGAATCAAACCAAACCTAATGGATTGTTTTACTTTTAATCGATTTTGTATTAAGGCAGAACACCTTATTTTAAATCCAAATCCAGTCTAATACCATGTGTGTAAGCCTGACATGTGCTTCTTCTTCTTCCTCAGTGTGATGCAATCAGCACATTGGAGAAGGAGCACGACTACAGAGACGAACACCTGGACTTCATCCAGTCCCATATTAGGTGTTTTTGTTTGCAGTGTATCTTTCCACATGAGTTTGTTCAATAGATGCTTTTGCTGAACTGCTTAATAGAGCAGAGGTGAGTGTAGCAGTCTTCCAAATAATACTTTGGACCCAATCCCATCTCAGTGTACATTTTTAGAGCATTTTTGAAGAACATATTAAGGTTCCTTAGTTATGTGAACATGGTCCTGTGGTTGCCTGTGTGTCTCCGAGTGCTGAGCTGTCCAAAATAAAAATAAAAAAATAATGTATTTTTAACTAGAAAAGGCTTTATTACTCCATAACCCTGAAGATGATAAGCATAGATGACGGATAAATGACTGGTTTTCTTCTTAAAACCTGTTTAGATCAGGGATGGGCAACTCTATCACAGGAGGGGCCACAAAAATGGGATTGTGTCTGTTTAAGAGGGCCACATTGTCAACATTCAAGTCAGCATTTAGAATAATGAATCTGAACATTAAAAAAAAGGTTTTGTCTTTGTTGTTTTGTCAGTTTTAGTCATTTTGTGTGTTCTTGTTGTAATTATGTCTAATTTTCTGCATTTTTTTTCTCGATTTGTGTGTTTTTGGGTGTCACTGTATTTTTGTTATTGTTTTATATATTTTCCTGTCATTTTGTACAATTTTGACAGTTTGTGTCTCTGGAGTTATTCTGTAATGTGTTTTTTTTTTGTATTTTTGTAGTTATTTTTTTTTGTTTAAGTGGTTGTTGTGTCTTTGTTGTCATTTTGTGGTTTTTTTTGTGTACTTTTTGCATTTTGCTGTCGATTTGTGTGTTTCGGGAGTTATTATGTGTATTATATTGGGCTTTATATTATTTCCAACTTCTTGAAATACAATTTTGGGGATTTGTTTTGGGGGGCAAAATTCGACTGAGGGCCACATGTGGCCCCCGGGTCACCCATTGCCCATGTCTGGTTTTGATGCACATTGGAGACACTTTGGACCTGCACTTTTTTTTTAAAACCAGAAGTTATAAAATGAAGTGCATTGTATATTATCATTGCTTTATGATTACTGCAGTTGTGCAGCATTTTGTTGTTGGTTTGTTGCAAAGCCAGCTCATTAGATGAGGTAATTACTGCTGATAAATCAGTGCACAGTTTAAAGGGGGAAATAATGGGCTTTGCATCTTTTAGGGGGCGAGGCAATTTAATCTGCTTTAAATGTTTAGATATTTTTTTACAGTAGCAGTTCTTTGAGGACCGGTGGTGTTAATTCTCATTGAGACACTTGTATTCAACATCTCTTGTTGCAAATATTCTTGACGGCTTGGTCAGACGGTGCCTCTTTGGTTTACACATCAGTAAAGGAGATGAAGAACCTGGACATCCTGTACAAATATCTGGTTCACAGACTCTACGGCTTTCCTTTTCACTGCCCTGCACAAGTGGTGGAAAGAGACGCCGTCTTCATGTGAGTATATGATCACGAGTGCACGGCACGCGTTTGTGTTTTTACAATCTTCGGCACAGCAAATGTTTCCTGTGTTTGATCTGTAACTGTCATCACTCCTCTACCAGTCCATCAGGTTGGGACAATGAAAAAAAGATTGCTATACTTCATGAGAACTTTCAGACGGTAAAAGTAAACGACAAATTTGAGGACGTCGTAGTCAAACCACCGGTTAGAAAGGTACAAATCTTAACATTTTAAAGTACGCACACAGAAATAATTAACTTATCAATGATTCCTTTTTAACAATGTCGCTGTCTTTTTTCTGTTTTAAGGTTGTGCATGAAAAAGAAATTCAGGCAGAAGACGACCAAGTGTTTCTGGTAAAATTGCAGTCGCTGATCGCAAAACAGCCTGCTGTGACGGCAGGGCGACCAGTCGTGAGTTCATCCTTTTTGGTTTTTTTTCACGTTTGACTTCATATACTCTCTTCTATGTTTATTGTTGTGATGCAAACTTGTTTTTGCAGGACACAACGAGCAGAGCGCCTACAGGCTCTCCAAGAACGAGTAACCGTTCAGCGGCTGCCAACGTAGCAAATGCTATGCCACAAGCCGGTACGTCATGCATCCCACTGCTCGAGAGGGGAAACCTCCTGTTGATGGACTTTGCTTGGTTTTTACCCTGTAAATGACATTTTGCTGCAGGTCAGACCAGTGAGGGTGTGCTGGCTAACTTCTTTAACAGTCTACTGACAAAGAAACCGGGTACAGGAGGGCCAGGGACTCCAGGTGGTGGTAACAATACTCCAGGAACTGTACGGAAGTCAGGTGAGAACGCACACTCGGCTTCTTAGAACCAATGATTGGATGAATACTTCACTTCTAATCCAGTCATCATGTGTGCCTTATCACTCTTTTAAGTGCTTGATAGTTGTTAATATTATATAAAAGAATCATGTGCATCCGTAAAACTCTAAATCTCACCCATCACCCACAGTTTTTAATGCGTCTGTCTGTAGCTTTGTCGTCTTCTTGCTACCTACCTACCCTCTGTCCTATGTGTGCTCTCACTACTAACGTCATTCATCGTGTGTGTGTGTGTGTGTTCACTAGTCAGAGGATGCTGGCCCCGTTAAGGTGTGTGGGAGCAAACCATTTCTCTCGCATTTTTGCATGTGTATGACATGGCTGATTGTTGAAGCACCCCCCCACTCCCCTTTTTTGTTTACATATAAATCTCCGGTATTTAAAAAGTATTTATTTTCTTTTTTTCATTAAAATGAAGTTAGAATTTTAAAACATGTGACATCACATGATCATGTGTTATCAAATTCAAGTTATTTTTGTAGCCTTTCAAATCCATTAACTTGTAAAACTATTCGATACTATTTCAACTGTACAGAATTTCATACACTCTATTGTCTTCATTAAGAAGGTATTTTTTTCGGCTCCGGAAGGGCTTTAATCCAGGCGAGATTAGGCAAAATGGTTCCTTAGAGAGTAAAGGAGGCAGACTCTTGCACTAGTAGTGGATGTGTGAGGAGTAGGGATGTAACGATTCACTCAACTCCCGATACGATTCACGATACTGGGTTCACAATACGATTCTCTCACGATTTATTTTACAAAATGGGAATGTAGACAAATATTCCTTTATTTTTTGGGGGGGAAAAAACTAGAAAATACTGCACTATTTTCCTTTTATATTTAATTGTCAAAAGAATCCCATGATAAACTATTCAAAAGATGCAATTTAACTAAAAATAAATCTTGAATGAAATAAATAAAGAAATAATACAAATGAAGAAGAAGCCTATTAATTTAAATTCTGGTTCTATAGTAAACAATGCAAAACTACATAATAGTTCCTTTTCTTTTTAAAAGTGCAACTGAAAATGTATTTTGTGCCTTAAAAATTGGACTTGGAAAAAAAAAGTCTAAAAAGTCATTTCACTGTATTTAGGTCAGATATTTCTTTGGACCAGCAGAGGGCGCTGGTAACCCAGTGGTCGGTTGGCATGCAGATATCTTTGCAGTGAAGAAGATAAGCTATGCTAGCAAACATAGCTAATAGAAAACCGTGACTTTACAGATATTCACGTAATATTACAGATATTCTTTCGATGCTAAAGGGGTAAGGAATCATTTATGAACATGTTTAAGGTAGATGACGGCCAGAAAGAAAGTAGTAGCAGATTCCGCCCACCGCCTACACTTTTCGACGAGAAGGATATATTGCGCCCTATCTTCAAAGGACAATGTTATGTGGCATTTATGGTCGCTCGCACAAAAAAAGCCGAAAGATAAGAATCCGTTCCTCAGTGAAAATGTCCCCTCCTAACCTCCTGTTTCAGTTTGTTTGTGCACGTGACATTGTAATGCTCATTACATCATTTACAATCAATGCACATGATTCTAATGAAAGCAGGATAATGGGAACAGAATATTTTATATTGATGCATACCTAATGATATTAACATAACCTATATGCCAGACCTATTTAGAATGGGAATTACATGTTTCTACATACATTTGCATTTTTTTTTTATTGCTAACTATTACTGGTTCAGTAATTTAATATTTTATGATTTAATCTAGGTAGTATGGTTATATTTTTTATCTTATCACAAGAGCACCCAGAGAGCGCAAACCTCCGCCAAGCCCCAAATATCCACTTTATCAGATATTGGCAGTTATATGGATCGGTGATACTGATCGTGGTAGCTTTGAATACATTTTTATTCTATCATGTATGGGCATTTCCATATTTTTTTTACAAAACATCACAATGAAATGTGCAATCCAGGTGAAACTCAATTGGGTAATTGAGGAACAAACCTGACATAAGTGAGTCAAATTTCATAAAGATCAGTCAATTACGAACCGAGATTTGAATTCTTAAAATTTTGCCGAATGATGAGATAGGGATTTTTCAATATTTGAAACTAATTCAGAATCATATTGATCCAGATCAACTCTAAAGTTCAATGGACTGTTTCATGCCCTAAGGTTAATCTTTGGTTAAAATGTTGTCAAAACCGTGAAGTACTTTTGACATAACCCTGATATCAGACTTACAAACAAATAATACGGCAGTAAAAATATTTATTTTAATTTATTTTAACCTTTATTTAACCAGGAAAGTTTCATTGAGATAAATGATCTCTTTTTCAAGAGTCCTGGAAGCAATTAGGTCTAGGGGACTTGCTGAAGGTCCCACAGTGATGGCCCACAGTGGATTTGAACCTGCAAAATTTAGGGACCTGAGTGTGGGCATCATTGAAAGCATAACATTTAAGTGGATTTTTTCTGTCAATAATATTTATTCTTGTAAAATAAGTGGAAAATTGGAAGACTGTGCTTATCTCTTCTTCTGCTATAGTATTAAATAGTTAATATATCCACATGCTTTTGTTTTGAAATGTAAATGTGCCCCTTGTCAATTTGCTTTTGCTTTTATCTATCATGAATTGACAAATTAAAGAAAAAAACTGAAGCACACAAAGCAACATCCACGTGCATCTCAAACCATGGATGCTCACACAGAGACGATCGCAACCCAATTGGGAAACTTACTTTATTATTTGTATTACTATTACTACAGTATTTCTGCTGTTTGACCTGTTCATGTGGTAGTGTGGGGTCCTTTGTAGGGATGTCCCGATACAACTTTTTCACTTCCGACATGATACCGATATTGCAGCCTTGCATATCGGCCGATGCCGATATTGATTCGATGCGATATCAGCGCAAATCATACATAATTTTATTACACATTTTGTAGTGTGGCATGTTAGAAAAGGCTTGATTAAGTGATTTTCTCAAACATGGAACAATTGTCAGCAACAGAAGGTTACATTGTTGGAGTGTGAACCACAGTCACCTATGGATAGAAGTGCTGGAGCTGAACATTTTATCGGAACGCTTATATCGGTGATTTTAGATGCAGTCCAACAAAATCCGATATTCATTTTCTGGCTGATATTGGACCGATATCCGATATCAATATCGGATCTGGACACCTCTAGTCCTTTGTGTATTAAATCATGGAAGACGTACCATCTACTCCCCTATCTCCCCAGCTATTATTCTAACCATGTGCATTTTATTTTTTTTACATTTGAGTTAATTGCATGCATTGCAATTGGTTTCCGATCTGCTGTGAAGATGCACTGGCAGCTTGTTTTGACTTTTCTGTTGTCTGTTCCTTGCTGCTGATGCAGGTTCAAAATTGGGGCTGAGCGACGTCCAGGCGGAGCTGGACCGCATATCCAACCGGGAGACAGACTCAGACTTGTCCAATGCCAACGAAAGCCCTGCCACCGACAACCAGGACACATGAAGACCAACAAACCCCACCTCCTCTCCCACCCTGCTCTGCCTCCTTCCTCGGTCTTTGCCCACTTCCTTTTTTTTCCCCCCTTTTACTCGTTACCAACCTAAAGATATTGGAGTATTGGAGTAAGGGAATGGTGGATGCACATTTTTCCTCCCTCTTTTGTATCATTTTACACATTCTCCTCAAAGAGAAGGACTCGCCACCTCTTTCCTTATGACCTCCTTTACACTTACCTCCCACTTACCTCCTTTTTTTTCCTCCAGCTATTTCACCGAGGACAAGCATTTGTCACTATTACATACAAGACTGTCTATTACGCGGTTAGGGGGACATACAATGGATTTGAGGGGATACGGCTGGATGATAGACTGATTGCAAAATTGAAAGTGGGGGGGGGGGTTCACCCATCCCTTCATTGTAATGGTACAGTTAGTGTTTTGACTGTAGGAAAGGGCGCATGTGAAGGAAACTGCACTTAGATAATTTAAGGATGACTGTGATGTTGTGTGTTTGATGTATGCAAGGGGATGATTGATAACAAAACATGCCTGTAACAGATTTTGCAAATGAATATTGTCTTTTTTTTCTAAATGAAGGGAAAACTTACCAGTATTTGTGTGTGGGTGTGAGTGTGTGTATGAATGGTATGTGGCTGATAGAGATAATGAAGAGATTTTTTTTCTTCTTCTTCTTCAACTTTGATCCTTTTGTTTTGAAAGTTTTGTTTGCATTTCAACCAAATGGCTGATGTTACACTACAAATGCACCACAAAGAGTGTGAAACTCTTCCACATAGCAGTTATGGCTGCTAGATTTAATGGAAAATCTCAAATGGATTTGACTTGGACAGTGAAGAGCTAAGGTCCACCTAAGGACGCGGTTCTTAAATTGGCTATTCTGCTTCTCCAGATGTTACGTGTCGTTCAACGCTGTAGATAACGGACTGTACACTGAGAGGGGGGGGTGATAGCGAGGCGAGCGAATAGCTGAGCTTTATTTGTACAGAAAGACGCACTAGTGATTAGTAGCTGCTGGCAGGGGGCTATTTGGGAATGGGGTTACAGAATGAGGGAGGGTTACATCAAGAATGTACAGTCATTGTCATGCTGATCGGTCCCGTTATTTCAGAACTCTGTGTTGGCGTTTGTATAATCAGATCTGTCAATCAGTCAAATAAAAGGTGTATTTATTCGGGACCATCTACCTGGACTTTGAGTCTTTTATTTTACATTTTCTTAATCATGTGACAAAATTAATAAAAAAATTTTAAAGACAAACTAATCAATGGATCGATTAGTTTGCTATTCATTGGCATTGTATCGGTTTTCCGTCTGAATTTCTATCAAAAACATATTACTCCAAGTAGCTTATTTGTAATTTCCAGTTGGCATTTGTAGAAAATGAGCTGCAAAAGTGGTCAAACTATAACCGACAGATAGATTTTGAGGCTATAATCACAAGCTTGTTTCGCTAATGTGCCACTCTAGACTACTTACTATGCTAGTGACCCATTAGATACTTGAGGCATTTAGCTGAAACCATCATTTAGTCACACGTGCCGGGAAGATGAGATGCTCAGAGAGAAGATTGCAAATCTGGGTCAACTGCCTACGTGATCTCCACCTTTGATCATAACCCACAAATCAATGTGACGTAAAGGTTTGTGACCAAGGTTAACCTCTTGTTTTGGTTTTTTTAATAAGCCACTCTACTTTTATCCATTCAGCTGTAAGTTTCAGGTTCAACAAGCAATAACAGTGGCTCCCACTGAAAACCCCCAAACACAGTATAAACATCACAGAAAATAAATGTCAACTTGTTTTATATATGGAATACATATTGCAATGTATTACTTTTGCAAAGTTATAATAGAAAAGCAAGGCAAGAATTAGAGGAAAAAGACCTACACATAGTATAATCACAGGTAGGTTTGGTTAATGCCAGAAAAATAATTTCTATATTCTTGATTACTTTTGCAGTTATAATAGAGAGGTAAGGCAAAAAAATTGTTATTGAGGAATAACTTGTCTGACTAGATTTAAAAATAGATTAAATACACTAACAGTTGTACATGCGATTTTAAGAGATCATGCTGTTTTTGATTCTAGAATTGTAAAAACAAAAAAAGAATTAAAAAAACATTGAGTAATAATACTAATACATTATTTAAGAAAATGTTTTTCCAGATTAGTTTGAGCTGTCCTTTTCAATAAATGGCATCTCTATGTACTCTATACTGTAAATAAGTAATCTGAAGTTCAATTTTTGACGCACACGTTGATGTGGAACGAAGACCTACTTTTTCGGTGCGCGGTGGGATACAGTTGAAATCACTGCCTTCGCCATCTTGATAATCGCGACCACAGGCGGAAGCAACATCTTCGGCGCAGCGGCAGCGGGTGTGGTTCGGACTTTAACGGGTGGCTCACTTAGCTGCTTCTCCTGTTTTCAGTCCGGAGCTGAGGACGTTTTCCTGGCAAAAACCACGGAGGAGCCACTTGATTCTGGTAGGGCACTCTGTGCGTTATGTAGTCGCTGTAGCACTCATTCGTAGCGCGTTAGTGCTCGTTTTGCTGAAGAAAATCATCTCTGGGCTGAGGGAGGGGGCTCCGGTGGGGTTTCTGATTCGGCTGGCAGCAGGTTTTGCACGGTGGCGCTTGGATCTACTTTCTATACGTCGAGGCGATCTTAAGTTTCACTTGAGAGACGCGAATTTGATGTCGAATGCTTGTTTAAATGCAAAATACTTTTCTTGGGCTAAGAAACGTGCCTTTTGCCTCAATGGCTTCGCCTATAAATCGTGTTTGTTTATGTTAGCTGGTTAGCTAGCTAGCGAAGGGGTAGGCTCACCGAGCTTCAAGGTAAGCTAGTCAACCTGTTAGCAGGGGAGGCGAACACATGCTAGCTCTCTGCTACTCTAAATGTTAGTTGAATCCAGATGTGATATTGATGGCTAAACATAAGCTCGTTTGGACATTTACGCCTGGCAGGTAAATGCTTAACTCAAAGGTGCGGGGTTTAATTCCCGGTTTGGGATTTTTTTTTTATTCTTGCTGATCAGTTTGCATGTTCTCCGAGTGCATGTGTGGATTTTCACCAACAACAAGTCACATAATGTTTTTGACCCTGGTCATGGATGGTGTTGCATTGGTCAGTCAGTCCCAGTTTCTTTGTCTTAGTGGATTTGTTTTTATTTAACGTGTCAAAGTCAAACTATTATTTAATTTCTGGCCCCGTTTGAATTGAAGTAAGGTGGGATGAACGTAACTACAGCAATACATTTTTATTTATTTTTTTTTTAATGTGTAGCACGTCATTGTCAACCATTCCCAAGTAACTAGTTTTCTAGGGTTGATGAATGCAGTTTATTATAAATTATAGTAATGCATCTTTCTAGGAACTCAGACACTTTACAGGCAAGTGAAAATAATAACAGCAAATACAGTGATGAAAACAAGGACATATAAATCAAGAAAAAGACAGAACAAAGAAGAACATAGCTCTACATTTGTAGGTCTATCTATATTGTCATAGATCAGGAAATCCATATAGGTGTAAAGGATTCCATCATACCCAGTATTGCAATTGTATTTAATCTTTTTTTACTGTCTCCACTCTAAAATCCTCAAGGGGGACCAAATCTGATTCTCTCCTGGCCATAGTTGGTCCTTGGTCCATGGCTTTGACACATCTGCAACCAACTCACCGTAATGGGTGGAGTCCTGAAAGTGAATGCGGGGTGGAGGGGGAGGCCGGGGGTTAGTCACTCAGAAAGCCAAGCTGCGAGGTCGGAACTTGGCTGTGGTAGGGGGAGGGGGACAAATATGCCTTTGATGTTCTTTGCCGCTGAATGGTGAATTGTGTTCGTGCTGGCCTGGAAATACCCTCCACTTTGCTTTCTCAGTTGGAGGTGGAAGCTCGGCATTTCCCCCCTCATAGCTACGTTAGTAAATCAAACAAGCCGTCTGAATCAGCAGTCACTGGCACAGGTAGTGGCGAAAGGACAGGGCTTTTATTATTGAGAACACGTAGTAGACGCGTAAACATTACAGGCGAGTCTAGCTTTGAGGCTCGTAAAATTTGGCTGCGTGCAAGTGGTCTAACACTCCTGTGCTCTTTTCTGCTTTGCAGACATATCTGCGGTGTGGGCTGAGGGCAGACAAGAACAATGGCTACCCAGTGTAAGTAATTTATACTAATACATTTTTCGAAAAAACACTTGGCTTTAATAGTTGGATGATCATTTTTTGACCCATTACTGTTTCACCATTCTTTATCTTGTCACATTTACAACATCTCTTTATGAACAGGCATTGATCCAAAAAAGGTTTAGTTGCCTTGTCTGTGATTGCATGTTTTTGAACTTTCACTTGACTAACACTATTGAGGATTACTAATGCAGCAATACATTGATGTTTATAGGGAAAGTTTGACCCTCCTGGCTATAGTGGCTAAGTCATCATCCACATTCACAACCATGTTTATTGTTGATCCCAATAGAATATATCAGGATTTTTTTGTGTCCATACCAGTCTGTCATTGCCCGATCTCGGAATCTAAGCAGGTCTGGGCCTGGTTAGTAGTTGGATGGGAGACCACTGAGAATTTCAGGTGCCACAGTGGGGAACAGACGCTCCAGTGGCATCTGTCATTGTGTCCTTGGGCAAGGAACTTCACTCACATTGCCTAGTATGAATGTGTGTGAGTGTTGGTGGTGGTCGGAGGGGCGAACTATGGCAGCCTCGCTTTAGTCAGTCTGCCCCAGGGCAGCTTTGGCTACAATAGTAGCTTACCACCACTAAGTGTGGAGTGAAAGAATAATCCCTTAATTCTGTCAAGCAACTTTGAGTGTCCAAAAAAGCGCTATATAAAATTGATGTATTATTTTAGGATATTATTACACCTTGCTTGTGTACCTCACCCTATTTTGTTGTCTTTCCCTATCCTATGTAGCTGATTTGATGGAGTTGGACATGGCAATGGGTGACAGCAAAGCTGCTGTCAGTCAGTGGCAGCAGCAGTCCTACTTGGACTCAGGCATTCAGTCTGGAGTCACCACCACTGCACCATCTCTGAGTGGGAAGGGCAACCCTGATGCTGAGGAAGATGATCCAACTCTGTACGACTGGGAGTTCAACCCACCCTTTACTCCAGAAGCTCCAGGTATGAGATATCGTCTTTAAATACATTCCAGGTCATTTTTGGCCCATTATTTACTGAAGGTAAGTTAAAATGGGATGGCAACGTAATAATGCAATTGAAAGAAGACACTGTAGGGATATTAATTTTTTTAATCAAATTTAGTTCAGCTACTTTTCAGCATTACCAAATCATAACTGTGCATTTGTTTTTCCTTAGAAATGTGCTAGCATATTTGTAGCACTACACTATAACACTACTATATATTTTTTTTTTTCCCTCCCAGAAATTGAAGGTTACGCTATGACCCGAGCCCAGCGTGTGCGTGCGGCCATGTTCCCTGAAACTTTGGAGGAGGGAATTCAGATCCCACCAACCCAGCTTGATGCTGCCCACCCCACTGCAGTGCAGCGTTTGGCCGAGCCCTCTCAGATGCTGAAGCATGCTGTGGTCAACCTCATCAACTATCAAGATGATGCTGAGCTGGCCACTCGTGCCATCCCTGAGCTCACCAAACTGCTCAATGATGAGGACCAGGTTAGTGTCATTGATGCTCCTATGCTAATTGATAGCACTGCAAAGCATCATCATCCTTCTTACTAACCCACTATAATAAATACTGTTGCGTTCTTAGGTTGTTGTAAATAAAGCAGCTGTAATGGTGCATCAGTTGTCAAAAAAGGAGGCATCGCGTCATGCTCTGATGCGTTCACCACAAATGGTTTCGGCAGTTGTCCGTGCCATGCAAAACACTGGTGATGTGGAGACTGCTCGCTGTTCTGCTGGCACGTTGCACAATCTCTCTCACCATCGTGAAGGACTCCTTGCTATTTTCAAGTCGGGAGGCATCCCTGCTCTTGTCAAGATGCTAGGGTAAGTCGAGCCTGAGATCTGGTACGAACTCTTATTTAATATGCAACCCAAATTACACATATTGTAACCAATGCTAGATCTTTTTACATCAAGGTGAAATGACTGATGGTTTTGACTACTATGTAGTAATAATTAGTAGGGGTGTTGAGAAAAAATTGAGTTGGCGATGTATCCCGATATTACGTTGCGCGATTCTCGGATCAATTCAAAATGCAACTATCTATATTTTTCTAAATAAAAAAAAAAAAATAATTTAAATACTAACTTTCTGCATTTATTTGTTGTTCTACGCATATACCTCAGTTAAGTTGCACTAAAGTCAAAGTTGGTTTAAAAGCCACAGGCAGGTTGTATGTTTTTTTTAATTTTAAGTTATTGGCACATGGCATGTTCACGCAAAACTTTGAATGTAAAATATGCCAATAAAACATATTTCATACATAATGTTCTCATGAAGGTGTACACATTTACAGATTAGTTAAGTCATATATATAAAAAAAAATCGCAATAATCGCCTTATACTTCAATATCTGCATATATCATATCGCATTGGGATACGAATCGTGTAGCCAGATGCCAGGTACACTCCCCTAGTAGTAGTAGTAGTATTTGTGAGTGAGTCATTTGAACAAAGGGCAGGATGAAAGTATTAAATGGTAGCTTTTGTAACAAACTGCTTAGGCTCCAATTGCAGCGTTCAGTCCTTGTGTTGAAGGGCCTGCTGCAGTACATCTGGATGTCATCATCATCTGCACTAAGCTTGAAGATGAGCCTCTCATTGCACTCGAGTGTTTTCAAGCAGGGAGGTCAGAACAGCAGCCCTCTTGGATTGTTTTTCTTAAGTAAAGTTGTCCAGTGCATTGTTAGTCTTAATGAACTCATGTTGTCAATTAGAATCTCCTTGACTATTTTTTTCCAATGTTGCATTTTTTTTCATCTTTCATTATTCTACACAAAAAGCCGAAACATTGAAATCTCAGGCAAGTCAAGGCTTGTTTGATGTGTTCTTTTAAGTCTGCACCTGGAACCACAATTGGCTTTAATGAAAGATGAATTGGTAGCGTGAGAGGAGATCAACTGCCACAATTCATCACAATGTAGCTGCAGAATAGATGCAAGTGATTTAAGCCAGGGCCGATTTAAAGCCCTTACAGTGCAGCTGTATTTAATGTCTTTAAGCTGGTATTTAATTTGTAGTTGGTTAAGCTTTGTTATTCTCACCCTTGGGGTGCTCGTTAAATGTATGTGATCTAAAAATTTGGATGATAAAGTTAAATGGTGTCATGCAGTATTAAGTTAGATCCGTAACAGTATTTCAAAATAGTGCTTTAACCGTCGTTGCAGTCGTTAATTCAATTTGGAGAGGATGTGTATTTGTGATATGAGTCACAAGTTTAGATTTTATTTGTACTTGAGCTAAAACACATTAAGCAAATAATGCTTCTGCATATCGACTGCCTTTGTACCAGTAATTCAGCATAGATTCTTTAATGTTTTTTTAAATTGTTCTGACAAACACATCAGCCCACATTTTTAAACAGTGTTTTCCACAAGTATTTTATAATCATATTTGACATTGCTTAAAAAAATGTGGGTTATCTATTATACCTAAATGATAGTACTAATGCAAACATTCATGCTTAAATGGTGTAAATATTCGTGTTTATTTTTTTACTTAATGTAGATCTCCAGTGGACAGTGTCTTGTTCTATGCCATCACCACACTCCACAACCTGCTGTTGCACCAAGAAGGAGCAAAAATGGCTGTGCGTCTTGCTGGAGGGCTGCAGAAGATGGTTGCTTTGTTGTCCAACACCAATGTCAAATTTCTTGCGATCACAACTGACTGCCTGCAGATCCTGGCATATGGCAATCAGGAAAGCAAGGTAAAAGAGGACATAAGCACAAGGCTGATGTACATTGATTAAATATAGTGCTCTGTTTGTTTGGATAAATTGCTTTGTGGCCACAAGAGTAAATGTTTTCTCTCTCTTAGCTGATCATTTTGGCCAGTGGTGGTCCCCAGGCTCTGGTTAACATCATGAGGACATTCACATATGAGAAACTGCTATGGACTACAAGCAGAGTGCTTAAGGTGCTCTCTGTTTGCTCAAGCAACAAACCTGCCATCGTGGAGGCTGGTACGTTTTTACATGTGATAGGAATTAAATATGCAGTAACATTCTGGATTACCTTAATGGATTAAATTGAGGATTTTTATTTGTGTTCCCCTGTCTAAAAAAAAAAAAATCAAAAAATGTTGTGTAATACTGCTGATTTCTAACTGTAGGAGGCATGCAGGCCTTGGGTTTACATCTGACTGATCCAAGCCAGCGGCTTGTCCAGAATTGCCTTTGGACTTTGAGGAATCTTTCAGATGCTGCTACTAAACAGGTACAGTGTACTTATATTTGTAACAAATGCTCCTTTTAAGGTTTGGCTTCAGTGTGAGTTTTTACCCCCTTTTTAGTTTAAAACTGATACAATACAAATGAAAAGAAATGTGGTTCATTCAGTATTAGGCAGCCTAAAATATTTTTCTCATCAGCAACATATTTACTCAAATTAATTGACTTGAACCAAGATCGATTCAACTTTTAAATGGTATGTTGTTGCTTTCTGCTCTGTTAAACTCTCAGGAGGGAATGGAGGGTCTCCTTGGGACCCTGGTCCAGCTGCTGGGTAGTGATGACATTAATGTGGTCACGTGTGCTGCTGGTATTCTCTCCAACCTGACCTGCAACAACTATAGTAACAAGCTAATGGTCTGTCAGGTAAGTGCACAGGAGACATTTGTCATTATCGCTTGTTTATATTTTGTGGAATAAAAAAATTAAACAGTTTGAATGTAATTTTTATTTAAATAAAAAAAAAAAGGTTGGGGGCATAGAGGCATTGGTGCGAACTGTTCTGCGGGCTGGAGATAGAGAGGACATCACAGAGCCAGCTGTCTGTGCTCTGCGTCACCTGACCTCCCGCCACCAGGATGCTGAGATGGCTCAGAATGCTGTGCGTCTTCACTATGGCCTGCCTGTAGTGGTTAAACTACTGCATCCTCCTTCCCACTGGCCACTCATCAAAGTAATGGAAAAATATGTAGTGTTTAGACAATGTGAAGCGTTTAATTGAAACGGTGTCTAAAATGAACAATGTTTTGTTTATTAAAGGCTACAGTCGGTTTGATCCGTAACCTGGCTCTGTGCCCGGCCAATCACAGTGCTCTGCGTGAGCAGGGAGCAATTCCCCGTCTGGTGCAGCTGCTCGTCAGGGCTCACCAGGACACCCAAAGGCGCACCAGCATGGGAGGCAACC
Organism: Gouania willdenowi; assembly: GCF_900634775.1. Lineage (NCBI taxonomy): Eukaryota > Metazoa > Chordata > Actinopteri > Blenniiformes > Gobiesocidae > Gouania > Gouania willdenowi. The sequence continues at coordinate 14,045,315 of NC_041054.1, read as the reverse complement.
AGCAGCAGTTTGTGGTGAGACTTCAGCTCAGTCCTTTTTGAGGGGGGAGGGGCATCATTGGCATGTTCTTTGATAGTCGTTCTGACTCTTTAACAGGAGGGTGTGCGTATGGAGGAAATTGTGGAAGGCTGCACAGGAGCGCTGCACATCCTCGCTCGGGATGTCCACAACAGAATCGTCATTAGAGGTCTCAACACCATTCCACTTTTTGTCCAGGTATATCCAGATTACAATTCATGAATGTCATTTTTATTTATTGATTATTTAAAAGGGAGGGACAGACATGCTATAAATAAGCCAGAGTTTGCCAAACAAGGCTACTTTTCATCTGGTTCCCCTGGACAGATTTTAAAAGGCGACCTAAAATATAAAAGGTATTAAAAAACATGACAAAAAAGAACAGGTAAGACAAATAACAAAATAATTACAGAAGAAACAACTGGACTAAAACTCTCAGAATTATCACACAGTAAATTACAACTGGAACACAGTTAAAACAAAATAGTTCAACCATAATTAACACAAGAGAAACAATGTACAAAAATCTAAATAAAATAAAAAGCTGTCAATTAATTTGTTCTTCTGAACTTCATCACAGTGGTCCACCTTTTGAGTATGTTCCCTATTCTGATCTTTGCTAATGTTTGTGTCCAGCTGCTGTACTCTCCAGTGGAGAACATCCAGCGTGTTGCAGCAGGTGTGCTCTGTGAACTGGCTCAGGACAAGGAGGCTGCCGAGGCAATTGAAGCCGAGGGAGCCACTGCTCCACTCACTGAGCTGCTGCACTCCCGTAATGAGGGTGTTGGTGAGTGTATCATTTAAGATGGCTTTGGTATAAAGTTCCTTTTGTTTAACATCATCCTGTTCTAAATATCTTGTTTTGCGGTGCATCTTCATGTAGCAACCTACGCTGCTGCCGTCCTTTTCCGTATGTCTGAGGACAAGCCCCAGGACTACAAGAAGCGACTGTCCGTGGAGTTGACCAGTTCCTTGTTCAGGACCGAGCCCATGGCCTGGAATGATGTACGTGTACACACATACACTAAACACATAAGTTGTCATGGAACCGGGTTTACTGCATATTGAACAAATGCCTTCATCTTGTGCAGACTGGAGACCTTGGACTGGATATGGGAGCACAGGGAGATCCTCTGGCTTACAGGCAGGATGGTAAGTTCACGAGCAGTGGGAATGTTTTTTCTAAAGACGTCTTTCCTCCCTGCCTCATCGCTAATGACATTTTTTGTACTTGAATTATTAAAGTTGTATTGGTAAACAACACGATATAATTTCTTTTCCAACAACCTATTACTACATAGGCATAATCAAAAAGCAAGAAAAAGATTTTGAAAAGGTCAAATAAGAAATCTGCCTGAGAATGTGACTGGATTATTAGTGTTAATGGGCTGAGTTTGGTTTTGTTTCTTTATATAAATCTATCTTTACTAAACAGCAGCTCACACAAGATGCTTTGTTGATGTTGGATAAGGAAGAAGATTACACTAGACCATTTTTGGACACATGATGTACCAAAGCTTATAGCTGTCATGAATTAGCTTTCAGGTCTGTTAAAAGGAAAGGAAAGAAAACGGTTGAAATGTTAAACTATTACTTTCACGCCCAAACGACGCTGAACTGCAGAGGGTGGAATATTTTCCTTGAGTTAGGGTCTGTTGCTGGAAAAATATTCAGCTATTTGTGCTGCTGCATTGGACCAACCCAAGGAAATTCTTTGACTTTGATTGACAACAAATCCTTTAAATTCATTTGTAGCCTAGTTGCAATGTGTTGTAACTGTTGGTGTAATTCATTTTGAGGCCCTTTGGACATTTGCTAATCATGTATAATGATTAGCAAACAGAAGTTCACACTTATCACCTGATCCTTAAAACGAACACATTGGGTTTTTAGATTCATATCTAGATGTTTTGCTGAATATATTGTTAATGTGACTAAAGCACCAGTTCATAATTATCAATTCTATTTATTTTCCTTGCTCATTATTTATGCTTCATTTTATTTTTTGGCTCAGTTCTTTGTTTGTTGGGTTAAAGTTTTGCTTTTCTTTATTTTATTTTTATCTTGCACCTGTCAGATGGAGCATACAGGGCTTACCCAACAGCCTATGGTCAGGACACTCTATTGGACCCCATGATTGAAGGTGCTGACTATCATACTGACACTTTACCTGACCTGGGACATCACACTGATCCACTGCCAGACCTCGGCCACTCCCAGGACCTGATGGACAGCAACCAGCTGGCCTGGTTTGATACCGACCTGTAGAATTGGTAAGATGTAGTATTACTTACACCCCCTGCTGTGCTGTGAATATAACCCCAACACTGCTCTGAAACATTGTCCTGTTTTCACTTTGACAGTTGTATTTGGAAAGAACCTGCATTATAATTGGCCTGTATTGTTTAAAGCAGCGTTATGATTGGCCTGGAGTGAGATGGTAAAGAAAGGAGAAGAATGGTCTTGGAAAGTGCCTGACACGAGAAACAACAAAGATGGTTGCCACGGGAACGTTCAAGCAAGTAGAAATGAGGGTGAATGCGTGGCTATGGTATATTAGACACAGAATCAATGAAATGAGGTGTTGGAGCAGGTTTCATATATGAATGAGTGAACAGAAGGTGGATCCTACGAGTTCAAAACACATGTTTTAGCCTCGCCTGTATTATCATTTTTTTTCCCTTATTCTATTTTTTAATTCTTTTTTTTTTTTGTATTACTCATTCTATTATGGTACTGACCCAGCTTGCCTTCATACTAGCCATCCTCAGTTTCTCTTCAATGCTAATCTTTTGTAATTTTTTTTTTTTTTTTTTATAAAAATGTATCTTACATGTAGTGTTAAGTTATAGTGCTATTATACAATGTTCCTTTGGTTTTATGGTCGAATGTGTCAAACACAAATAATCAGTTGAATTGTACTCTGACTTAAAGTGTAACATTGTGTAGTTTGTTTTTTATAATCTCAAAATGGAGAGTTATGCATTCTTAATATGTGCTTGTTTAAGCATAAAATATGTCTGTGTCACAAATGTTCTAAAGAAGGAGATGGGTAAAATTGAGGGTGGGCTGGGAATAAACCTAGAGACAAGTGTTTTATATTCAGTATCACTAGGGTAACGACTATTTTGTATGCTATCAATGGGTGTGCGATTGAAAAGTCTAACGCAGTGGTTAGTAGTCTGATAAAAACAGTTTTATGCTCTGTCCAGGGTAGCTACGCTGAGCAGTTGTAGTCTTGCTGTCCTTATTTTGAAGACAAGGTTATGACACGGCTGAAAAATAAAATAACATTTTATTTCATGTGGTCCGTGTTGTCTTCTGTCCTTTGATCTGTTGTCTGTGTAAATACTTTCAATAATTTACTGTTAAATTCAGCTGTCATTACATGACGTTCAGATAACTTTTTAATATCTGATACAATCATAAAAGGTGTAAGTAATACTTAAACACTTGTGCAATGCAGATCGTTTCCTTTGTGTAGTGGTGTAACCCATGTGACAAGCATGAAGCCTCAATAAAAGGGGTAGATTTATTGCTCAGAACCCAATTATTTATAGTCGTCACAGAAATGTAAAAAAAAATAAATAGATTACCTCATAACTAAAAACCTGTCCTGGCCATTACTGTCACTTGAATTACAATTCAGTGACCTCAAATATTAAAAATGTATCACTATCATGCCAAAAGAGCCTCACCATCTTAATATTGTCATTAAGAATTAAATAATTTTTTTTCCCTCTATTTATGGAGTTCTTAAATGTACCCTTATTTGATAATGTCTCACTTAGGGAGTTATGATGGATGTTTTTAATTCAGGCTTTGACTTAATTTCAGTCGCATCCATTGTTTCCGATGACTGTACTCTTAAAAATGAAGCTATATTTTTTTTTTTTTATTATTATTATCTTGCCTGCCATAAATCAAAACCAGTTTCTCTATGCACTCCTGTCACATTGCAGATTATTTAACCATCCAATGTCATGCTTTAGATATAAATACAGCTCTTTATTTGACCCTATTCCCATTTAAGCATAGAAAAATGCTCCATTTTGGAAATAAACCAACCATGAAATACGTATTTGCTAAAGTGGAAAAATTTAATACATTTCCTATTTTATTTTTTCATTTTTACAAACCAAATTAAGGAAAACAAGCAGTTCCTACGCCTGTCCAGTAGGTGGCAGCACATGAAACCATTTCTGCTGCTCAGCCACAACTCGCACTTTACACTGTGTTCTTCAATTTTGAATATGAATTGACAGCCATATTATACATGTATTCTTTGAGCTGCATATTGTTTAGTTCAATACATGTCAAACTAATGCCTTTTATTTGTGTGGTTTTACTTCTTTGTTGTGGTTTTAGAAACCTACAAACAAAAATCCGGTGTATAATAAAGAACACAAGCTCACTGAAAAAGGAGTAAAATCACTTCAAAAGGATTGCCATTTTTTTTTTTTTTTTTTTTAAATAAATAAGTATTCCTCCATCTGTTCAGCAGATGGCAGCACACTGTAGATCCATCACTGCTAGAGCAAACACTTCATGTGCTGTGTTTTATTTCACCTACTCACACACATTTGCTCCAAACTATAGTTACATTAGTTCATGATGTTTTCTTTGTTGATAATCCGCTTTTTTTTTGTTAACAGGGGAAACAAACATGGTGGGCTTTTAAGCCTCTTGGAATGTTGAATTAAATGTGAGGAATTTAAAAAAAAAAAAAGCTTATTCAAAGTGAACATAATTTCACTTCATGAGGAACAACCCAGTGTGTTCATCCATGTGGACATGGTCATGGTGAACTCAGGGAGGACAGGTAGTTTGAATTCCTTACATGACATGTTTGTTCGTGCCAGTAGTTGAAGGTCTGATTATTTTCTCAAGATGAAAATGACAGAAAAAAAACCCCACAGACGGAGCCACTCCTGTACATTCAGCAAACTGAAGCTACAGGTTAGCACAGGCTCATCAAAACTGGATCATCAAAGATTGAAAAAAAAAAGTTTCCTCATCTCATGAGTTTTCTGTGAAACTGAGATGAGTATGACCATATGTAAAGACCATGAAAACCCTTTTTTTTTTTTTAATTCTCCCAGCTGTGTGACACACTGTTCTCTCTGCTCCTTGGTGAATCTTTGCCACAGAGAAAAGGCACTTAACGACAAACTGTAATTTACCATCATGTACTTTATACATTTTACTTTATCTTCTTTCTTGGTCATTGGCGTGTTGCAACCAATTTGAATAGGTGTATATCGCCAACTACTGTACATAAAATAGAATGGAATCATTTTAGTGTCATTGCACATGCCCCTCCCAACAACATTCTAGTATTAAAGCCAGACAGTTATCATAAAAACAACATAAGGTACAGTAAAAGTCTGTCAGAATAAAAAGTTAATCAGTATAAAAGTGCATGGTATAAAATGTGAGAAAGGAGACACATTTTAACCGATGTATGCTTTATTCCAATAAAGGACACACGCTCCTATTTTCCTTTATGGTTGTATAACATTGTTTTAAAGACTCCAATAAATGAATAACTCACCCAAAGTAGAGTTTTTTTGTTTTTTTTTTAAGCTCATGCCATTTAAAAAAAAAAAAGCCTCCAGTGAAGACAAGAGATGAGCCAACATTGCAACATCAAAGCCCTTACTGCTCGTGTTAAATTTTAGAATTTGAACTTTAATCTGTACTCCTGCAACCACAGTCACCCTGTGAGATATGCATGAGTATCTCAGTGAGTTGACTGACCAAGGTAACGAGGTTCAGGGGCGTAAAAGGCCAGCGAGACGTGTTTGTTTTACTATTTGCAGCTAATCTGAGGCACAGAGTGCCACGTTTGAACCATGACCTACTTCATTTAAGAACAAACTTCTTAGTTACACTATAGAGGCAAAGCAGTAAAAACTGCATCATTTTTCTATTTCTTCATTCTATTATTCATCATGGAGCAGTTGTAGATGAGTTACCTAAAAGCACACGCAGGTTCAAACAGGAGCTAGATTGTGTAGGCTGATGACATCAGTTTCCCAATTGAACATACATGACTGGGTTCAAAGAGTTTTAGGGATTGTGAGACTAAAGTGCAACAAAACTCAGAGTATGGAAGTGTGTGCCTACAACCATGGGTGGAACTAGGACCAAAATGTAGCCCTAGCATTTTGTGTCCAGACCCCAGCCCACTATATTATCAGAGGACACCATGTAGAAGTGTTATTAAGTCAAGTTAATTATTATTCTCCCAGAAACCCTTAAAACTTTTGAACCCCTTTTTACCTATTTCCTTTGGCCATTTTGCAACTTCTTTTGTCCCATTTCTGCCCGTTTTCCAAAAGTTCTGACACTTTTTTCAGACGTTAGCTACCTTTTGCAAATAAATGTCCTTTTTTTGTCCATTTTTGGAAGTTTGTTTTGACATTTTTTTTCCAATTTTTGTTTTTTCTTTAAAAAAGTTTTGACCATTTTTCATCCAAATGAGTTATCTTTCACCCAGTAAATATAGTTTCCTTTTTTGTCCTACATTTTGCCGGTTTTTGTTCCACATTTTTGCCCTTTTTCACTATTGTTTGCCACATTTTGCCCATTTAAGCTACCCTTTGCCATTACATACCACATGGTTCCTCTTTGTTTGCCCATTTTTTGGTTACTCTTGACGGCTTTTACTTTTCTCTTGTTTCTTGCCACGTTTTTGTCATTTTTGGGCCTTTTCTGGCCACATGTTACCTTGTGTTTCTCCACTCGCTCATAATAATAAAAAAATAAATAAATAAAAACGTAGCAGATCGGACCGGCCCACTTCGGCTCAACGCCCCACCTAGACGATGCCCGGTATGCCAGATGGCCAGTCCACCCCTTCCTACAACCATAAAATGTTTATTTCTTTATTAGTTGATTGTGAAATGACATAAAGTTGTGTCTCAGCCAGGTTGGGATGTATCCTGCCATTTATGATGTTTGTTACATCATTTCAACGACACATTACTCCAGTTTTAAAGTCTTTCCACTGGCTCCCAGTCAGCCTCAGCATAGACTTTAAAGTTCTGCTGCTGGTGTATAAATCTGTGAATGGTGAGATGTTAGTCAGGTGTGAACCCAGTAGGTCTCTCAGATCTATGGACACAGGTCAGATAGTGGAGCCCAGAGTTTACAGCAAACATGGTGACGCTGCTTTCAGTTGTTATGCTGCAAAGAAGTGGAACAAACAGAGCTGAAGTCAGCATCCGATGTTTCAGATTTAAAAGGCTATTTTACTTGCACTGGGGCCTCTCGTGCATAGTTCTGACTCAGACACTCTGTAAAAACTCTTTCAAATTGAACAAAGACGCCTCGATTCCTTATAAGGTCGGGTTGTAAACACAAGAAAGGTGGTGATTTCACTTGGCTGCAAGATGTAGAGAAAAACAGTTTTAAAGATATGTAAATCACATAAAAATACCCTCTTTAAACAATTTGACAATCATGTTTTGTATTTATTTACCCTCCAGCTCTAGTTTTCGGTAAATCTATGCAAAGCCACAATATTACACAACTGCAAGGATTCCTGCCATTATCAAACAAGCACTGAGTCTTCTGGAGCGACATTCTTCACACATCACATCAGATCAGATCTGCCCCCTCTCAAGCTGACTATTACAAAAAGCCAGTGTTCTTCAACACCAGTCGCCTTCTTCCATCACTGCCTATCATTAGACATTAATACAGAGCCTGTAAACTGTATGGCGTTTCTGTGTAACTCACTGTGGCCAGATGAAGATGCAGTATTTGTATTTGATCATTAGATTATTATCTATCTGCAGGACAAACAGGATAAAAGCTGTGTCATGAAAGAGCAGGAACGATGAGTAAGAAGAGCCCATAGCATTAAATGCCACGTGGCCACGACACACTGTGGGATTACGAGTGGTCGACCTCGATTGGGAAACATCCCTCCTGTCCTCTATCTTTTTTTTTTTTTCTTCCTCCCTCTGCTTTTTGGAGATTACAGTTAGAGCCTGGCTCTGTGACAGAAATGTTGGGCATGTGACACATTGACAAAATGGAAAAAAGAAGCAGTAATTTTTCTTTTCTGGAAAACATCTCTTTACTGTTACACTTTCTTCAAAGTCAGAATGTTAGTTCTGACTTTGATATAAGATATTTTGACTGTTAACGTTGAGATTTATTTATTTTTTTTTTAAAGGTAAAATGCTACAAAAGGATACAAGGTGACAGGAATGATAATATTTTCTTGAGCAGCTCAATCCCAGAGTCTGTGATGGATTAACTTAATGGTTTGTATTTAATGATTAAGAGAACTGGTTTATGCATTAACAACCCATCTCACTACAGTAGAGGGCAGAGATTCACCACAATACTCTATATGGGATATTAGAAGGTCAGTGCCTGTTTGTTAGAAGGTTGTGGGTTTAAATCCACATCGGCAAAGTTCTTTCCAAACAAACTTTGAATTTTCTAATGTAATCTTTTTAGGGGTGTCCCGATCCGATATTGATATCGGGCCGATATCAGCCTGAAAACAAATATCGGATTCAAATTTCTGATTTTTTTTTTTTTTTTCAATTCATTTTTTATTTATTTTCTTCAATTGTAGAATACTGTAGATATTATGTTGAAGGTTAAATGTATGTAACCAATTGATTAATAATAAATAGGTCAGTTTTTCTCACACCTACTATTGCTGACTATTGTTCTCTGTTTGAGTAACATCACTTGATCAAGACTTTTCAAACATTCCACACTACAAAATAATAATAATTATTAAAACAATGGCCTATAAATAATAATTATTTTGTAAAAATAATAATAATAAAAAGTAATAAAAGTATGTATGATTCATGCGGATATCGTATCGGCCGATACGCAAGGCTGCAATATCGTTATCGTATTGGAAATTAAAAAGTTGTATCGGGACATCCCTAAATCTTTCTCTTTACTCCCATCATCAAATAATATATATATATATATATATATATATATATATATATATATATATATATATATATATATATATATATATATATATTAAGGCAGTGGTTCCCAAAGGGGTACATGTACCCTTAGGGGTACTTCAACATACACATAATTCATTGTTTTCATTTTTAATCCTAATTAATTGTCTGATTTATTTGCTGAATATCGGAATGCTATGGCTTGTGTTTGTGTGGGTCCATGTTTAAAGCTTATTCCCAGACAGTTGATCTACTTGTGGACATGATGGCAGGAAGACATCATGGGACCCTGCTGCACTGAGAGCAGCAAAAGGGGCTAAAAATAGCCACAAACTTCCGCTTCCTCCCATTTTACACCGATGTATCCAAAAATATCCTGGAATCAGCATTGCCTAATGTTGTTGTCTTATGCTCCGAGGTACAGTTAAGCAAATCGTCTTTTAAGATTGGAAAGAAATCGTTATTTAAATAGTTTTAAATACATAAGAACTTTAATAATGTTCTCAAGGATCCATAAAATGTTGAGACATATTGATCATAGATTACAGTAAATAAAGATGGCTCTTATACATTTTCCTTTGTTTGAAAATGTTTTTTTTGTTTTTTTTTAATGAAGTCAAGTTTTTTTTTTTTTTTTTTTTTTTCAATAGTAAATACTTTCTTGATTGAATACTAAAGATTCAAATACAAAAAAGTGACTTAAAAAAATAAAATAAAAATATTTTAATTAAAATAACTCACTGGTAGGTAGATTTGTGTCTTTATTATTCAATTAAAATATCTTTAATCAAAAACAAAAACCTTTTCAATCATTTTTATTATTATTATTGTTATCATTTTTAATTCAATCAAAAATAAATGCTTTTAATCAAATGCAAAAAGAAAAATATTTGAGACCCACATAATTGCATTTGGACACTTTTTTGGATTAAAAATGTTCATTGAATTGGATTTTTTTTTTTTTTTTTTTAATTGAAAATGTTTTTGTTTTAAATTGAAAATGCCTTTTTGATTGAATTATAATGACACAAATTTACCTCCATAAAAAACAAACTAAAAGAAAAAAGTGTTCAAACGCAATTTACTCAGGTGTCAAATATTCGCCTGCATTTGAACACTTTTTGTGTTTGATTGAAAATGTGTTTCTATGATTGAAGTGAGGCAGCAGAAATAAAACATTAACATGGTTAAAGTCACATGTGTCTGTCCTGTGCATGTCTTACGGCTCTGTGACGTCATCAGATAAACAGGCTGCTCGAGCAGTCACGTCCCACTCGTCCTGCTCGTCTCAGGCCACGCCCACTTCCCGAGCTCCTTAAACCAGGGTTCAAAGGTTGGAGGTCGTAGCAGGCAGTTGTTGGGACCAGTTTAAACCATTGAAACCTGAGTAATGGCAAATCACACCTTGGAAGAGAGTGGCTGATCTGTATCAGGTTCATATGTATGGGGCGTCGATGCTAAAATAAACAGCGATTTTTTTTGTTTGCCATATTTAGCAACAAACCATGTTTTAAAAATATATGTGAATTTTGTGAATTTTTTTTTCTCATGAAAACATAATGTGAATGTTACATCTAAATTTTAAATCTAAATCTAAATGTTAAAAATTAAATGTAAATGTAAATCTAAATGGTACATTTAAATATGAATGTTAAATGTATATGTTAAATATGAAATATAAATGTTAAATCTAAATCTATATGTTAAATTTAAATATACATTTTAAATCTATATGTTAAATTTAAATATACATTTTAAATCTAAATGCTAAATGTTAAATATAAATCTAAATATGACATTTAAATATAAATTATAAATCTAAATATGACATTTAAATATAAATTATAAATCTAAATATGACATTTAAATATAAATTATAAATCTAAATGTTGAATCTAAATTTTAAATATAAAATATAAATATCTATCATAAAGCTAAATGTTTAATCTAAATATCAAATATTTAATCTAAATCTAAATGTTATTTGCTGTAAATCTGGCGAAAAAAAAAAATATGCACATATTTTTTAAATGTGGTTTGTTGCTGAATATGGCTAGAATTTGCTGTTTATTTCAGCATGTTTTGATTGATTGAGTGAAGTTTTTAGACCAGACCAATTTTTCCTTATCTCAATGATTCTGACAATTTCAGCATTGTTCAGGGATATATATATATATATTAGGTTTTTTTTGTAGATAAACCTCCCTTTGTTTAACATGTTTGGCTTTATTTTAACCTAAACATGCAAAGTTAACAATACATTACATTCTAGATAGTGTTTTAATGTCTTTTTTTTTTCTTGTCTGCACATGCTGTCAAAGGTCAACACCACAGGAAGTGCAATCATTATGAGACAGCAATGCATTGAGACAGCAATGCATTGCGTGTTTTAATGTCTTAATCTAGGTAAAGATTAAAGTCTGGATCCGACCAGAGAAGTAGGTTCAGTGCAGGGTGTGTACACTGTCTCATGTGACTTGTTCTATTGTTTCCTGACTCCAGGTGTCAGGAAACAATGAAAGCAAGGATTTCAGCCAGCTGCAGAAATAGTAAGATGAGCTTGTGTGACAGTATTCACACACCATTCATTAATTCATTCATTGAATGGAGCCTAGGAGAGGAGGAGGGGTGCACCACTGACATTTTAGTGGGTGTTCCTAGTGAGAGTGGTGCAAACAAAGAGTTCCTAATCTTTTAGAAAAGCAAAGTCACGACAGTTCCCCACATTCTGTTTTGAAAAAATGTGGTCCAATTCTCTTTTCTTGCAAAATACCAGTTTTCCCAGTTTTCTTGAGAATTTTTGTTTTGTGTTGACTAGTTTTTTTGCTGCTCTGATCTTTTCTTCAGTGAGTTTCTGCATGCTTAAAAACTTTTAATGCAAGAACTCCAAACACAAGGAGGAATATTTTCAGCAGCACAAAGCCATGTTGCACTAAAGTCAAAGTTGCACTAAACCATGTTGCACTAAAGTCAAAGTTGCACTAAACCATGTTGCACTAAAGTCAAAGTTGCACTAAACCATGTTGCACTAAAGCCATGTTGCACTAAAGCCAAAGTTGGTTTAAAAGCCACAGGCAGATTGTATGTTATTTTTTTATTTTAAGTTATTGACACATGGCATGTTAAATTCAATGTTTTGAGTGTAAAATATGACAATAAAATATATTTCATACATAATGTTCTCATGAAGGTGTACACATATTCTTTTATATATTTAAAAAAAAATTGCAATAATCGTCTCATACTTTAATATCGGAATATATCGTATTGTATCGTATCGTGACCTATGCATCGGGATACGAATCGTATTGCCAGATGCCAGGCGATACACAGCCCTACTATAAAACATCAAGATAACAAACACACTGAGATTAGACTGCAGTAAAGGAGACTTATTCAAAACGAGTGACCTTTGGTTTACAGCTCTGATATGGTTAAAATTATTAACACGCTTTTGATGCATGCACTTTGGCCATTGTCATAACAAATCATTAATAGCTTTGCCATATGGGTCACCAAGTACTTCTTAACTATTAACAAAGGTTCAGACAGCAACAGCAGAATACTGTGTCGTGTCTGTCTTTTCCCTCAAAACAAAGTGTCAATCATTCCTTTGTGGTATATTTAAACTATGGAGCGAGTGGGGGTGGGGGTGGGATCACGTGTTTGAGCCCATCTAGTGGTCAGAAAAAAACATCCTCCCTGCATGTTAGAATGCAACAGTCTCCTTTTAAATCGTTCTGACTTCTAATTGACCTCATTTTGGAAAAATGTGCTTTCTTCCCTCCATCCATTTTCCATTTTCAGACCCACTTATTCCTGAAATCTGCTTTCTTATTAAAAAAAGAAAAAAAAAAAAAAAGAGAAGAAGAAGAAGGAAATCACTCTCACATTAATTCTTTTCCAGAAATGCCCTGAAGCACCTGTTGGTTGGTTTGGCTGAAATAACTGTGTGACTAAAACAATCTATCTTTCCAATGTACAAATAATAAAAGGAATTTATTCATCTTCTAAATGCAAACAATATCTCTCAGCAGTATTGCAGGTGTTTGCTGGTGCACACTGGATATATAGACGCCAGGCTGTAGGAAGGCGAACATGTAGAGACAAACAAATTCACACATTCAATACGTGCATTCAGGGATTGCTATAAATAAACACTAGGTTTCAGCAGTGGTGACAACACCAATACTCCCATTATTCAGTTTAGTAGAAATAACAGTAAACACTGCGACCCCAATTAGCGTTATGTGGACAAAAATAAAAGTTGTAACAATCCCTGGAAGGCTCACGTCTAAGAAATGAAGTGTCTGATACTGGCAGGCCTTGTTTTCATTGTGTCTTACATACATTTTGTACCAATGCTTTGGATGTGGCCAGTTTTCTGTAACATCTACAATCCAGTTAAAAGTTATATTTTAGAATACTTTAGCATCATATGTATATTTTGCAAACAGTTAAAAAAGGCAGATTTTGATCCACCATGCCTTGATTCAAGCTACATCTGACAAGAAGATTTTTTAGATTAATTAATGTCTCCTTATAATAATCTTTAATTTCCACTTTCTACACATTCACCTAATGTCTCCTTCTAACTGTATCATCAGCATGCGTCTAAATCTTATCGCAAAGTTGTCACACATTCCTTAAATCTCAGTTTAAAAATTCAACCAGCTGTGTCCACTGTTTATGTCTAAACTCTGCTGTTTTTCTCCTGAGCGGAGTAAAAACACAACTCCACCTGTTGCTCCGCAGGATTTGTTATCACAGTCTTCTGTCAGTATGTCTCTGGGCTCATCACCCCTCATCATCCAGCTCTGTTTTGTTCTCCGCATCTATTAAAGGAGTTGAATTGATTGGGCAGATTATAATAAATAAATAGAACTAATGGCGATGTAACTCATCTGTGAACGTCTCGTCCCCCTGACCTCATGCATATTTCTCAGGAATCCAAACAGACACTGGTTCAATGAAGTATCTTCATTGAACCAGTTTATCTTGGACAGCCTGTGTGCAGCAGCTGGAAGATGTTTGTATTGATAGTCTTGTATAAGAAAAAAATACCTTTCATATTATGTAAATGTATGAGTATTGCCAGAGGTGAAAGTAACGGATTACAAGTACTCACGTTACTGTACCTGAGTTGCTTTTATGAGTACTTGTGCTTTTTTTTAAAAAGTATATTTCTAAATCAGTCATTTTACTTGTATTTAAGTATGTTTTAAAAGAAGTAAAGTCCTTTTATTCTTCTACACACAAGCGTTATTGAGTGAATTATTATGTTTTGTTTTAAAATAATCAACAGACATTGTGAAACTACAAAAAAAAATGAAATGACCAGACAACAATCAAATGCATCACATCATAGCCGAGTCGACCAATCAGATTAAATGTAATGCATCGTGTCAAAACAGCATTGAATGGAGGTAATTTTCTTTTAGAGTTCATAAATGTAGCTAAACTTAGAGCCTGAGAATTATTTTTGTTTTAAATTCAATCCATTGGTGTTATTTTTTTGCTTTGTTTTTTTTAAAGAATGATAAAATTTTGACAAACCTTTTATTTTATACAGACGCCTTTGTGGAAAATAAATTAAGTTCCGACTGCAAAATTTGGTCTCTTTCTTTTTAAGTTTATACATGAGATGTTTACTGTATGCAAGGGAACCGTGGCAAGATTTATTACCAAAAATAAATTGTATTATTTTTGTAAATATCTGTATCATATTTGTATATAATTTGTATTATTATTATTAGTATTATCTATCCTACTTTATTTTCTACTACTGTAATGTGCGTGTATCTGATCCCTATTTGTAACAGTCTTTTACTTAATTATACACTTACTTAACATTTATTCATTCTTTCATCTTTGTTAATATTTTTATTCTTTTATTTATGATTTTATTTGTAACATAAGCAATTTCCACTTGGGATTAATAAAGGAATTCTGATTCTGATAAACGTATTGGGTGAAAATAACTAGTAACTTTTACTTTAAGTATTATTTAATGAAGCTACTTTTTACTTGTACTTGGGTATTTTATGTATGACTAACTTGTACTTACTTGTAGGATATATGAGTACTCCTTACACCTCTGAGTAATGCAAACAGCAAAATGTGGAAGGAGCAGATTGTAACACACATTTGAGGATTCACTGTAAATGTTGCACTACTTCTTGTACTTCCTGTGGTACTACAATACAGCAAAGGCTCCAGGTTGGACACCTAGGGCAGGTGTTCTTCCTCTCCCTCTATTTAAATACATGTATGTTACTGCTAAATGCACACACACACTCACACTATAGGTAACCCTTGACCTGCTCAAGGATGTTTGTCACCTAAAGTCTGGATTGTTTGGCTAGTGTGAGTGGATCTATAAGATGCCTCTAGGTCCTAAAGTTCAGACTGAGTTTCCCTGAGGCCAACTTGCATTCTGTTTAGAGAGCTTAGGAGAGCTCTTCCTGAGGCTGCTACACTTTTATTACCTTTAGAATGACTAGTGGTGACCAAAACCTTGGACGGGCTAACTGAGACGCTAACTTCTGCTGTAGCACACTAATTAACGTGACCATTTCAAGATCTCCTGTGAGATCTACAACATATTCTTCAACATCAACTTGCAAATATAGAAGAATAAAACGTCCCTCTTAACACAGTGCAGGGTTAATGGATCATAACACAGGACCAGAGGTGTAAAGAGTACTGATATACTGTATCCTACTCAAGTAGAAGTACTGTTGCTTGATTGCAATTGTACTCAAATACAAGTACAAGGAAGTCATACATGTAATACTCAAGTACAAGTAAAAAAAAATAGCTCAATTAAATAGTACTCAAAGTATACTACTAGTTACTTTCACCCCCCATGTTTATTTTCGGTAATAAATCTTGACATGGTTTCCTTGCATACAGTAAACATCTCACGTATAAACTTAAAAAGGAAGAGATGAAATCTTGCACAATTGTAACTTAATTCCACAAAGACATCTGTATATAAAATAAAAGCTTAATCAAAATATACAATTCTTTAAAAAAATAAATAAAACACCACCAACAAATTCTAAGGCTTTAAGTATAGCTGTATTTATGAACTCTAATACGGAGAAAATAACGTGGCGCGGTGCGTTACCTTTAATCTGGTTGGTCGGCTATGATGTGATGCATTTGATTGTTGTCTGGAAATTTCATTTTTTTTAGTTTCACAATGTCCGTTGAACATATTTTAAAAATGATAATAATAATTTACTCAGTAACGGTTGGGTATAGAAATGTAGTGAATTACTTCACTTGTTTTAAAACGTACTTAAGCACAAGTAAAATTACTGATTTAGAAATATACTCTTAAAAAAATGTACAAGTACCCATAAAAGTAACTCAATTAAAGTAATGTGCATATTTGTAATCCATTACCTTCACCTCTGCACAAGGGATAGGCCTACCCCACAGGGCTGGGTCTAATATTTAATTTAAATCTCAGAAAAGGCATATTTCACACCTCAACCATTTACTGAACTCTTTTCCTACAGCCTGCTACTGCTAACACACGATGCTAAATTACTAATGTACCTCCCTTTCTAATAGCTCATTTTTCTCTTTTACCAAGGACAAATAACGTGCACAGGCCTAATTGTTGTTGACTCAATCATTGGTTTCCAAAAATAAGTGAACTTGGACCAAAAAAAGTGAAAAATGCATTGAAACACCAAACATGGTTGCAGATGGATCAGGAATTTGAGAATGTGGGGTTGGTTGGAAAAGGGGGATTCAAAACTTCACTGAAACCCCTGAATTATTTTGTTGATACCACCGTCTGTGCTCTCTCTCTCTCTCTCCTTTATCAGAACAACCCAACAGTTACTCAAGGACTAGATGATAAAATCTTAAATTATTACACAAACTTGTTTGTCCAACTGCTCAGCTGACAGTCAGCATGATTATGACTTTCAGTGTGTGCTGTGTTTAAATGTAGTTGGCGGCACTATTATCAACTGTGATAATGGGAAAACAACACTTTATTATATATAATGATGTTTCATGTGCCTAAAGAGTGCTGTATGAAAGCAGGGAAGGTCCACATTAATGTCAGTGCTATAGTTTAACCGTTGCACCCAGGAGCTAACAGACCAAATAAACAATGGAATTAGGACTTTACTACTCATTGATGATCGTTACACATCATTAATATTTACCCCACTTGGTTTGTAACTCAGTAACAAACTTATCAACATCAACAGAACAGAGAACAGTCTTATCACAGCAGTGACTGCACCCAATGGAAATGAGGATGTTGTGTATAGGTCAGGATGGGAGAATAGTCCAAGTCAAGAGATGAAAAAACAAGTTCTGATGAACTACGGCCGGGGGCCGCGTAACGTCTCCGCGCCGAATAGCACGTGCCACGTTTCCGAAAATTCAGTGAAATGACTCGGTTCCACCAAGTAAAACAAATGAAATTGTGCAACCTAAAATCATATTCTACGTTGAATTGCCTTTAAAACGATATATCACATGACTATGTTCCGATAAATTGAGAAAATTACCGGAAAAGTGGGTGGGCCCCCATCCCCCCCTTTTAAAAAGGTTTCCGAGAGGCTTTTGACATCCGCTGACATATACGGAGTAATGGGCCCCATTCATATATTGGTATGTGTCAATGATTCAGTACCACCTACTGTCGCAACATTTGACTCACAAATAAATGAGAAAACAACTTTAATGGAAATGAGCTAAAGAAAGGTGGGTGGGCCCCCTAATTGAATTGTGTGAGGCATGATCGTAATCTATGTTTAATTACCTTTGAAACGATATATCACACGACTATGTTCCCATGAATTTGGAAATTACCGGAAATGGGGGGTGGGCCCCCAGGCCCCATTTAAAAAAAAAAGGGCTCTGAGCATCTCATCATATTCATTCATAGTGTATTCATACCAAACTGCATTCCAATCTACCGAGGAGTAGTCATTTGAAAAATGGGCCCCCCTGGCGCCCCTGTGACACGTACATACATATTGGTATGTGCCAATGATTTGGTTCCACCAACCATCGTAATATTTGACTCGCAAATAAATGAGACTTATGTTTTTTTATTATTTTGGGGCCCCAAACGAAAAATCGGGCTCTGAGCGTCCATGCATGCACATCCATAGATTACACCTACCTAACTTCAGCCCGATTCGTTCATGAATAACAGAGGAGTAGCAATTTTAACTCGTGTGCACAAGAAGAAGAAGAAGAAGACACAAGAACAAACAGCATTGTTGTATATGTATGGTGTAACAAAGAGGAGTGACCACTTGTAACACAAATTATATAGAATGCAAAAAGACAGCATGGAAATATTCATGTTAAAACAGGCTTTGGTACAAATATACAACTCTAATCAAGCATCCACCCCCACCGCCCCATATTTTATTCATTTTTGCATGTGTTTTAACAGCAAAAACTTATCTTTAACACCAAAGATATGATAAATGTGTTTCTCAGAGACTCACAATGTGTTGCCTGTTTCATACTGAGAAGAAATAAAGCTGGCCCCTGAGATGTGTGTAATCATTTACTCTCACACCAACTTTGGAAAGTCACTTTTCAACTTCTTTGTTAAACTTACACAGATCGAGTTTCACGAGGACACACAACCTGCACCGCACACAGTTAGCTCTCATTACAAACCATCTACTACGTGACACATGGAAGCAAACCCTGCCGTGTGTGTGTGTGTGTGTGTTTGAATCACCCTGTTACAAGCTGGTTGCATCACTGACAATTTTCATGACCAGTCTGATCTTGTTTGGAGTGCACAAAGAACCCAAGATGGGCGTGTTTACTGAAAGAAAGGGGGGGAAAAAACACCAAATTCTGAAAAACAGGTTGCAGCCTACACGTTTTCATGCATTTTCACTGCAATGTCACTCTTTCATTTGTTGCTGTGTTTGCACAGAGCTGTGCAGCAAGGTAATAAACTTTGAGAGCAATCTGCACTTGGACTTGTTGACCCCTCCAACGGGCTTAGAACCTATAGGTGACACGAGACCACAAGGCTTTACCTAGCCGTGGACTGTTTTAGGAAAGGTCAGGTGTTTTAGGTAAAAAAAAGAAGAAAAAGAACAACAACAGGAAGCATTTACTGCTTTAGGCTTGTGTTTACATTAGCGCTGCTTGATTCATGAATATACTGTTCAAACAGGTACTAAAAACAACAGTAGCTCCAACAAAACACACAAAGAGACAAAATAAGGACTTTTTTTTTTTTTACTGTAGAAGCAAAAGAAAATGTGATTATTGATTTCGTGACAGAATGAAAACATACTCGTATGACTTGTACTTAATCCATTCTGTCGTGTCCAGGACAATGTGTGGTCTCCACCCACAGGGTTTTTATTTTTCTGGGCGTTTCAGAAGATACTGACTGACCTTAAAAACTCTCTAATCAGTCAGGTGAAAGTCCATCAGTTTATAACCAACTGAGTCACTCTATGGCCCACATATGCTGCACTAAATCACCCACAGGCCTGCATATACCATTGATGACTGTGACCCCCCCCACACACACACACACACTCGAACAAACTTTGTGGTAATGCCAACTTTTTCCAAATATACTGTGAAATCATTTGATTCTGCACATGGGTTTTGTCGATCATGCTTTACGACACAGTGAGTGACTGGATGTCAACACACTACAGTGGTTTTCTTTTTTTTTCCCTCTCCAAGGCACCTATTGTTTGATTTGTTCCTATCGGGAGCCTCACATTACATGTCAACAGTGCGACTATTGTACTCCAACAAGGACCTTTCACACATTTGCAGCCATTACTTGTATTTATTGGTGAAGTCACAGTGTAACAGTCAGACTCCTGCAGGTGTGGATCTGTTCACGAGAGGACACCACGATTAGGTTTCATTTCTTTTTCTTTGGTAGGATGTGTTCAATCATCACAGCAATAACGATGAAGCGTTTTAAGACGCAAGATGTCCCAGAGTCCTTTGCACAAACAAACGATTAATCAACTGATGGTGTGCAGGGAAATGTGATTCACAATGGCAATGTATGATCATGGAAAAGGTGGTGCGATCCAGTCTGAGGGAAGGGCTTCCCTTTGTACAGACTTATCTCCTCTCAGCCTCAAACCAAGGTTTCCTCCTCACTGCGTGTTTGAAATACCTTAAATTACTGCTGCAACTGGGTTTTCCCCCTTTTTTGTAAATACTTATTGGAGTGAGTTCAAGACAAAGGGAAGATTGATTCAAATGTAGTGATGGTTTCCTGTAAATGCACAGAAAGAGCAAAGAGTTGAAGTCTAACATTCTTTTATTCTAACTGTGTGGGAGTGAGTGAAAACCAGACCAAGTGAAACGCAGTGAAAGAGGAAAGCAAAAGTCACTTTCACCGACGCTGATTGGATAGAAAGGAGGAATTTTCAGCACACAGGGTTTATGGAGTCTCATCTTGCGAACCTCTGGAAAGCTGGATCCATGTCGCCACAGCTGCTGTTGGCCAATCAGGACTGCGGAGTAGAAGGTGGGCGTGTCCACCCGCCCCCTACCTTTATAAAAGTCCCTCCAATGTCCGTTTGGGATCGACACGTTATAAACAAGTCTTTCTCCACCCGCGCAGTTTTTTTTTAAACAACAACAACAACAAAAAAAATAGACAGAAACGAAGTTGTTTGGACTTTAAAAAAAAAAAAAAAAAAAAATAGATAAAATAAAATCTTGGGAGGATTCTCGTTTCAAGACAATCAACCAGATTAAGCAACAGGTAAGTTTATTCCACAAGTTGTATGTTTAATTTTAGGAATATTAAAGAAGTAGTGCATGCTCATTTCCTAGTCATTGCTTGTTTATGTACAGATTAAAGTAGTTTCCACACACGCACGCACACACGCACGCACGCACGCACACACAAAACTTAACAGCTTGTTTTCAAATCTTTGAAGTAAAGAACAACTATTTGCATGATAAATTCATAAAATGTTTCTTCAATTATGTTGTTTATTTTATATTTTATTATTAACTATGAAATAGGAATGTGCTCTTCACTAAAGGGCAGCTCTTTCCTCTTTATAAAGCAGATAATATGCTTCCATGTTAAATGTTGTACAAATTACAAGTGCAACTGTTGCATAATAAATCACCGATTATATATAACTGTTTACATTTGGATGCATTTCTTGCTAAATGTAAATCTTCAATACCAGTTTGTCGTATAGTGCAACAGTCCCCATGTTTACATTTGGTCTGTTGATCCTGGGGTAAAAACACAATAAACTGCAACAGCTGCAGCTCAGAGGGGTGATCCTGTTAATGTTGTTTTCCTGTTTATGGAACTCACACACACACACACACACACACACACACACACACACACACACACACACACACACACACACACACACACACAATAATGACACCCACATTTTGATATCTCTGGTGACCAAATGTAGGTCTGTGACAGCTTAACCCAGATGTTGCTGCTGCTGATATTTCAGAACCAGGGATTTGACAGATTAAGCAAGTTCCCAAAGATTAGGGAAGCAATCATTGTTCCTGCAGATGGATGCACCCAGGCTCAAGGATTGTAAAACTATATGGTGCAAAACTTGTTCTTTTTCCATAACTGGTCTGCCAAGACTAAGCACATGATGCCCAACCTTGAAAATTTTTTGTTTTCCCAGGCATATGAAGCTTTACACCTTATCAGCAAGTCAAGTAGATACTTTACAATATTTGCCTCCACCTTTTTTTTTTTTTTTTTTTTTTTTAATATGCATCTCTGTGTGCTGCTAACAAGCTGCTGAGTTTTCAAGTTTGCACACATTGTGGACAGTCCCAATCCTTTGTCTTCCCACTGCTTCCTGTCCACAATTGCATAACCCCCTCTCACTCCTTGGTTTCACTAAAACTAACACTAAAACACACCAGTTTTGCGTGCTGGAACTGGTTTGACTTGATTTAAAATAATGTTCAAAGGTTCCCAATGAAACCTGTGTGGAATGAAGTCTGTTTGCTGCACTTTGCTGCAGCTGTGTCATTAAAACCCCATGAGAAAGCATACTCCGCATAAACATCACATGGTTTCCTGCGTTTGGCAACATCTGCAATGATTAGACAATGTTTAAAAAAAAAAAAAAAATCATTCAACATCAAGTTTCCCCCTTTGTGACTGCCATTTGGCATTAGCGAAATCCTCACTTCAGACATTGGTTTGTATCTTGTTGCTGGGATCAACAATCGAGCAGTTAAACTAAAACAAGCCATTGGTTTGGAGCGTGCTTCAGGTGTAAACAGCAGGTGACATAGTTGTTGGAGGCCTTTGCTCAGCATCAAACTTGTCTGAGTCCAACATGCGGTTGTAATCATGTGCGTACAGAGGAAGTCTGCTTTCAGTTTGCAAGGTGTGCAAAAACAGAGATGACGTCAAATGGTGTTTTTTTTTTTGCCATTCTACTTTGATTTAAGGATTCCTTGATTTATTTTCTCTCTAAAGGAGAAAACGTAGCGTAGTTTGTTTTTTTTTAATAGAGAAATACATTAGTTAGATAAAAAACACACCAGTATAAATATACAGTATTTTTATATTCTTAAAGAATTAAAATTATTACTGTTTATATGAATGTATCCAGTGATGTTGATGGATTTATCATTCATTCATGCTGACATTTAAAGAGAATCAAAAGCGCCTAAAAAGGCCAGTTGTTTTTCTTCTCTCACATGTCCGAGGAATCTGAACGGGGGCTGATTTTTCATTTCCTCCAACAAAGCTGCAGTTCATTGGTGGCCTGGTTTGGGGAGGCCACTGTGGTCAAATGGACTGTTGTCTGATACTCCTCTTCCTCTGCATGGTTGTGACATCTGGCTAGGGCTGGTCTCTCACTCAGCAGATCACGTGTGTGTATTTAGGGCGTGTTCTGCTTCAGACCTGAAACATGATTAATCATTCCCTTTTAATGCCACCCCCCCCCCCCCCCCCCCCACCCACCCACCACCACCTTGTTTCAGCAGGTTTGTGCTTTTGTTAATTTCTCCTTTTTGCAAAAACAAACGGAGCATCAGAGGAAACAAAAGCCTGTTGAAGGCAAACAGCCACAACTGCTGCCAAACACAAACATGTGGAAAGAGGAAGAAAACACAGAGCTAGAAAGCCAGTAGGGCTGAAAAGAAGTTTGGATCCTGTGATGGGAACCAGGGTGAAAGCTGTTTCCTGTGTGTCTGTGTCTGTGTGTGTTTTCCCACTTTGGACTGTGGGAGGGAAGGGGTCAAGGCCTTGGCTCTCTGGAGCAACCGGACCACTGGACAAAGAGCCCTGTTAACCGGCTAATTTCATTAGCATTCAGAGTCTAGCACAGAGCCGTGGTCCAAACAGCAGAGAGCCCATGTCTCTGGCCTCCCTTTTCTTCTTTTCCCCTAATCCTCGACACAAAAACAAGTTGTGATAGTAAAACCAGGTAACACTACCAATACCAGATAAAACTAAGCTGACACTGCAGTGTATGAGTGCCGAGTGTCCTCTAAAAATTACATATGATTGAAGTTGTTTACAAAAATGATATCAATGCCAGGTTTAGGAGCTGGGATTTATTCAAAATGGAGGAATGTGATGCTCAAGCAGTGTATCTGTCCTTAAAGTCTGTCTTTGTGGTCGTGGGTGTGGTGACCAAGTTCTTTCAGATCAAAAATGCAAGTTTAGGCAAGCCCTTTCCTAGTCGACACCTTTGGAATTCTTTGAATTGTACTTAAAGGTTTTATAAACGTGTGAACCTAAGGTGGTCCTCAGAGGAATGTAGAAATACAGCATCTAAGTGAGAACATATTACAATATAAAAACTTGTTATGGTGGATTTGAAAACATCACTGTAATATTTTCACTAACTCAGTTTTTTTTATCTGTTCACACTCAGGCTTCACAACTCTCCACAATGGATGACATTCAGATTGAGGCTAAACCTCTGCTGGTTGACAAGGAACTCCCGGTAAGTCTGAGCTTAAGAATTCTTGTTCAAGTCATTCATTTCTCAGGTTTCTTTGCAACACAGTATCTGATAGGTTGTCTTTCTACCCCAGTGCTAATAGATCAATGTGGACCTTAAAGTCTGATCCAATACTTCTCTAGAGCAGTGATACTCAACTGGTCCAGCCTTGGGATCCTCCATTACCTCTTAATAATAAGCTGTGAGCCAAATTAAAAAGAGATTTTAACATGTGCATCATGGTGCACTTTAAACTTGAGATAGTACTGAATATCACATCAAAGAAAAGCAAGATAAAGGTATAAAGCTAAGCATCAAAGTATGAGTGTAAACAGTTTTGTTGACTCATTAGAAAGCAGAATGTGTGCAATAAACATGATTAAAGTAAGACTGTTTAAGTGTAACTTTATTAAGTTTTTTGCTGTTCTTTTTTTCAGGGCTTGAGGGAGGCAGTGCAGCAACTTGTGGAGAAGGTATGTTTAAAGACCTTGTCTAACCTTTGCTTTATCAAATGAACCCAGTGTTTACAGCTGATACCGAACATTGATAACAGGACCACATTGTTACAGAGCGAGATTAATGATTTATTTTGTGCAAAACCGTCTTGTGGCTGATAAAGGGATTGTCTGGACACTGGCAGTTGAATTTCTGTGATTGCAACCATGTCGGAAATGAACTGAATAAATAAATAAATAAATAAATAAATAAACATTATGATCTGCTGTAATTAAAAAGGTAGTAGAAGAGGACAGTATAGATTTATTTTATTCTCAAGCACACTTTGTCCACTAGAAATGTATAGAGTTCTGTAGGCGTGAAGTGATTTCAAGTCTGAAAAATCTAAGAAGAAATTTACATTTTATTCAAGGAGCACTAAAATTGACATGTGTTTTAGACCAAATGTACATTTGTTCACTCCAATAATTCAAAATGTACTGATTTAAAAAGATTAATGTGTGGTCCAGACCTGATTCTGTACTGTTTTGATCCTTGTAGGGGTGTCCCAATACAACATTTTCACTTCTGTTGTGTTACCGATATTTCAAACTTTGGTATTGACCGATAGCGATACGATGCCATGTCGGCACAAATCACACTTACTTTTACTACTTATTTGGAATGTTAGAAACGGCTTGATCAAGTGATGTTACTCAAATAGAGAACAATAGTCTGCAACAGTAGGTATGAGAAAAATGGACCCATTTATTATTTACCAATGGGTTACCTAAATTTTAACCTTAAACATAAGAATATTCCACATTTAAATTAAATAAATGAAAAACAATTTAGACGACTGAAAAATAACCTCAATAAATCCAATAAAAACAATATTATATTGGAGATTTTAGATGCTCTTTTTTGCAGATTTTGGGCTGATATCAATATAAATTTTGGATTGGGACACCCTTAGTGTTGTTGGCAGTACTGTGGTAGTAAATGGACAAGCATATTTGACCATCTTTTTTTGTGTTAGCAGGCCAATTAACTGTGAACTTCTTGTGGTTTACTTGCCTTTGGTATTATTTAGTCTATTTGGCTAACCCTCCCTCAGGTGTTTGATATCCGTGAGACAGCTAAGCTTCCAACAATTACCCATGTGGATTTAGCCAAAGGTGACCTCATGACGTGTGCAACAATAATAAACATCCCCATCCTCAAACATTATAATTCCACTTCAGTTTTGTGCAGCATTAAGCATATTCAACACAACAAAACACACGTGTGTTTTCTCACGTACACATGCAGCAGGATTATCTCACCACTGTAGCTTATGCCCGCCTGAGGTGGAGGTTGGGTGAAGCAGGGCGTGTACCTTACCTCTAGTAAATAGGTTGTGCGTTAATGTGAATGCTCATCCAATGCAGTTAAGACTGGTTTGGAAAACAAACAAGCCTGGAGGTCATCTTGTGCTGTGGACCTGCAGGTCAGGTCATTATGAGGTAGCAGCATTTCAGGGTTTAATACTCATGGATTTTTGGTAAAATGGAAAATCTTCCATCTTCTTGATGAATTTGTTTGTTTTTTTAAAACAATGTTATTATCATGGTACCCTCTAGAATTTGTTAGGGGAGGAAGCAACAACATAATTGGGGGCTTGTCTGGGACTAGGAGTCAAAATACTGCTTCAGACTCTTTTTAGTTTACACCAAGCCCTAACACATCAGTTACCTGTCGAATCCAAAGTATAAACTAGACGACTCATTTTTAATGTATTTTGTCCAAATAATTTTGCTGATCTATGTTTATTACATCACATGGCTGCTCAGTACTCATTATTCCCACATGTTTTTCTCCTTGTTAGTTGCTCATCCTGTTAGTGCACTAGCAGGTTCCGCCTCTGTCTGACAGGGGCTGATCCAATTTAGGGATCTCTTCATTCTACAATTAGCTTGTTTTGAACAGCCTGCAAGGCACCATGGGAGACCAAGAGCTTAGCCCGACCAGTAAGCAGTGGGGGTATAAAAATGCTGGTCTTAGTGGAGGACAAGAGAAGTTTGGATTTGTATCTCTGGGAACCACAGTGAGGGCAGTTCTTGTTAGTGAGCGGTGTTGCACTAGACTCTCCTGCAAACATGGTTCTGGAGGATTCTGACGTGGAAATGATTGTGGCTGAGATGGAAGTCACTGTGAGTAGACTTGGAGAATTGTGTGAACTCATTTGTTACCCCAAATTAAGTAATGTTTTTTCACCCGTGTCCATCCGTTCTGGTGGATCTCTCAAAAAACGGATTTAAAGGAAATTTGGTGAAATAATCCGGAAGTTACTGTACATACAGTATCCAGAGGCAGTATTTTGAGCAAGGATGTATCAAAAAGTTATGAACAGATTTGAATTAAATTTGGCGAGCTGATCTAAAGTTGGTGGAGGTTTGCGCTCTCTGAGTGCTCTTGTTTGTATTGGATTTGCAGGATTAGGCAGCTTGCAGGACAACAATGTCAGCATATTGCATTGGGGTTGAGTTTCTCGGATGGAACACGCTGTAATTAATCTGCAACGACTTTTTTTGAAATCATGTAGACTGTAATATAATGTATATTTGTGCTAGTTTTTTTCCGCCCTACTAATGACCTTCTTTACATCTAAAGGAGCACGATGTGGAGACGCCTCATGGAAGAATTCACTGCACAATGAGGGGAGTACCCAAAGGGGACCGACCGGTCATTCTCACCTTCCATGACATCGGACTAAACCGTAAGCTCCTCTCCTTATTCAGCTCTATCTGGGTAACTACATCTATTGTTGTTCCTAAAGGTGGGGCGTTCCCATGGGATCAGGTTAGATTCACCAGTCCAGTTCATTCTCTATTACAAAACAGCAACTGGACCACACATATTGACAAAGTTTTACTATCGTACTAGAAAAATTAAATAAAGCATACCTTTAAACATCTCCACAGGATGCTTGAAAGTCATTCATTTCATACAGCCAGTTATTCATCCTCACCCTGTGTGGTTTTTTGTGTTCTTTTCCAGACAAAACCTGCTGGGACACGTTGTTCAGCCATGAGGACATGTCGGAAATCATGCAGCACTTTGCCGTGTGTCACATCGATGCCCCCGGGCAGCATGAGGGAGCCAGCACGTTTTCCACTGGGTGAGCCGAACACACACCCACACTTGATCAAACATACACACTTTATGTGTGTCAAGCAGTCTGTAACCTTTGACATGACAGCCAGATCACTGCGGATGTACTTTAGGTGGCCTAATTTGTCAAGTGTGTTGTAAGAACAGGTGTTTGTCTGGTTTAGGCTAAACTCTGTGATAGAGGGACTTTGCCCAAAGTTAACACTACCTTAATGGTGTGTTAAAGCTAAACAGCAGGTGGCTGATAACAGGGAGAGGCCATGGTCTGATAAGGACCATTGTTGAACTGTTCTCTTGATAATGTCTGTGTTTGATTTTCAGATATGAGTATCCCTCTATGGACCAACTGTCTGAGACTCTTCCTCTGGTGCTGAAGCACTTTGGGTAAGTGGAGCCACAGTTTAGACAACAGCAAGTGACTCTTTAAACTAAGACATCCACTCATTGGTTGTTCTAACAGTCTCCCTGCATCTTTGTGCTCCGTAGCCTGAAGAGTGTCATTGGAATGGGAATCGGTGTCGGGGCCTACATTTTGACCAGATTCGCCGTAAGATATCTTCTTAGTTCACAATCAGACTTTGAATGATTTAGGCAAAACGGTATCGCTAATGGTGTGAGCCCCCTGAGCCAAAGAAGCCTAAGGAATGTACCACATCAGTGTAACACTAACACTCAGTGGGAAGTCTCACTTGGTTACCATATGGCTGATGTAGATACAGGGTGTAGTTTCTCACAGAAGCCTGTCTGTCCTCAAATGAGGCGACATGAAGGTATTACATTATCTAACAAAAAGTGATTATTATTGTAAAATAAAGCTATTTTCCAAAATCGTTATTTATCCTCATTTAGGACTGATTTACTGTTCTATTGATTCAAATTCATTTTAGACGAGGCCATACCAAAAGTAAATTAAACTATAGAAATCTAATCTTAAAACCATGCCTAGTATTGTTTAACATCATAACGTAATCTTTCTCACACATTATCCATAAAAAAATGCACAAATTATGCAGAACTTGACTTTAAATGTCCTCGGTGTAATTGATCAAGCAAAAATAATCATGTCCGATTTGAGTACAATACTGTTAGTTAAATATGACCTCCTATCACGTGTTTTAGCTGGACTACCCAACTATGGTGGAGGGTCTATTGCTCATCAACATCAACCCCTGTGCTGAAGGATGGATGGACTGGGCCGCACACAAGGTATATCCTTCCCCAGTAACAGTAACTAAAACCCAATACAGTTGACCTTTTTAATACGTATCGAGCTAAATAACTTAACCATCACCGGTGTTTTTCATTTTAAAGCTCAGCAGCTTGACACACGCAGAGCCGGACATGATCATCAGCCACCTCTTTGGAAAGGTATGGATTCAGATTGTGTAATTTAAACTGAGGTTTATGTTTTAAAGTTGCAGTTTTTATATCTGGTTTTTCACAGGAGGAGATCCACCACAACCAGAACCTCATTGGACGATACCGCCACCACATTGTGAATGACATGAACCAGTTCAACCTTCATCTCTTTATCAAGGCCTATGAAAGGTGGGCATGTCCAAAAAAGTCACACTTCTAATATTTTGAGATAAGGTTAAGTAACAGAAGTCTTTTTCCAGTCGAAGGGATC
This sequence comes from Gouania willdenowi, assembly GCF_900634775.1. Classification (NCBI taxonomy): domain Eukaryota; kingdom Metazoa; phylum Chordata; class Actinopteri; order Blenniiformes; family Gobiesocidae; genus Gouania; species Gouania willdenowi. The sequence continues at coordinate 14,016,150 of NC_041054.1, read as the reverse complement.
TGGAAATTGAGAGACCAGTCCCTGGATGCAACCCGAGAACCCTTAAGTAAGTTGTTTTTTTTTAATTATCACCATTGAGACTCATAATATATAATGATCATTCATGATTAAACTTACAATTGTATGTTTTTCTCTTGATCAGGTGCCCTTCACTGCTGGTGGTTGGTGACAGTTCTCCTGCTGTGGATGCTGTGGTAAACAGTCTCTCAAACGCTGACATTTATTAGACACTTTTCATAAAAAACAAGAGCTCAGAGAGCCAAAAACCTCTGTAAAGCACCAAATATCCTCTTTGCCAGATATTGGCACTTATCTGGATCAGTGATCCTGATCATGATACCATGATCACTCACACTTTAAAGGCTTGGGAGAAATTTCTATCCCCTTTAATAACGATACAGTAGGTCCAAATATATGGGCAACCCCATTTGTTGTGAAAAATCACGATAAAAGGCGCAATCGTGGTCTGATCTGAATGAAATAAAGATGGGTCATTTAGGATATGAATTTTTGACATTTTTTGTCAATAATGAGATACAGTTTTTCGATTTTTTTAAAAACTGATCCAGAATCAGTATATTGATCCGGATCCCCTCCAAAATGTAATGGATTCTTCCAAGGTCTAAGGTTATTCTTTGAATTTGTCAAATGTTATACTTTTGACGCAATTCTGCTAACAGACAAACAAATAAACCAACACTGGTGAAAATATTACTTCCGTGGTAAAAAGAAGGTAAAAAGGACTGTGACTAAAGTTAATGATTCAACTTACACAAGTAACTTTTAGCAAATGCGTCTTCCGTTCTCTTCCAGTAGCCCATCTGCTAAATCCCCATCAGGTGCAAATTTCAACTTGTGAGGGCAATAGTTAATGATTTGTTAATACTTGTTAATACTTAGTTGAGGTAGTTTTTTTAAACAACTGGAACTGATGTATGATGCATTCAGATGTCACGTTAGGCTCTTCTAATAAGCCTGTTTTCTACCTACAGGTGGAGTGCAACACTAAACTGGACCCAACAAAGACGACCTTGCTCAAGGTGAGAAACCAGTTCCTCCTACTCGCACCTTTCATGTCATAACCTCATCGTAGATTAAACATAGCAACGGATAAGATTCCATGTGCTCAGCATTTACTTGGTAACACATTAACCAGGATTGAACCGCGTGACTTGTCCTCATGCTCACACAGTGCACGCCCTGCTGCAAGTTACTTATTTCTTTTGGCCATTGGCATCTTTTTACAATCCATTGTGAATCTAAATGGGTTTTGGGCCGTGACTTTGACTGTGGTACACTGTGCATTATGCAGGAGAACAGCTAGAGATGAGGTGTTAGATGTGTTCAAGTGGGTAATACTTATGTTAATGTGAAAGGTAATGGTCTGTGTCCTCGGTCATGGAAATACACAAGAGGCTAAATCTAATCTGTGTTTTTTTTGTGTGTGTGTGTGTGTGTGCCTTTTAACAGATGGCTGACTGTGGCGGCATGCCCCAGGTTGACCAGGTGTGTATATCAGTTTGTGTGTTGCAGAGCAGGTGGGACGGGGTGGATAATCATATCACAGGGGCTCAGGTGGTGGAGTAGATAACTTAAGAGCATTAACATGCACCAGACATGCAGCACATTTGTTAGTTTATAATCCTCCGTATTTGTGCAGCATCTGCTCATAACAGCTGCTATATCTCAGACCCCCACCTGTCAGCTTCCAGGATGATTGGCTGAGGGGTTTACTATGATGTAAACAAGTGTAATTATTAATGACAAGATGGCTGATCGTGTGCATTTTCTCTCAACAGCCGGCAAAACTTACAGAAGCTTTCAAGTACTTCATTCAGGGCATGGGATACAGTAAGTACTGGAAACAAACTATTCTTCTGACTCTGACTCTGGGCACTTACCATTACTCTCGTACAGTTTAGCTTTGTGATGATTCCACCTGAAGTGTTGGAAAAAGGGTTTGTCTGCCCCCTTGTGGTCACGCCATATTTTATTTTATTTCTTAGTATAATACAGTGGTTACCAAACTGTTGGGCATGATGTCATGACAGAGGGGATGAGAACAGCCATGAGCATGAAAAATAGAAAAGTATTTTTTCTTTGCACTCAAAGATTTTTATTAAAACTTAAAAGTTTTGAGGAAAAATATTTGCAAAAAAAAAGTATATACATATATATATGAAACTTTTTTTTACCTTTTTGTTGCGATTTGAGGCGGGGCTGAAAATTCTTCATTTTTTAAACAACAGAACATTTTTCAGATCCACTTTTATGAAACATGGTATATTGAGGAGATTGTGATTCAAGATTTGCAGCTCTCTCTGGATGTTGCATGTTCTCCTTAATTGTGCATAGGTTTAGTAAAAGATGCACTTAATGACCCCTCATGACACACACAGGTTGAAAATCACCACAGGATAAGTTATATAGGATATAACTGAATAATTTATATCTTTGGCAACATACAGCTGACCTGATAGCACCTGGAAACAAAAACTAACACCTTGTTATTGTTTTAACTATTTGGTGGCTTTTATAGTTTTATCTTTCATAAGCTCTTACTCTGTGACTATTTTTTTTAAAATTGTTTTTCGTGTACCTGTCTTCTATGCTATTTATTTGTTTTAAGGACATTTTAGTATTGTTTTGACACTGGAAACTTGTTTTATGTACTGCTGCCAGGACACACTTGTAAAAGAGATTATTAATCTCAATGTGGTTCTACTGACTAAATAAAGGCTAATGAAAAATGAAAATGAACCTAATCTGGAGTACGTTAAACAAGTAAACAGCAATTTAAAAATGTTCCTTTTCTTTTACAAAGTTTATTGTGAAAAAAAACCCCATCAAAGATAGTCAATCACAAATTCAACGACGCAACGCACCCAGTATGTATGAGTGATCATTTTTAAGAGGATTTTTAACATCTAAACTTCTATTTTTGTGGTTGTTAGTCAGACTTATGTAATGGAGCACAACCTTCAGCTAACACTTTTTCGTTCCTCAGTGCCGGCTTGCAGCATGACCCGTCTGGCTCGCTCCCGCACCGCCTCTGGCTCCAGCGTCACTTCCTTTGAGGGCAGCCGCTCCCGCTCGCACACCAGCGATGGAAACCGCTCCCGCTCACACACCAACGACGGCACCCGCAACCGCAGCCACACGACCGACACCGCACACGCACGCGCCATGGACACAACTGAGAGCAAAGTGGACCAGGCCGTGCCCAAGTCCACTGAAGTGTCCTGTTAAGTGCTCGCTCCCCTCCTGAACCGTCCCACTGACACCTGAACATCTCAAAGGCCCTTCAGTTTGTGCTGAGCTGCCTTTACATCACACGCGTCTGAGAGGGACAAGGAGAATAAGCGCACAGTGGGAGCCACAGATAAGGTTCCTAATTCATTTTTTTATTTTGTAAGTGGATCAGAGCCACTCAGAAATAGGTCGTGGATTTAAAGGCAACGCAGCACGTGGGGGGCAAAAAAAAAAGAGAATATCAGTGAAAGTTTAGGCTGAAAATACACAAGCTTGTCATGTATATCTTATACTCTCTATTGCATTAAGGATTATTACCATCTCATCATTCTATCATTCAGTTTTCATTCATTTCTAATATATTGACACAGCTTTCTCAAATATACTCAACTGTAAATGTCTTGTTTTTTTTGTTCTCACTGTAATTTTTTGATCTTTTTTTTCATTTTATTTTTCATGTCTTAAGTCTTGTCGTTAGTTTGTAGGAGCAGTTTTTCTAGATGCGAGGTTTAGAGAAATGGGAAGAAATGGCCGTGAGCCTCAAGCTGCTTACAGAACGTTGACAATTAGGGGACAGAAATTAGTTTTATTCTATACGTATGTATAGATAATAGTATTATTTGACCAATATTCATTTTCTGTTTTTTTTTTCTTTTCCCCCTCCCTCTTATGATTTTTTACATTTGTTAACTAAAAAAAAAAAAAGATCTCCGTAATGTAATCATCATTTTAGAGAAAATTATTCAGACTCATATTTTGTCAATAATCAAACAGTCTTTTACTAAAAAATTATTCAAAGCTATCACATGTCATGCTTTATTAACAGATTATTGTTTGGAAGATTACTATGCAGTCAAGCCCAAAGGAACAAAGATGTGCCATTGGATTTGATCACACTTAAGAAGTGATGCTCCTGTGTGGTTGGGGTTATGTAATATCAACATGAGGCTAGCCACACAACTTAACCAACACCTTCTACTCCTGTATTCTACTTGCACTACAGCATCATTTTACTTTGTAAACTACACAAGTGGCGTTTTAAAAGCTTGATTCTCAACTGTCTAATGCTGTAGAAAAGCATCGAATGACTCAACAGTTTGTATTTATTTAAAAAAATGGCAAATAAAAAAAACTTGTAACAGATTTTCTTCTCCTAAGAGTTTGATTTTTTTTTAAAAAAACACCTTCCTAAAATGATGACCTTGTATGTTGAGCATTATGCATTTACTCGAGGCTAATAGAAATTAAATAAACCATTATTGTTGCACAAATAATAGATTTTAATTATTTATTTTTAAAAGTTCCAGAACAGATAATGCTTCATGAATTTACTCTGGTTGCAAATACATAAAATTATATTTACAAAATTTTCCAATAGGAAAAAAAAAACCAAAATAAATGCATGGAATAAAGTGGCATTCGTGACACATCCTGTCTTAGTTCATGACTTCCGGGTAACCGTAATAACTTTCTAGTTCAGCAAATATGTCGTTGGGGTTTTTGCAGCTGAGGTTGCAGAAGCAGGCCTGGACCCACAGCATTTTCCAGGTGAACCCCGACCCGTTGGGACACTGGAACTCAACGTCGATGGTCTTGGACTTGTAGGGGATGCAGCAGCGTTCGTCTGTGCAGACGCCACAGAATTTGGGCCTGTATTGTTTCTTGCTGACACATCCAGAGATGGAGAAGTTTGAGGGTAGATCCTCTCTGTAGATGTTCAAACATTTCTTTCCTGGCTGATGGAACAGCAGAACAGAAACAACGTAAGTCCAGGTACAAGCCAACACATTTAGTTTACAGTATATACTCGGTCTATAAATATCATACTCAAGTAGAAGTACTGTTATTTGAATAAAAATGTACTCAAGTACAAGTAAGTCATACATAAAATACTCAAGTACAAGTAACAAGTTTGGATGAACTATGGCCGGGCCCGCGGAACGTAACGTACCACATTCCCGAGAATTCAGTCAAATGACTCGGTTCTACCGAGTAAAAAAAAAGGTTTCAGAGAGGCTCTTGACATCCGCTCATAGAATATCTATGTCAAATTACAGCCCGATTCAACAAGCATTAACAGAGGAGTAGTCATTTGAAAAATGGGGCCCCCCGGCACATACGGAGTAATGGACCCTATTCATATATTGGTATGTGTCAATGATTCGGTACCACCAACTGTCGCATTATTTGACTCACAAATAAATAAGAAAACGACTTTACCGGAAATGGGGGGTGGGCCCCCGGGCACCATTTCAAAAAAAGGGCTGCGAGCGTCTCATCATATTCATTCTTAGAGTGTTCATACCAAACTGCATTCCAATCTAACGAGAACTAACGAAAGAGTAGTCATTTGAAAAATGGGGCCCCCTGGTGCCCCCGTGACACATACGGGGTAATGGGCCCCATTTATATATTGGTATGTGCCAATGATTGGGTACCACCAACCGTCGTAATTTTTGACTCACAAATAAATGCGAAATCGACTTTTGTCTTTTTTTTCTTTCGGGGCCCCAAATCGAAAATCCAGCTCCGAGCGTCGATGCGTACACATCCATAGATTATAGCTACCAAACTTCAGCCCGATTTGTTCACGAATAACAGAGGAGTAGCAATTTTAACTAGTGTACACAACAACAAGGACAAAGTGAGTGGCGTTTTGAGTCCAGTAGCCTGGCCTAAAAATGATCAGGCTATATGTATAGCTAACTTTATTAACTCAGAAAAAAAACATTTTGACGCCATGCTTTACGTTTAATCTGGTTGGTTGGCTATGATGTGATGCATTTGATTGTTGTCTGGTTATTTCATTTTTGGTAGTTTCAAAATGTCCGTTGATCATTTAAAAAATAATAATAATAATTTACTCAGTAAAGATTTGGTGAAGAAATGTAACAAATTGCTTTACTTCTTTTATTGATTTATAAATAAAGTCAAAAAAAGAACAAGTAACCATAAAAGCAACACAATTACAGTAATGTGAGTACTTGCAATCCATTACTTTCACCACTGTTTCTGCATGTCAGTCAGCAAGGCAGGGAAGGGTTAAGGGCCCCAGGCCCGTGGGGGGCCACAGAGGGACTGACAATCATAACAATATCAGACAATGATTTTATTAACTTCTTAGAATGAGCTCCCTAATGTTGCTCCACCACCCTAAGACTTTAGTACCTCTGATAAAGGCTGAATCAATGTAAATTATTTGACATGCTGAAAACCTACCTTGATGCTTTTGCTGATGTCGACCTCACATGGACGGAGGTTGCACAGACGAGACTCTTTGACCATCTCACACTGGTCGTTGGCGTTGGACACCCTCAGGGACAGACCGCGGCCGCAGGTCTTGGAGCAGGGGCTCCATGAGGTAGTCTGGGAAATGCAGTTCTTATGCCAGCTTCTGGTCTCAGCTGGGGGAGCTGGGTCCATGCGGAGAAAGGAGATCAAATCATTATGAAAATGCCTTTACTTTTATTTCTTAAAGCTTATATGAGTGTAATAACAAGTGGTGCAACCTGGTTAATGATATTCTCATTTATATCTACAGATTTACGTTTTGACGTTTTGGGCCAGGAAAACTCTATACAAAATAATAATAATAATAATAATAATAATAATAATAATAATAATAATAATAATAATAATAATAATAATAATAATGTGAACGTATTTAAAACATTGAAGAAATACTTGGGAAAAAACTCCCTTCAACAATACAATCAGAAAAAAAAACTCAGATTCAATGAAACTATGTATTTTTTTTATTATGCACCAAAATTAACTGCTTCTAATGTACAAAAGGTAAGACTAAAAACATTTTCCTCCCTCCCTCCTGCTAAGCAGGGGAGGGGCCAGGTGGAAGCCCCTCCCACTTGTGAATGTGCACACCTGATTCTTTAATGACACTAACTAGTCACTGTGGGTGAACTGGGACTAGCCTATGTTAGAAATAGTTCTTTACCCTCATTTGGGACTGAAGTTTGATGTGCAAAGACTATTTACGTGTTTGGATGAACAACTGGTAAGAGCCTCGAAATATAGCCACGGGTTTCATCTAAACTTCTGTTACTTAAACAGTTAAAAGTAATCAGAGAACTTGGACTTAAACATTGTTGAGCACTGGCTCTTACGTTGAATGCATTTCTGTAAAGTTTGGCAAATTATTTATTGTAATAGGGAATTCAAGGAATGTTTGTTGACTTTGATGTACTTTTTATTAAGCTTATTTCATTTACCATGCTAACTGTGTAGTTAGAATTAAAACTAGATTTGGTTAATGTGAATTGTTTTAAAAATACCTGTTTTAAAGTACCCATGTTAAGTTAGTTACTTTTAACAATCTGATTTTTTATTTTTTTTTTTACAAAGGAGTGGTTAAAAAGAAAAATTATATATTTGATGTGTTTCTTTAAGACTGGACAAATAAATACTACACACACATGTTAAATACTGTAAAAATGTGGTTGTGTAAAATACCAATAATTTAGTGTAATTAAGATTGGAAGATGAAAAATATTACTGATTTAAAACTGTAAAAACTGTAAAAGGTTAAAGGTTGATAACAACACAGTCACTGATCTTAACTTATTATTTTGTAGGCCGTGGCTATGGATACGTTAAACGTATCCATAGACTGCTACTCTATGCATACGCAGCGCCCCTTATTGGCCAGTTTAGGTCACGTGATAGATGCACCACGTGAGGTAAAGTTCCGTCGGTTGTATTTTAGCTCATATTTATTTTTAGCTACCCCGCTAACCCTTTATTTTAACCCTAAGCCTAACCCTATCTCTAACCCAGGAAATACCCTAAAATATTTGTTTTTGTCAGATATGTATTTATAAAGGTGGAATTTGCTGTGTTAAATATTTTAAAATGAAAAAACTGTATATGACAAAAGTGGGATTTGAACCCACGTTAGAATCCTTGTGTGCAGTCACATTACGCTTATGTAGACACTTTCTGTTTTGTCACTTAACACTGTCAACCTTTTTTTGTTGTTGTTGCTTTCCAGATGCAAAACTCTGGGCTTTTATTGAGCTATAGGAATGTCTGGGCCTTGCGTAGCTGAAAATAAAGCAGACGACCACATCCCACTGCTGAATGTGCCACACATACACATTTCCATCCACACACTCCTCCTACCCTCCACTGCGTGCCGTGGTGCCGTCTTGCGCCCTCGTCTTGGTTCGTCACAGATCCACTGCTCACAGCACTGCCCTCGCACTTTGACCCGGCGAGGGCTCTGACACCAGACCCGTGGTGGCTGGTGCTCCGTGCACACAGACACGCAGCCGATGGCACCGTTCACGCACACACACTGGTATTTACAGCTGGGCCTGAAGCTCTGCCCATTGCGGTAGATCACACCATCATGCTCACACCCTGTTCCCACCATATCTGGTGGAAATGGACAAAAAGTGGTCACGTATTATAAAGACAGACTGGAAGGTAAATAAAGTGAAATAAATGCAACTAAAGAATAGAATAACAGGCACAAATTTAACTAAATGATAAATATGATTAAATATGTATTTCCATCCATTTTCTGAGCCGCTTGTTCCTGTTTTCAGGGTCACGGGGGTGTGCTGGTGCCTATCTCTAGCTCTCAATGAGCGTTAGGCGGGGGTCCACCCTGGACAGGGTGCCTGTCCATCACAGGGCAACACACAGACAGACACACAACCACTCATACAGGCAATCCAGAGACTCCAATCACCCTAACAGTCATGTTTTTGGATTGTGGGAGGAAGCCGGAGTACCCAGAGAAAACCCACACAGCTCGGGGAGAACATGCAAACTCCACACAGAAAGGACTCAAGTGTCCACCCCAGGGCTTGAACCCAGGACCTTCTTGCTGTGAGGTGGATGTGCTAACCACTAAGCCAACGTGCGCCCTAAATATGTATTTAGGCAGGAAAACGGGAAACAAGCACATCAGTTATTACAGAAAAGGATGTAAGTAACTAAGTACCGTAAGTTTCCTATGAATTCAAAAGGTTGCTGTGCAATGTTGAGGCACAACTTACATTGTTACCATGACAACCCGGATTTACAAAATAGATGCCTGCCGTGCTTGTAACATTCTGTTCAGTTGATTGCAGAAGTAAAGCTGACACAGTGTTCCAAACAAACTCAGCACCGTCATCGCTGTGAGAACAGTTAGTGGTTTGGGTGGGGGACACTTACATGCACACACTCCTTTTTCGTACCTAGGCATGTCTGAGCTGTAGTCACAGTACAGTCCCTTGTGGTAGTCACACGTGTCTGCTTCATTGCAGACCTCGCCCACTTGTCGGGCGCAGGCCTTGCAGCAGTCGCAGCCATCCATCAGGAGGCTCACGCCTGGCAGACACTTTGGGGTTTCCTGCGGACACTCGCAGGGCCACCTGCAGTACTGTGTGCGGTTGTACGTGTCAGCTGTAGAGGGTGGGAAAACTGTGGTTGGTGGCATGGCAGTGGAATTCAGGAAATAGGCCTGGAGAAATAAAAGTAGGATAAGTATGAGTAGAAAGCATCTTAGTGTATGCATGTATGATCCTTGTGCAGTGACACTATAAATATTACAATAATATTGTGTATATATTTACCCCTTTTATTGTATATATCAACCCTTGTTATTCAAGTTTCAATTATTTATTTTCTATTGTGTGTTTTGCTACTATACTTTATTCTTTCTGTTGCTGCACAAACCAAATTTCTCACTGTGGGACGAATAAAGGTCCATCTTATCTTCTTATCTCTTATTATTGACATCTTCATTGACTGGTTGACATTCCTATATCGTTGCATGCACAGTGCCATCGATTTCAGAAAACATTAAAAGCTGATTTTTAATGGATTGAGTAATTTCAACAGTATTCCTTGAAAGGAATGGGACCTCACTTATTACTTTGTTTCGCTCAGAAGTTTGCACAATTCCACGAGTCCCTGAGACAAAAACTGAAATACTAAAAAATAACACTGCAAAGAATCAGCAAACTCTCTTAAATATTGGTTATTTTTTTCACTTAACTAAGTGTAACTCAAAGGACAGGGCTCCATGAACTACTTTTTGAGTCGCACAATTTATACAAATACGTGTATTCATATCCGTATAAAGCTCCGACACCACAGTACTGTATATACCATTGATGTAATCGAAGCCTAAACAAATTAGATTTAATTTATTACTTAGGCAGTAAAATTTTGAACGACCAATGTCAGCAATGATGGTGAAATAAAAGAACAATATGAGCATAATTGTGTTTTATTTAACGTATTATAGCAACTGTGTTTGCATTAATAGGTTGTCATATCCGTACTCAATGTCAGTGAGTACACAACTCTGATTATTTTATTTATTTTTATTTATTTATTTATTCAGTTTATTTCCGACATGGTTACATTCACTTTTTTTTTTTTTTTACATTTTTTTTTTTTTTTTTGTACTCGCTCTGAAAAAAGTGACATCAGACATCCCTAGTAATACATTTTCTATGCCTTTGCATCCTTATAAAGGCTCTCAGTGTTTGGTTTTAAGTCTAAAATCTGTAATCCATGAATTTTAAATTCCCCTACATGTATTGGAGTCAGGATAATCCAATGTGCATCTCTGTGTTTATTAATAATCTTGTTTAAATACTGCAACAGTGAAATCTTGTGAGGTCGAACCCACAAAATCTAAATACAGTATGTTTCATTGGTTAGAACGATAAATAAACTGATGTCACAATGAAGAATCCTTGCAATTAAGACATCACGAAGCTTTGGAGGAATCCTCTTTTATCATCATTACAGCATGTGACAGCTCCAGACATGAATAGGAATCTGATTGGGGTCATAAATCACAACATTAACCTTGAGCTTAGAGCAGCAGAGCACCTCAAGCAAAAGCTTTTGATCCGTAAAAGGCCACCACACAGTGCGCTCATGTTTAATTTACAGTTAATTGTAAGAAAACAAGCTTCATCATCAATCCCAGGCTTTTTCACAGCCCGTCCGATGCACTTTGGTGGAACTATTGAAACCCCGTGTGTGTGTGTGATGTCAGAAGCTAATGCAGACAAATGAGCTTTAAGTGGCAGCTGGACCACAACGCCATGCTTTAGACGAGTCTGTCTCGGCTCCATTTATGAGGATAATTTACAGAGCACAGACACTGAATTACTCGCTGTGCAGTCACTTAATATTGACGATAAAAATATGACAGAATTTACATAATGTACTGAAAAAAATTCTACAATGGTCCCCAAAAGGCCAATTATTTTATCACACCTACAAAACGCCAGAGAAACATGGTCCAGATTTAGAGGTTAAAGAAATATTCAATAAATTATTTATGTTGTATAAATTAATTAATATAGAGATTAATTGAGAAGTTAGGTGCTGGTGGTCCTGCTTTTCTTTGCTGTTTCTGCTGTCATAAATTAAAACTGTTTTGTTTGTAGTGCAGTTATTTTTTTTTTTTTTTTTTTTTGGATCATAACCTTATTTTGATATCACAAATTTCTGGTGACCCCAAAGACATTTTTTTTCCTTCTTCTTCTTCTAGGATAAGTTTTTTGATCATGTTTGTGTTAGTGACAAGTTGCACCAGCTGAGATATTTTTATACTGCATTTTATTTAAACTAGTTTTATATTTTCGAGAGTGAACGTATAAAATGCAGTTGTTTAAGATTTTATATATATATATATTTTTTTTATATATTTTCAAAAAGAGAAAAAAAAAGGGAAAAAAAATATGTATATTCATTTTGAAAAAAATAATACGTTAAATAATTTATTTTTTGTATCAATTACTAGACATTCCAGGCAACGCGACCCTATTTGAATTCCAGACGACCCCAAGGTTGAAAAATATAATATGTGCCATTTGTTTAGTGCTCTGTTACTATATAAGCCTGGTCAGGGACAGGGCTGCAAATGAGCTAAACTCATACTCAAAACACTTTCCCAATGTTTTCATGGCAATGTCTTATGTATTTTTCTACTAAAGATTCAATGAAATATAGTATTCAATACATTTTGTGTTCTCAGATTGGACCAAACCACAACCTCCATTCTGACATTTGTTAGTACCTTATGTGCAAAGATGAATGACCTCACAGCACTGCAATTCATTACTAATGTTCACCCTGAATCTATTACAGTATTGATACTGTCTCACAATATTGAATATTTTGGTGTAATCATAGATGTTAAATAATGGGTAGCTAGCAGAAAACTGGAGAAACGTTTATCTTAATAAGTTGTTCATTACGCGTTTAATGTGTTGAAATAACTTTATCATGCAAAGCTAAATAAAGATTAAAAGTAGAGCGGATATGTTGCAATGACGTTGTAAACCACAAGATGGCGCTAAAATACAACGTTAAATTGACTCAAAGGGTCTTTATGTAAATTCACTACAAACTGAGCAATTGAATAATGAAAACTATAACAAATTCAGTCAGATCACTGGGAAAATGTTAGTAGAATATCTGCAGTTTTGTAACTTGTGGATGTGTAAATTAATGAAAAATAATAAGTTAAAATTTATTTTTAAAAAAAATATATATATATATTATTTTTTATTATTATTTTTTTTAAGATATGGTAACACTAAAACCTTTGAATAGTATTATATTATAATATTAAATATGGATGTTTTCCCCCACCTGCTGAATCCCTGCTGCTGTGAGCACCAACAGGAACCACCTCATCACTGGGGACCAGCTGCTGCTCATGCATGAATCCAGGCGGAAGGTTCCCCGCTGCACACGCTCTGCTGGTCGGACTCAGCAGGTGAACTACATCCTCCTCAGTCCTCCTCCTGCTGCTCTCACAGCCCGGCTAACAGCGCTGAGAGCTGTTTCCACCCTCGGGCCGCCTCCTTCTCTGGGTCCGGTGGTGGTTTGGGCGTGACTGCCACTTTCTCTCTTAAAAGGTACAATTATAGTCCACATCGTCTCAAGACACACGTGAACGCAACACGAGCCTGGAGGAGGGATACAGGGTGGGTTCACTGGTGTTTGGTCACAGGAAGATAAAACTTTAAAAACAAAACAGTTGATTCGTCTTTTTCTTCTGCTCTCCGAGTCCTGATATAACCCACTCAAGTAGAAAGAAGTACAGTTACTTGATTGAAATTGTACTCGTGTACAAGTAAGTCATACATAAAATACTCCAGTACAAGTAAAAAGTAGCTCGATTAAATAGTACTTAAAGTAAAAAGTTAGAAAGTTTCGATTTGTACGGTTGCCATACGGACAAGTACGTATAGCGTCTATGGTTTAGGTTTTAACCCAAAATTGTAACAATTTTTAGGGTTAAGTTTCGGGTAAGATTTAGTCTTAATCACGTGACCTAAAATGGCCAAATAGGGGCGCTGTGTACGGATAGAATGTCGGTATATTGATACGGTAACCGTATGGATAGACGCTGCCAAAAAGTTACTAGTTTCACCCCCCACGGTTCCCTTGCATACAGTAAACATCTCATGTAGAAACCAAATCTTGCGCAATTTCAACTTAATTTATTTTCCACAAAGGCATCTGTATAAAGTAAAAGGTTTGTCATAATGTACAATTCTTTAAAAATAAAAATAAAAAAATAACACCAATGAATTCAATTAGGCTCTAAGTATAGCTACATTTATGAACTCTAAAACCGAGAAAAAGCTGTTTTGGCTCCGTGCATTACAGTTAAGCTGGTTGGTCGGCTATGATGTGATGCAGTTTCATAATGTCATGTCAGTTGATAGTTTTAAATAGGCAGTGGCTATCCGTACGGTTGCCGTATACGCAGCGCCCCAATTTGGCCAGTTCAGGTCACGTGATAGGTCAGTCATTGGCTAGTTTAGGTTGCGTGACTAAGACTAAACCTTAAACCTAACCCTAAAAATTGTTGCGATATAGGGTTAACCTAACCCTATCCCTAACACACTACATACGTGTACTTCAATAACTGTACTATTAGCATCGGGCGTTGTTCGTACGGCACCGTATAAATAGAAACAATCTTTTAAATACTAAAACGGTTGTGTGTAGAAATGTAATCAATCATTTTTTCATCAATCATTTCATCACGTGGTGCATTACGTTTAATCTGATGGGTCTGCTATGATGTAATGCATTTGATGGTTGTCTGGTCATTTAATTTTTTGTAGTTTCACAATGTCTGTTGATGATTTTAAAACAAAATATAATCATTTACTTTTTACGGTTGGGTGTGAAAATGCAATGAATTACTTCTTTTAAAACGTACTCAAGTACAAGCGACTGATTTAGAAATGTACTCAAAAAAGTACAAGTACCCATAAAAGAAACTCAATGACAGTAACGTGAGTACTTGTAATTCATTACTTTCACCTCTGCCTTCCTGGTTTGTAGTCGCCTCAAGGTGTCACTAACTCATTTTCTCACTTTGAGGACGATTGTTGACTTCACTCGTCTTTGAAGCTCAGACGTTTCCAAAACACGTTTTAACTTCCAGGCATCTCAGTATGTCGAGAGGTTTTTAATGAGGTTTTGACAGCAACTGTATTGGGGGTACTTGTTAAATTTCCTATTGGAATGATTCATCATTTCTTTCCCAGTAGCTGTGTTTTGTTCTGGCATCTGAATGATGATGTAAGGAATGCCTTGATTTATATACTTACACTAAAGGACATACTCGGACATCTATCCCCCCTCACCACAGTTTGATTTGCTCTGGGGGGATGGATTTGGCCCACGGGCCCTGGTTTAGAACGTTGCAACTTAACCACATAACCTATTTGGATGTAAGCAGAGCTAATTACGACAATATACTTTACATAAAATAAAGAACGCGTGAATAACAATGTTATATTTCAGTTCAGGAATATTTCTCCAGTGTTTTGCTTTATAATATGATTGTGTGATGTCCATCCATGGGATTGAGAACCCACAACCCTCTGGCTAATGTTGGTAGCCGCCCTCACTCACACCATGCAGAGCAATCCTTCCTTCACTTTGCCTGCTGCAGCTTTTTCCGAGGGGTGACTATGTGTCTGTGCCCCAGATGTTTGCTTTAAATCAATGATGACGTCTATTTAACAGTCAGCCACTTTCCTCTCCGTCGGTTTTCCTTGAAATCTGGAAGTTTCTCGGTGCAGAAATGCAGATGAGGGGGCAAAGGCATTTCCTTCACTTTGCTACAGCCTACAATCTTATGCGAATCGGGGATGTCAGAATTTCTTTACCACATTTCTTGAAATATCACTTAATTCTGTTTCCTGTTTTTCCACCTCCAATCACGTATACACACAATAATAACCTTATAACAAGCTTTTGCTGTATAATAAAAAATAAAAAATAAATTTGGAAATTTATTGATGTGACCGATATTAGATAATGAGAATCAGAAAGGTTTCGTCAAGTACAGTTTAAAAAAATGGTACAAAGAGTTTAACTTGGTAGAAGAAGAAAAAACAAACAAATAACAATAATGATAGACATATAGGATATTATATACAAGTGCTACAGGTAATATATTGGTAATGTTATGATTAAAAATGATTTTTTCCCCCTATTCATCCCTGATCTGTTGACCTTTGTCCAACCTATTTCTCTATAAAAGCAAGGAAGTTGTGCGTGCGTGTGTGTGGAGCAAATTTCTCCTCGACTGTGTCTGTTTGACCTGAAACTTTGTCAACAGCTTCTACATACCCCAAGTGTGTGCATCCGTTATTTTGGAGTAATTTGGTGTTGCAAAACATTTATTTAACTTTTATTTCGCCCGGACGGCACATTCATTTTCACCCAGAAGTGAAACCTATTCATCATTTGACCTCAGTGTGAGGGGGCGCTAGCTCACCAATCTGTTCATTTACAACCTCTAATAATCAGTAGAAGAAGATCAGATGGCCCTTCGGCGTACATCCATTATTTTGGACTTATTTGATGTTGCAAAATGTTTATTTTTGGTGGTACTTTTTTGTACGTTTTTTTCTTCTTCTGAAGTGTCACACACTGGGCGTGAGACACATGCATTTCAACAACCTGTGACGGAGCGTGCGGCTGGTGCATGTGAGTGAGAGAGAACTCTATGGAGAGAACCCACGGAGGAGATGGAGAGGTAGTGAGTCACACACACCTCAAAACACGCCCTCGCCACACATAAGGTATTAATAATAAAAATATACTAAATGAGTAGAATAAAACAAAAAAAACTAAGGCTCCAAAAAAAACACAAAATTACTCAAAAAACACATACATTACAGAAAAATACACCAAACGACGACAAAAATATGAAAAATACACAAAACTAAATATTTATACTAAAAATTCACAAAATGACAACAGAAATGCAAAAAACTACACTAAAAGACAGAAGAATACACAAAATGACTCCAGAATCACACAGCAATGACAACAAAAACAATAATTATACAAAAAGACAATAGAAAGATACAAAAATACACATGACTCCAAAAGACATGCATTACAGAAAAAAACTATATAAATTATAAAAACTAGTACAAAAAAGCACACGTTATTTTACTTTGCACCTGCAAATATACCCCTTTATCACAGTACAGAGTATGTACACCTCTTTGTACATCCAACCTTCAAACACATACTTATTTGGCCATAATTGACAACTTTACTTAAGCTCCCACTATATGAATACATACTTCCGATGGGCCCTTCACTAGTTGTTATAAATTAGTCCCGTCACTGACCAAAACTCCACCTTTCTGTTCTAAACAAGGTTTCTTTCCATTGAATCTTCATGGTCTCATGCTGTCTGGTTCTTCTACAGTAGTTGCAATGTTGAGTGTTTACAGCTTCACATGGATCTGCTGTACTTTTTGCGTCAGCTGACTTCAGTGTTTTATGTTTGGGTTTAAAGTGGCCGGATTGTTTGGCTCCATCCCTATCTTCTCTGGATGCTTTCTTCATTCCAGCGCTCATTTCTGAGATAAAACATGACATCAGCACACAGAAGATGAATCAAACTGTGGTGAGGGGGGATAGATGTCCGAGTATGTCCTTCAGTGTAAGTAAATAAATCAAGGCATTCCTTAAACACAGCTGCTGGGAAAGAAATGATGAATCATTCTAATAGGAAATTTAACAAGTACCCCCAATACAGTCGCTGTCAAAACCTCATTAAAAACCCCTCGACATACTGAGATGCCTGGAAGTTAAAACGTGTTTTGGAAATGTCTGAGCTTCAAAGACGAGTGAAGTCGATAATCCTCCTCAAAGTGAGAAAATTAGTTAGTGACACCTTGAGGTGACCACAAACCAGGAAGAAAGAGGTGAAAGTATTGGATTAGAAGAACTCACGTTTCTCTGAGTTGCTTTTATGGGTACTTGTACTTTTTTGAGTACATTTCTAAATCAGTCGTTTTACTTGTACTTGAGTACGTAAAGTAATTCATTGCATTTCTACACTCAACCGTTACTGAGTAAATTATTGTTTTTTTTTGTTTTAAAAGGATCAAGACATTGTGAAAGTACAAAAAATTGAAATGACCAGACAACAATCAAATGCATCATATCATAGCTGACTAACCTGATTAAACACAATGCACCATGCCAAAACAGTATTGAATGGAGGTTATTTTCTCCAATTTATAGTTAATAAATGTAGCTGTACGTGGAGCCTGAGAATTTTATTTTTTTTTTTTATTGAATTCATCGGTGTTATTTCATTTAAAAAAGAATTGTACATTTTGGCAAACCTTTTATTTTATACAGAGGCCTTTGTGGAAAATGAAATAAGATGTTTACTGTATGCAATGGAACCATGGCAAGATTTATTATAAACAATAAAGGTGGGGGGTGAAAGTACTATTTAACTGAGCTACTTTTTACTTGTACTTGAGTATTTTAAGTGTAACTTACTTGTACTTGAATACAACTTCAATCAAGTAACAATACTTCTACTTGAGTAGGATATATCAGTAGTCTTTACACCTCTGCCAGAAGGTGACGTGTTGGTCTAATGTGGGAACATTTTCTGTGTCACGTGACCCTACTGTGAGCTTCTGATAAAGAACTAGAAGCTACTAATGAAAAATAATGAAATCATGGCTTTAGTTGACTCAAATTGATCTTTTTGGAAACTATAAATGAGAGAATATAATTAATATTATTGGAGTTCAAACTTACACACGGGCCTCTATACTGTACGTCTCTGATATAGTTTGTGTGTGTAGAGTTCGCCAGCTTGCAGACGGGTCCAGTAATTACTCAGTCTTTATATAGCTGTGGTCAGAGACTGCTGGACTGAAGAATAACATCTGCTGAGCAGTTCACATCCAACCATTCCACATGAACCCATTGCAGGTCCTCACGGCTCCAACATCTGTGTTCACTGTTTATCATTAGATACAGATGAACTAATAAATCCACACCGGTGACACTGTTTGCAGAACGCGCAGTGAGTCGACTACACTTCAAATGAAACTAAGCAATAGAATCTGACATAGAGTCGAGGAGAGGTTTTCCTTTTCTTTCTTACACTGGGGTTGGTTGTTTCATGTATACGATGAAGGATTTTTTGCAGAACTTTGTCTTTTTTTTTTTTTTTCATTTAATTTGAGTTTTTTTTCCTTTCTTGATTGTTGCAATTAACTCAATTTACTAGGACAATGTCAAGCAAAACACTGTAACAAAAGAAGCTTGTGGCATGCTGACAGTTGGACTCAGTTTAACAAGGAGATGAAAAACAAACTTCACTCGATTTGTACCTTTGATTTGGTTCTTTTTCTTTTCCAAACATCATGTTTCTATTGCCCGACTGAGCAAGGTTATATTTACTGGTCTTCATGTCTGGCGTTTTGTTGAACTCCATTTGTAACATCTCTGGAATATTCAACTGTAACCCACACCGACCAAAACATTACAGAACCTAGTAAAGAAAATGACATTTTAGATAGTATTTTGGAAAGTTGTTTTGTCCCATTAAAGCAAACCAAGGTTAAAATTCCACACATCACTCCAGCCTTGCCTTTGGACTGAGGTCCAGGCTCAGACATGTATTCTCCTGACTGACTACCCGCACATGCAGGTACTGCAGCAGCCTTTCAGCATTAACGCTCATTCATTCCCATGTGTGTTTGGGCCCAATACTGATAAGGTTTCTCGTGCACATACGCACAGATATCTGTGTGCATTCCTAAGCATGTGTGCAAAGAATGAATCCTGCACCTCCAGAGGTGACGTCTGTCTCATCTTAGGGTGGACCTTCTCACTAAAGTTTCCTGTGAGCCATGTGACTAAAAGTGCCAGTATTATGTTTGGCAGGTTCTGATGGTTTGTTTGGTTTTTTCAAGCTGACAGAAGGCAAAACATTAGATGTAGGATGCTCTGTAGTTACAGTGCTTGGTTGTTCACCATACTGGTTTCAGCCCTTCAACCCAGTTCTGTACAAACCGGTGTTTAGACAAAAAAAACTAAAACAGCAATTCAGTAGTTTGGGGAAATGAAAGGTCGTTTTGGTTAAGATTAAGAATCTACAAATATTGTTTTTCCTTTGCAACATACATATAGTAGGTGTGGTTTTTAACATAGTCAGTTCAACACTTTTGGCAATTTAAGTTTTTTTTCAGTGCAGTTTTATTTGTTTCAGATATGCAAGCTTTGTCGACAGCTACGTCAGCAACATGAATTATACAATGTAATAACAGCTGTTTTTAAATACAATATTCATCATGTGTCTTTGCATCAACAATTTTTTGCATCATGGATTGTTGTGGGCAGTGGTGGTGTAACGGTTAAGGAAGCGGGATTCTGATCGGAGGGTGACCGGTTTGAATCCAGCTTTGGCCATCAGTCACTGAGGGATGTTTAACCCTAACTGCTCCTTAGGGATGGGTTGAAGGCAGAGAACAAATGTTGTGCATGGACTGTACATATGTGACGATAAAGGCTGATTATGATTATTAAAACAAGAGCACAAACCTCCGTCAAGCGCCAAATATCCTGTTTGCCAGATATTGGAAGTTATCTGGATCAGTAATCCTGATCATAGTATCATGATCATTCACACCTTAAGGCTAGGAAGAAAATATTTCTATCCCCAATGATAACTATACAATAGGTCCAAATGTATGGGCACCACCATTTTTGATAAATTGCAATCAAATGCACAATTCGGGTCCAATCGGGATGAAACTCAGTGGGGTAATTGAGGAACCACCGACATAACTGAGTCAAATTTCATATAGATTGGTCAATTACAAACCAAGATATGAATTTTTTGAAATTTCACCACTGTTTATTGTTTTAAACTGATCCAGAATCAGTATATTGATGGGGTGTCATATAATGAGTTCGCATCGTACTGAGATTGTATATGCACACAATTGCACTACCGGAAAATTAATTTTTGCTAAAAAATTATTCATTTTTGTTTATTTTTGTTTTTGAAGTGAACAGGAACGTGTTTTATTTGTTTCTTGGATTGGGTTAGGGTTATAATCTCAGTACGGAGGTAAACTCAGTACGTGACACCGGATACCGTCTAAAGTTTGATGGAACCTTCCATGGTGTAAGGTCTATCTTTAGTTAAAACTTTGTCTATATCTGTTCAGCTCTCTTGAGGTAATCACTCTAACAGAAAAAGAAAATATGTAAAGGCAGTAAAAAAGATTAACCCTTTGGCGGAGATAAAGATCTCCTAATAAAAGCTTTGAAAATAATGGACACCAGACCTGCCAAAATTTTAGCTCATCAGAGCATCCAATGTGGTTTAGTAGTATTTAGTAAAAGTGACAGAAAATATATTTATGAGTAATAAAACTATAGACCTGTGATTAGTTTATTCCTTGTGATCTGCACAAGCAAGCACTCATTTGTATGTGTGACTGTAAACTGAGCTATAATATTTAAAATTGGAATAAAATATCCTAAACTAAAACTATATTCCAAATGATATCTTATCATAATTTGCCAAACTCAGAAGATGATTTCAACTAAGTCATTCAGATAATGTAAAGTCAATGTGACGTTTGAATTGTTTTGACATTTAAATATTTTTAAATGTTGTTTTAAAATTGTGCATTTTTGCGAGGTGAGTGTAAACTATCAAAGAGAATTTGAAGGCTGTGGGAATCATCAATGGCATCTACATTTCAAAGAACAAGAAAAAACAAGAAAACAAAGGCAGTAATAAAAATGGTTTGAAGGAATCTCGGAGTCACTGCAGTTTAAGGGGATTTCGAGTAAATGTAAGCTATAAATAGGAGCGTACAACCCTGGAAAGCTACACCCACACTTGGAACATCTGCCTTTTTATACATTTGTTGGAGGCCTGTGGTGGTAGCCAAGTCAAACTAAAAGGGACTGAACAGATATCCCTCCTCATGTAAGAGCTTTCTGAATTCTTCGGGTGGAATACAATCCCCAACAAATCATCCACCACTCGACCTGCTGAATGAAAGACAAAAACAGAGTTTTAAAACCTGTCTTCACAACACAAATCTTTCCTCAGCAGGATCTGCATAAGGCACAGAAATTTGATCTAACAGAACAGTTTAAAGTTGCAGAAAGCTGAAGGATGGTCATTCTATTAAGACATATGAATCCTTTTAACGTAACAGCTTTGTGTTCCTGTTCCCACTAGGTTCACGTTGATGCTACTTTAGCCCCAACATAGAAAACCAAACATTTTATGAGCTGTGCATTTGTTCTGACTGAGCTGTCAACTCTTTAAAAATGTTAAAACCTTGTTTTTCCGATGAGTTTCTAGAAACATCCACACACGTCTTTCCCTCGTCATCTCTTTACGTCTACAGATGAGCCATTTTTCTATGTTTTTTGTAATATTTTTTTATGTTACTTTTGCTGCATTGCTGTTGCCTCTCAGTCAGCTCTCTGTCAGGGGTGTGAGTTAGGGTGCTTTCACACATACCTCTTTGCTCTGCACCATGCTTTGCTTCCTCGGATATTCCGGTTTTTTCTCGATATGTGAAAGGTCACTGAAACTCTGGTGCGGAGCAAACAAGCGGACTCTACTCCTCTGAAAAATGTAGGTCTTGGTTCGGCTTAAGCGAAGCAGTGCGGCATTTAACCATGTGAGAAAGCAACCAGGAGCAAACTTAGGACTTTACATTAAAGCGCAATTGTGACGCCGCAACTCTATCAATGGATAGCAGCAGCAGCAAAACCCCCAAAACATAGTATTTGAGGTTTATTTTCCCAAACTCGCCTGTTTTCCAGAGTTTTAGCCTCTGAAAAGTCACTTTCTGAGCAACTCTACACAAACAGGCTGATTTGCATCCTACTTATGCATATTCATGAGTGGGTGTGTCTATAGATGAGACACTGACTTCCTCCGACACGCACGGTGACGTAGAGCCAGAGGACGGCCCGCCCTCCTCCCATCCACTCCGTAGCCGAGTTCATGCTGCTTTATAAACACAGACAGAGTGTGGGGGCGGGGCGTTCGCCAGTACATACATAGACTGTAGAAAATACATACATAGCACTGCGCGAAGGACGCTGAAATGCTCCCCTTCATGGGCCTGTCTGTTCACATGTCAATCACGGCAGAGTGCTTCCTGGAGGCGTGGCTTCTCCAGCTCAGTGCCGCGTCAAATTTGTCATCAAAGTGGGAACGTGTCATCAAATTGGAGTGAGGTGTTTGGGCTCACCCTGCAGTGAGAAAGGAGCAAATCACCCTCTAACTAACGATTGAGGGAATCAATGAAAAAACACTTCGGGCATGTGTATAAAGCCTATATAGCACTTTTACGATGTTTAAAGTGCAGAAAAGTTGATTTAGCGTAACATTGGCCCTTTAAACATCACTGTTGAGGGCCAAACTTAAATTTGTAAATTCCTTGTTTATTCCTATATATTTATTCCCTGTAATTTCCATGGAAAGTTTCTAACTTTGCAAAACTCCCATCATTTTGCAGCTCTAATCTCAAGCTGTTACCAGTGTACGTTCAGTTATTACACTCTGAGGGTTGATAGATGGCCTGACCTCTTATTCACCTCACATTTCCTTGTGCCATCTTCTTTCACGCATCAATTGGTGACAATGTGTAACATCGCAGTTGTTATGCTATGGGTTAATTTAGAGTGATGTGACAACAATATACACGTGGATATGTATAAAAGGAATATGAACGTAATCCATGGAAACATTTACTTGCTAATCTTTGGCTGGCCTCTCATGGAGGATTGTGAATAAGTCTTGGCTTCAAACCGTGATCTCTGATGACAACAGGAAATGCAGAAAAAAGACAGACATGTCAGGAATTAAAGGAATTAAAGGAATAACAGACATCACATTGCAATGGAAGCACCTCTGATGGCTTTTGTTGGCATGAGGCACACACATAACTTGCATATAACAGTGGATGGCACATTCACAGGAAAAGTACAGAAAGATGTTAATAAAAAAACACAGAAACTCTCTATGGGAAAGTGCTATTGAATATTTGTTTGAATGTTCCATCGTGATTAATCAAGCATCCGCCATTGTTGCTCTTTCAAATATTACCACAAAGGTTAAAGTGACTCATCAAACCTTTTACTCCTCAGCAGCTCGACGGTCAATAAAAAGGTTGTGGGAAAAAAGTTTCCTAACTGCAAAGTTTTAATACATTTGCAAATGATAAGAGACAAATGTCTCACTATTAGGTTTTTGGACTCACACTTAGAGTGCTGGTAATATGTAAGAGCAGACTAATCGTCTAGAAAGCCATGGCTACATAGTAAATAGAGCACACGCTGGGAAACGTTGGCCATATATTTTCAAGGTCCCTTTGTGGATTGTTTCTCAAAGGAAGGATACAGGCAAACAAACTGTCACTACTGCCAGCAGAACCTGAATGATTTGGAAACCAGTCGGTGGAAAAATAAAGGTTGAGGTTTTCTCGTGTTATGCAATGCTTGCTTGTCACTGATTACTTTCCCTGGAAAGGTAAAGTCATCACTCTCTCAGTGGTGACCTAAGATCCATCATGTGATCACCCAAAAATTCAGAGATTTTAACTCTGAAAGACTGAAACCAATTGATCAAATGGTTACATTTAAAGTAAACAAGAGCACCCAAAGAGTGCAAACCTCCACCAAGCGCCCGAAATCCTCTTTGCCGGTCAATTACAAACCTAGATATGAGTTTTTAAAATTTCCCCTAAAGATGAGTTAGGAATTTTTATATATATATATATATTGATCTAAATCCCCTCCAAAATCTAATGGAATCTTTCATCGTGTAAGGTCTCTTTGGTTAAAATTTAGACGTAATCCTGACACACAAACAAAGGAACAAATATCTCAGTCAGCTTTATTGTTGAATCCACTACATGTACAAGACATGTAGAGATTCAAAATTAAACACAAAAACCCGACAATGTAGAATACATAAATTATAAAGACAGGACAACCACAACACAACAAGTATTTACAATAATGCTGGTGAAAAATATTACCTCCTTGGTGGAGGTATATTCTCCAAAAATACATAAGACGGCTAAAGAAATGCAGAAAAAATTTAAATAAAACAATACACAAAACAAAAAAACAACAAAAAAATACACAATGACTCCCAAAACACAACCTGACAAAAGAAATTTAAAAAAAATTACAGAAAAACATAAATAATTACAAAAATACACCAAAGTGACTCCAAAAACAGCCAAACAAACAAAAAAGAAATCTCTCAAAAACCTTCGGTACTACTGGTGACTGAATATAATATCAGCATCACCAAACTGTTGGTACTTGTGAATATTGTGTTCCACACAGTCATACCTCACTCACTGCCTGTTTACAGTTCGTAAACACATGCTTAAACCACAGCTAAAAACAGCATTAGCCTCCATCAGATTAGCCTCTGGAGTCTTTTTGGGCTTTACATGCCTTTAAACAGCGGTTTGCCTGCATGTTTCCCAGAGAGGTGGATACACTTTCACAGGTGCACTGCAAACACATACACCATGTAGATCGCTCACAGACCTCTAATAACTGGGTAACAGATGATGACAAACCTATAAATGTCTCCCTCCCATCTGGATTGTTAAAGAGAGAGAGTAAGAGCACTGACTCAGACTTCCATTATGGGCTTGACGAAGCGAGCCAGCTTGGTAACCCATAGTTACTTTGCTCTAAGGACGAAGGTTGGTATTATCTTTGATACATGTGGAGGTAATGGGAAAGGCAGCCAGAATGCACTGGTGGCTACACCTGAACCATTATGAAGCTTCAAAGCCTGACATTGGAAACACTTTCACTTTTTGCAGAGCACACATTTGGAGATAAGACTGGAGCGAGACGACTTTCTTTAATACACAATCAGAGCCAGTCTACAACTCACACTGTGTGCAGTGTCAAGTTGGTCCTGGAAGTACCTCAAGTAACCCCTGTGACTTCGAGAGATTAATGGGACCATATAAGAGTTTTAAAGTGAGCCAGTAAAAACATTTGTATTAAAGTCTGTACTGGGTCAAAGGAAGTTTAGAAAAATAACAGTGATAAAATCACCTGGGATTACTTTGGAGTTTAAACGATGTGAGCATTTATGAGCTATCAGATGTCAAGTTGGATTTGAATAATATTCAAAGCTGTGGGAATTTAAACTCTGGAAGTCTAAAAGTCACACAAAGAAAATACACTGATTCTTTAATCTTTGCAATCACTTGGACAAGGGTACAGAGTCCTCCTCATTTTGTCCTCCTGTTCAGGCACACGTGCTTTTTGATTGAGGAATGAGAAATACCCAAAGTCGAACCTATAGATACTCGGGGAGAACATGCAAATTATGCAGAAAGCCACCACAACCAGCAGGGTTTAAACTCTTGAGCTTCAGCTTCATCTGCGCCACCGTGAGGATTTAAAAAAACACATTTTCTACTTATTCGGTTTCTCTGTGGTTGCAGTTCACAGTCCTGTCAGTGACGGAACTCTCATGAGTAAATCTTTCCTGAAGCGTTAATTCACGTCTTGGAGCATTCGGCGGACTGGAATTATTGATGCAGTGCTGGAGCTTCAGTCAGGACAAAAGATGCTGATGCTGTTGTTGTTCTTTGACTTTTACTGGAAGGTGCTGCTCATGCTGCGTTCCCAGGGAAGATTCAAAAGTGAACGACTTTGGAGTTCTGTTTTCTGTCCCACAATTTTTTTTAATTAAGCAGCGGTTTTTAAAAGAAAACAAGCCCAGATGTTTTTTATGCAATTATCTTTAATTATTCTGCCATCAAAATTAAACCAAATCATTCTGCTGACGTGTACTTCGTGCAAGTAAAACAGATCCTAGATATTTTTGAATCCCTTAAAAAAGCAACGAAAAAAAAATACTGCTGCTGAAATCTATCATAGGATCATTCCCAGGAGTGTTTGTGAAAGCTTGGCGGAATGTGATAATGAATGAGAAAATTACTTGTGCAGATGGTTTTGTGGATCACAGACAGTACAGCTTTCAAATTCAGTCCTGGAGGGCTGTAGTTTGGATAGTTTTAGATATCTCTGCGCTCACACTAAACTCTGATGACCACGTCATCATCCGGGTCTCTAAAAAGCCAAGACACAATGCTCAGATGAACAAAGAAACAGCTAATACCTGCAGGATTACAGTCCTCCAGGACTGAGTTTGGACAATTCTGGTTTCACATTTAATTTGGGATTGAAAATGCAGCAAATACATACAGATATACTGTATAG
Source organism: Gouania willdenowi (assembly GCF_900634775.1). NCBI lineage: Eukaryota > Metazoa > Chordata > Actinopteri > Blenniiformes > Gobiesocidae > Gouania > Gouania willdenowi. The sequence goes on along the minus strand of NC_041054.1, from coordinate 13,989,294 downwards.
AAAGCCAACACAACCATTCCTGTCAATCCTGTGGTTAGGAGTCCAGTAGGGTCAGTCTAACTTCTGAATATAGTCACTGCTTATTACAGTGAGAAAGGGCGGACTATCCGTGTCCAGGCATGTGCAATTTGTATCATTGAAAGGAAGAAAAACAACTGCAGAGAATTTAATTAAAACAACACTTGCATCCGAGTTTAAATTCCTTACTGTCATTCATTTAGTAACTTCAGAGTGGCGGTTTGGATCGTCACTTCTCCTCAAAGTGTTCAAACACATCCAGACTTTAACTTGTTAGCCTCTGGCAGCTGTGGGCAACGGCAGCCACAGGCAGACAGTGTGTATTTACGAGTCAGAGAGCAATGGCTCTGCCCAGAATGACTGCTTACAAATCATCTTCCATCTTCAAAGCAATGAAGCCCAAAACGCCCCTGACGCGTGTTGGAAAGCAGACATCAATCATATGGGGAAACTCTCAAAAATTACACACACAATAGAGCCCATGGTATGTATTCCCTTCATATCCAGCAGCAGCTCTGAACACCTGCCACAGAGTCTTTGCTGTGTTCGAAATTGCATACTAACATACTACACATTCAATAAGTATAAACTGTCTACTATATACTATTAGTATGATTAGGATGGTGACCGTTCCCACTGAAGTCTACTTCCAAGCATTTTAAGCGAGAAACTGACCAAGTAGCATTTCAACATGTGGTTATTTGATCCATAAAACTCAAAGAAACACATTTCATTCCCGACATTTCAGAGATTTTCAGAGACCCGCCATTGTGCAACTGACAAGGGTTAACATCCTGTTAACTTCAAAACAAGAGCCTTATTTACAAAAGCGATTAAAAAGTAATGGAAGACAAGAAGAGATGCTTTAGTTTTGAAATGGGGATGTTTGACTTTTAGCTTGAAGCTGGTCCCAGGACCATTTTACATTCCACTCGCAATGCATCATGGGGTGGTTGAGTATGACTATTGACTATGACTAGTGTGCCCATCGTGCATATTTCAAAAATGTCCCCATATAATATACATCCAGGTATTTCTCGCGTATTCAATCGTTTCATACTATCTAATTGGAACGCACTACATACTAATTTTGACGTCAGACAGTATGAGTAGTATGAGTAGTATGTTAGTATGGAGTTCACAGTCCCAAAGAGTTAGTGGCTCATATTAATAACTTCACACACATGCTCACACCTACCTCAGAGGTACACACCAATAATGACAAAGCCTCTATGCAACTGCTGTCCAGTGAATGACAATCCCAAGCACACTTTGCTTAAAACTACAATTATTATTTTTTTTTTTCTTCTTGTCTGCACATGCTGTCAAAGGTCAACACCACAAGAAGTGCAATCATTATGAGACAGCAATGCATATTTTGTTATTGCAATAAAATACATTGATTTATTTTATTGCTTAATTGTGACCATCACCAGCCCTCCCTAAGGAAGGGTAAGAAATCTTTTATTATAGGGAGGATATAAAAAGGGAGAGCAGTGTTACACCTAAGTGGAGGGGGAAGGGGAGGGGAAAGGGAGCAGGGAGGAGAGACTCAAGGCAGGAAATAGAAAAGGTGGGTAAGAACAGTCTATTCTTCCCCACCTTTTTTAAAACTACTATTATGACTTCAGCTCACCAATATTGTCGGCTGTTATGAGACATAAAATGTAATATTGGTCGACAGCGGTATAATTTTTCCACCTATATTGAAAAACCGATATGTGCTGTTGTTTATTATTAAAAAAAAGAAAATGTCACTTTTTCCATTACTGAAGTTGAATAAGTAATATTTTCTTTGCACAGATTATGTTTATTTGTAGAATACATCCAGTGGGGCATGACATTCAAAGTAGGTTTAACCTGTTATTTCCATAAAGAGATATCATGTGAACTAAAATTTGGTAAGGGAGGGAGGGGGGTCTATGTATGAATTGTACTGGTTGATATGGGAAATTTAGTGTCAGACAACATCAGCACATCAAATCATGACAAAAAGCTAATATTGAACATCAACCAATGGAGGATGTTGGAAATGACTCCTTGACTAAGGCGCCAATGGAGACTTGAATTCTGGTCCCTTTATTAACGATTCTCAGCGGCAGCTTGAACATACATCCCCCAATAAAGGTTATCTTATCTTCTATTGTTAGTTCTGTAACTGTTGCTCTTAAATTTTATGACTTTTTTGCAGGTCTAATATTTATGACATCTATAATCCGGAATGACCTAATCAAGGTATTGTTATGGAGACTGAAAGAGCAAAGGAGTCTAATTAATAACATTTACTAGTATATTAAATATCCATTCATTGGCAGGTCTAGTATGTTTTTTTTAATACAAATAAACATTAGCCTTAATATATTTGCATCACGTGAGAAGCTTGTAACTCCAACTGTTTGGATGCATCTGTAGGGCTGCACATGGACGAAAATGTGAATGTGTTGTCATGTTTTCTGTTTGTCAAGAAAAAGTACAAAATGTGGAAAAACCCACAATCAGTCACATACCAGACAAATAAACATTTACATAGCTTGCAGCAAAGCACAGACCACAGACTCGACACATCTAGGAATACTTGTGTGTACACTAGTCTGTGAGTGTGAGCACCTATACAAAACAAAAAATGTTACATTACACAGAGGTAGTTCCAACACAACATACTGTTGAATCACCCCTTTTTTTTAAAAAAAAAAACAAAAAAAAAACAGGAAGTCCTTTCTATGCCCTTTTTTTGTTAATGGGAACAAACATTTTACAAACGCAATTTTGAAAGAAAATTGGGCAAAAGAGCATTTGTTGAAAATGTGTTCCTGACCTTGCAAACTTGGGTTCTGCTATTATTCACCTCTTGACCAGTCAAAGGCAGCTTAAAGTTCACTGCAGGATTTAACATTTGTCATCATCACACCTCGCCTTTATACCATGACACACAATATTGGTGGGTAAGTTCCCTTTTTGATGGTTTGTGAGCACAGCAGAAAATCTTTTAGCTCTTACATCTGGATCTCTTGTTTTATGTTGCTGTTCTTTCTAAAAAAAAAAAAAGCATCATAGTCGTCAGTAAATAATAACAATTGTAGGAGTAGGTTGCCTTGTTTGAGTTCAGTGTTCTGGATGTTCTCCTGCTTTCTGCTAAGTCACGGCTCAGATGATTGATTTGTTCATATCAACTGTAAACTGTGCCGCTGTGAGCTTGTATCACTTTTTTTCTGCTCCCTTCCTTTTGTCGTTTGAGGAAGTGAGTTTTACAGCCCGATGCAGCGCTGCCACCACACTCTGTGACATGTCATTCTTGTAAACCTCTGTGCACATGGTACTGCTCTTTGGCCGCAGTCATGTCCTGTTTTGGCCATCATCGCCCTCACCGCACTTGATGAGATCGAAGTGAGCAATATACTGTTGGAGGTAAGTGTACAGAGACTCCAAAATGTGTCAATCTTTCTGTTGTTTCTTAACCAAACTATAACCAAAATACAATGTGATGCAACTTGAGAAAATGCACCATTGTTGAAATACCCACGAGCACTAATGTTATGACTTAACTCTTCAATGTAATTAATTCAACATTCAGGATTGAGTTTATTCAGTTCAGGGTATTCTATGAGATTTCTACGTTCCTGTGCTAGATGGAAAATTATGTATGAATTTAGCCTTCGCTTCCCCTTTTTGCAACATCTGTTTTGCTGAGATCTTCCCCTCAATGAGAGTTACAAGTTGTGCAATGGTAGGAGAACGTATATAGCTTCCGTAAAAGAAAAACACAGATATTTGTAGCTTGTTGTTCTGTGTGACCTGACCTCAGGCTGTTGGGGGATCAATGTGGAGGATGGGGACTTTGATGAGCAGAGCGAGCTCCAAAAACAAAATCATCACTGAAAACAATGACAACTCTATAAAGGGTAAGAACTTTTTTCGCAACCCGAGGGAACGTTTTCTTGGCATAATTCAAATAGACTGAAATATCACAAAGAGCTATAATAACCACGATCAAGATATTGACTTTTGTTGATGTTTTATTTCAAAGGTTCAGAGGATGACGCTGTGGTGGTCCTAGAGGACTATCCTTCTGCTGAAATCGGTAAACCTATCTACAGAATGGGTGAAAAGCTGCAAGTTGTCGCACAGTATGTTCATATTTGAGTCTTTTTCTTATAAAAACAGCAAGTTGAGCGGATGAAAAGTAAAATGTATAACTTGATAATGTGAGTCTAGAGAAGCGTTGACTCGATAAGTCAGTCATTAGTTTAATTTTTGGTGTCTTTGTGGTGGTCAGCGAGGCTTACTGTTGGAGAGTGCGCTCCATCCAAACGGGGAAGGAGAACTACATACCACACAGACACGTGGCAAAAGTCTACCATGGGTAAGAAAAGTCATTTATATGTGTCGTAAGCCGAAAGCATCAGGATGATACAATGGGGATTACAATTTTTTTGAATTCCAGCTACTGTATTTGTGGGCTTTTCAGGCATTAATTGGAGCCTAATGAGGTTTTCTTGTTACGACAGGTGGCTGTTTGAAGGATTGGAGAGGCAGAAGGCTGAAGAACTGCTGCTTCTTCCTGGGAACAGAATGGGTTCCTTCCTGGTGCGTGAGAGCACAAGCCAGAGAGGTAGGAAAAGTCAGCTCAAAAAGAGGTGGAATGTTTATGCTACAGAACCTGGACAGAGGAAAAAAAAAAAGACTATACTCAAACAACTCCAAGTTTTGTAAAAAAACCCAACTTTATTTTTAGTTTCTATGATGTCCTCAGGATATTGGGTTTATGGGTGGAGATAGATTGTAAGTCTTCTTGTAAAGAATTTGTTTGAGATGATTCAACATTTTGGTTCATTTTTCACCCTGTCAGCCCAATAAGACCTGAATGGTGGAGATCAAAGGGAACAGGATGTACACTTCCTGGCAGTCGCTTCATGTTTAGAATGTGTGATTAACTATTTATTTATTTATTTTATTTATTTATTCGGTTTATTTCCCACATGGTTACATTCACTTTTTTTTTTTACATTTTTTTTTTTTTTTTTTTTTTTGTACATGCCGAAAAAGGAGACGAGAGAAGCAGTTTGCTTATCTGGGTCCCGTCCCCTGTTTTACCATCGCAAATTTACATGGGTTTACATGTCTCTCTGGTCAAACATTCTTGAGTTGTTCTGAACAGTCCTTTTTTGTGTATTCTCATCTGTAGTCAGTGTTGTCTTTTTTTTTTTAATTTTTTTTTTTTTTTTTTATTCCTCCTCCTCTCTATCGTTGTTTGTGTTGGCCTTGTTCCCTGCCAGACGTTGTTAGCATTCCTCCAGTTCAAGAATAGTTCCTCTTTCGAAGGTGTTTGGAAGGTTTTTCCCTTTTCATCCATAATGTCACCACTCGGTGTAGATTTTTTCTTTCTGATTTGCCAACAAATGCTCAGCTTTCCTTATACCTTATTGTGTTCCTGCAAAGAGCAGTAGAAGGATTGCATCTCGTAGGTATGACTAGGAATTGAATTGTTTTCAAACTCTGTCACTCACATGATGCTACAACACTGAGTGATCAGATGCGGACGAAACCCAGAGGATAAAACTTTTCCTCATATTTTCCCGTTTCTTGGCTGTTGTAATAGACCGTGACTCTGTTCTGTGTCACATTCTTTAGGTTTGTATTCACTGTCGGTGAAACATCAGACTGTAATGCACTATCGTATCTTCAGACTGGACAACAGTTGGTACTACATCTCTCCATGTCTCACCTTCCAGTGCCTCGAGGATTTAATCAATCACTATTCTGGTGAGTAGTGGCAGAAACGGTTCAAACTTTAAAATTAGATGTACAGTATTGCTCATCAGTGTTTTGGTTTTATTGAACTATTTCCTGAACTAACGGTGCTTTTAGGATAGGGATGGGAACCTCATGATACGATACGCGATACACAGCTCACGATCACGATTACTGCGATTATCGATATATTGGTCAGAAATCAATCTATGATAATCTATGACATAACAAGAAAAGAAAAAACGATTAAGTGAAAAAATACCTTTTTATTTCATATCTCTGAAAGACAATAAATTGAAAAAGTGTCCTATGAACAGTGTCACTATTTTAGTGTAACATTTCTGTAAATAAGTGTAAACATATCAATGTAAACGAATAAGTATGTCCAATAGTGCTTTCTGTAAACACCATTGTAGTGCAATATTCCAGTAAACAATATATTGGTTCTGTGAAGACCTATCTGCACATTTTAGTGAAAAAGCAGAAAAGGTTTTGAAATAAAACAAAAATAAATAAATTGATACTTAGCGGGAGCACATCGATAATCGATCGTGCGGAAAAATATTGCGATATATCGCCATATCGAGATATCATCACAGTCCTATTTTAGGACAGACCGGAAAACATGCACTAAATGCAATGATTTAAAATGACTTATTCAATGTAGGAAAATGGTTGGCTGATGAACAGTAAAATGTGAAAATGGTCAATGCAACTTGAAGTTACTTTAAAGAAATGAAAACTTCAAATTTCCGTACTCATATTTTGGCTTTTCAGACTCTGCTGATGGACTTTGTTGTGCACTAACCATCCCCTGCCTGACCGGCTCAGTACAACCAGCAGATGCACGCTCCGGACCGCTACCTACCCTGATGCGAAGGAACTTAGACTGGAAGAAAGTAGAAAGGTACTTGTCACCTTTTTCATTTTTTCCTCGCTTATTAATAACTTTTCGATGCCTACACGATGTGACGATCTGAAAAAGTGAGAAGTGAGTGACAAGTGAGATCAAATAGAGCAGACATAGGCAACTGGTTGCCCGGGGGCCACATGCAGGTTTCAGCCTAATTTTTTGCAGCCCCCAAAGCAAATCTCCAAAAATTGTAATTCAGGAAGTTAGAAGGAATATGAAGCCCACCATAATAGACTAAGTACACGAATGTATTAAGTACACAAAATTCCAAAAATACATACAATGACAACAAAGAAAGAGACACCAACCACTTAAACAAAATGACGACAAAAACACACAACACAACGACACATTACAGAATAGCTCCAAAGACACAAACTATTTTTTAAAAAAATGCACAAAGTGACAGCTAAATACTAAAAACAACAACAAAAAGACCCCAAAAATGCACAAATCGACTCCAAACACACACAAAACGACTAAAAACTGACAAAACATAAAAACCACAGACCCTTTCCCTCTGTATTAATGCTCTGATTGGTCATTGTTCTAAATGCTGGCATGAATATTGATCATGTGGCCCTTGGCCTCAGATCAGATACCATCACATGTTTGTGGCCCCCGCTGTGATAGAGTTGCCCATCCCTGCAAATAGAGCATTCAGACTGGAACTTGCCACAAAGTTTGTAAAGGACCCCCATAAATTGGCTTTATTCTTCATCTCCATAAATTGGCTTTATTCTTCCCTCTCTGTTCAGGAAGGAGCTTGTGAGCACAGACAGCTGCGATAACAGCATGGTGAGCTACGGAGTGAGGAGCAGCATCGCAGCGTACTTGTCCTTCTCGGACGATCAGAACTCTGTGAAGCTCAATTCCGACATTCGAAAGAAAAAAGCCAAATCAATGCTTGCATTCAATCCAGACACAGACTATATCGACGAATTCTAGAGCTTTGTCTCAGCAGTGGAGCTGAGAGCACTGGAAAATTCTAAAATGAGCCTGAGCTTATCCTTGACTCAACAACATTGAGGTGAGTCTTAGGTGTGAGCACTGTGAAGTACTTTAATGACAATAAAAATTGCACAAATATTTACACTTGGACCAAGATTGATGTGTGGTTAGGCCAGCAATAGTGCAGAAAGTCTGTGGTGTGTAAGTGTGCAAACATGGAGTCTGGGATTGTATTAGTATCAATGAGATGCATGATGTAGATATAGTTATAATGGTCAAATCTAGAGGTGTATTAGTGGTTTTTAAACTACTTGATGTGCCTTTAATTAAACATGATTTATTGACTATTTTTCAACTTTTTATTGTGCATTATCTACCTTCTACCTAAAAAAGCAATAATATCCTGTGTGTGTGTGCATGTGTGTGTGTGTGTGTGTGTGTGTGTGTGTGTGTGCGTGTGTGGAGCGAATATCTCCCCGACACAGTATCTGTTCAACCTGAAACTTTGTCAACGGCTTCCAAATACCCCAAGTGTGTGCATCCGTTATTTTGGAGTAGTTTGGTGTTGCAAAACTCCGGTTCCGGGTTCATGACGTCACTGTGTCGCGGATTGTTTGGGTTTGAAAAATAAGGTCAATATTAAAAGTGTTTTTGTACTGCTAGAAGTTATTTAACTTAATATTTCATGGTTATTTAAAATTATGTGTTTGAAGGTTGGATGTACAAAGAGGTGTACATCCAACCTACAAACAGATACTCATTTGGCCATAATTGATAACTCTACTTAAGCTCCCACTATATGAATACATACTTACGACGGGCACTATACTGGTATTATTAAAGTCTTTAATTAAATCATGCGCCTTCTTGATTGAAAATGAGGGAATGAAGGAAGTAGTCCTTTTCTTGTCCAAACATAAAGCTCACAATGTTTTGTTTGTTACCTTATTGGAATTTACACCCTAACTCCTTGTAAACAATAAACTAAATGTCAAATGTCAATGAAAACCAAATCACAATGGATTCTGATATTAATGGTTTAATGGAAAACAGTGGCAGCCCAAATGTTATATGAAGTAGATTTGTGAATAGAGGGTATACTGGAGGTTGCCAGTTCAAATACTGCTACTGGCAGAAGAGCTAAGGAAGTGGTAAAGATGAATTATTTAGAAAAAATAAAAACACGAAACACACACAGAACATTTATTGATTGAAATTCCTCAGATGGCACCACGGCCAGTGTGAATCTGAATTTCATGATGGACCTATCGACTGTTTGAAAGGTTATGATGACATTGCATGGAAATATTTGTGGTTGAAAAACTTTCAGACAAACCAAGCCGTGACATAAGCAGAAACGTGTTTGAGCAACTTCCTGTTCTATGTTGGACCAAACATTTTTAACCACTGGCCCTAAACAACAGCTTAAGTGTGAAAAACAGAAACCAAGGTCTAAACGGGGAAACCGTCATTTACTCAGACCATATTTTTTCCACACAGTTCATCGATATTATCTGCAGCAGTGTGTCCGGGGCCAACAGACGCTTGTAACCTTGCACACAATTAGCAGGTAGTAGATGAATAAATGATTGTTCATGTGGGTAGTAAATAAATATCACTGTGGAGTCATGGTGACTAAAGAAAAGCTTACGTTCTGTATATGTAATACTTTTGGGAACGGTCTTCCTTACGCACTCTCAAAGAAAAACTGAAAAGAAAAGACTTTTTTTCTAAACCTCTTTAAAGCTGATATCCAGAGTTTCTGGGAAACGTCTCGATGTCCCGCCCTAAACAGCTCCACTTCCTCCCACTGCCTCTACCAATCTACCAGAAGCCACGTCTCTACTTTTCTGCACACACATCGCGGAACATAATGAGGTTTCATCGGGTCACATTGATTCAGGTCTATGGGTCAGGTAAGAGCCAAAATCATATTTATCTGTTTGCTGTTGTGACGCGCGGCCTTGTTTCCATGCACAGTTCTGCATTTACTTTGACAGTCTCAAAAACAGGAAGTCGAAGCCTATTGGCTGGGCGATCACAGCGATCTTTTCTATAGGGGTCTATAGGATGAAGGCGGGACTTATATACATTAATGTATATGAATGACCACAAGCAGTAGACCATAGTAAACGACTAGTTAGGAATTATTTTTTGCATTTTAAAAGAATGATACATAAACATAGATTTCCCAGAAACTCCGGATATCAGCTTTAGGCGCTGGTTCTAGTTCATTATCCAGTCTCCCACAACTGAGTCTCTGGGAGCAAAAATCCCACAAAACTAAATTCAGAAAATTATCTCACATTCACAATCAAATGTACAACAAATGTGCCAACGTTGCATTTTGGTGCCAACCGCTAATTTTGTTGAAACAAACTCAGCACTTTCTTCTCAGGAAAAGAGCAGGAGCGTATTAGGCCTTGGCTTGTTTTAAAGTCGTTAAGTAACCAATTGGAGTTGAAACAAAGGATGCGTGTGCATGTGTGTGTGCGTGCGTGCGTGCATTTGTGTGATATGGAACAATCAGTGGTGCAGGCACTCACATCTGGTAGCCGATTAGTGCACCATGCAGAGACTGTAGTCCAGTCAGCATTAGTCATAGCTCACGCCACGAGTCAGCAGTCCATTAAAGGCAGGAGAGGGAACCATGGGAATATTCGGTGTTGAAAGTTGTCCGTTTCCATTAGCTAAACGGGTTGGATTTAAACATCTCTTTGATTGTTATATTCACAGCAGCAATACTTCAGCAGGATAACATCTATATTTTGTAATCAGACATTTACCGTAACACAGCTGCAGATCAGAAAGACAATACTCCATCAGCTTGCCAATCATCACACATTTGTAAGCACACGTGGTGAAAAGAAAGGCCTTCAATCTGAACCAATGTCCAAAACCCGCCAGTGTGGTCCAGTTCAAAGCAGACCTCTTTGTTCTCAGCAGGATTGTGGTTTGATTCTCATTCAGAACATTCTGAAGACAAACATGAAGAGGAAGAAGAATGTGTCACATGTTTACGTTTGCAGCTCTGTGGACTGGGAAAGGAAAGAAAAAAAGGGAAAGTGAAGGGAACTATTGGAGGGGAGAAATCTACTCCTAGTGCCTGTTTTCTTATAATCAGGTTTTTCTTATCAAACCCACATCCTTCCGACCCAAAGCCCAGCTGTGCAAACCTCTGCCTTCATCGCTTCAGTATAGAAGACGACTGAAGGGAAGAAAGAAAATCCTTTTATACATGTTTCCTTTGCCTAATCAGATATACAGTATCTTTTTAATTAAAACTACTGCTTTCCTTCTGCGATGGTAACACATTAATCTGTGTTTAGCACTTTCATGTCTTTGCAAATACATCCAATTCAGCCCAGCAAACAGTCAAAACCTTTATTTTGAAAAGCAAAGTGCAAATATTATTAGAAGCACTGAATATATATATATATCTTTTTAAATAACTTGAGTGTGGCTATACAATCAGTATAAAAACTCACTTTCCACATGGTTAGCTGATAGGTAGGAGCTCAGAACTAATTTTCATTTTCTAGATTATCGTCTGTTTCAAAATGATAAATGCCCTGTTTCCTGTAAGAAAACCACACACAGCGTGCAGTTGTTATTTTTGTAGCTTTATTTAGATTGAAAAAAGGTGCTCCACCCTTTACCTCTGACCACTTCCTGAAGGTGCAAAAGAGCAGTAAATCTACATTTTAATGTCTGCTCAGCCTCAGAGTCGTTATCTTTGGTATTCGCAGGAAAATTAATAAGAATATAACTTTTGCCGAGCGAGCGTGCTCTTTTGGTTTTCACCCGTACTGTATGTATGAATTTAAGCCCTTGTATTTGCCACGGAAACGGTGCACAACAATATTTAACCATAAAGCAGGTGTGAGCCAGTACGTACATCCTCATCAAGGACACATGTGTAATTATAGATATGTCTGCTTCCTTTTCTTGAGCCAGTTCTCATAAAAAATGTAAAAAAAAAAAAAAAAAAAAATGCATTAAAAAGCAATTATGCTCACTGAAGCAGTTTGCTTTATTTTTTCTCTCAGTTATGTAAGAAGAATATAAATAAGTGTTAACAGTTATACCACACACTTTCCATAGTGCTTGATGGATATTCTATCACGGGGAAGTTTCATGGACAGTTTTGAGCTTTCAAAGCTTGAACGTACTTTTATTTAGTTTGGAGAACAGACTGACTCACTCTGCTGTTGAAAACTTCACCAGAGGAGGAGACGATCCACACTTTTGTCCATCTGTTGTGAGCCTTCAGAGTGCTACAGCACTAATAAGTGATGAACAATCATTTCCACATACATTTTTTACAATTCACCTTATTCCTGTCAACCTATTCATTAATGGGCACAACTTCCTGTTTGATAGAAAGGGCAGTATTTGACAAGCAGGTCAATAACAGCTTTTTTTTTTTTCTTCTTACTTTTTTGAAAAAAAAAAACATTGTGCTGCTATTTTTTAAACACATACAAAGAAGTGTGTGTGGCAATAATGGCAGTTTAAGAAGAAAAAAGCCAACAAAAGCATAATTCTTCATGTATTTATTCATCTATACATTTCAAAAAGGAGTTGCACCCATAATTAAGATGTCGCGACCCTTAAAATCAAATGGGAAAAAAATGATTGACGGTGGTTGTGCACGGCTGATTATCTTAGAATTAAACTTTTCATGTGTTTTTCAAATTAAAGTACTGCTTTCAGCTTTTATTGAAGCACAATCGTGTCTGAAAATTAGCTACGAGACTGAACTAATCAGCATCAGCAGTCATTCACCGATTTCCAACTGGTGGGTCAGGACCCAAAAGTGGGTCGCAGACAGCTGGTCAAAAATAAATAAATACTTGAAGCTGTTATCCGGAGTTTCTGAGAAACATCTCGATGTCCCGCCCTAAACAGCTCCACTTCCTCCCGCTGCCTCTGCCAATCTACCAGAAGCCACGCCTCTACTTTTCTGCGCACGCATCGCGGAACATAAGAAAAGAAAAGAATCATACACAAACGCCGGATATCAGCTTTAATGTCTCATTTTGGACTTGTCTTTTATTTTGAAAGAAACTTTGCATTTGACAGGCATGCTGCACAGGAAAACATAGATTTATGTTTTTTAAAAATATAATGTATACGTGTTTTCAACAGCTTTTTTTTTTTTTAAACTAAATTTGGTTAGTTGATTTCTAAAAATAAAGGTTGCAATTTAATGAACGTGGCAAAATGTGGGTCCCAGGGTGAGACCAGTAGAGAACCCCTGTGTTAGAGGTTTGTAAATATTGAATTGAATATATTGAATATAAGTCAATTTTGCGTGACTAAATCATCCAACGCAACACAGTCACAACCACTTCCTCTTGCTTCCACGCTCCAGAGACTAAGACGCAATGAAGCCAATAATAACAGTTGCCGTTAAAATCAAAAGTGTTGTAATGTCTCAACATGACATAACAGGCCAAAGCAGGAAATCTGACAGGGTCACCAGAACTGCTCTGAAACTGCTCTTTTTACCAACTCCTAATCAGTCAACTTTATTCTAAACCCTTTTTCTCTTTAATCAAATTATTTGCCACCATTGGCAATACATGTTTCAATATTTGTACTGGAAACCAACACGATGTCTCGTCTTGATATTTTCCATGAAATATGAGGCAATTGGCAAAACCTGGTTCAATAAGTGAACTGCCAACAATGGAAAGCACCGTGTAACGTTCCAAGAGAAAAAGAGTTTGTTTTCCAGAATGTGAAGTAATACTTTTAAAATTTGATTAGTCTGTGTTTGCTACAGGCGAAGGTGTACGCCACACGTTTATTAAAATACGTCATCAATAACGGCCAGAAAGAGACTAATCTTACTCAAAGACACCAACGCTTATTATGCTTTTAATCTATTTATTTTGTCATCACCATAACGATGGAAAGGTGAAAAACCTTGATGTAAAACATGTCTAAGATAAGATAAAATCCTCCCAAAGAGTCTTATCATATCTACTTATGTGTAGTTCAGGGCTTGTAGCCGAACAGGACAAAAAGCCAGAAACAACAGAACATTTCAGACACACTTGGTTGTGTTGTGGTTGCTGTTTATTGCACACAGCTACAGCTTCAATTCTCTTTTAGGGAAATAATTTATCTTTAGAAGAACATTTCTCAGCTCCTGGATTGAAATCTAAAAGAAAAACAGGACCAGATGTTCTACAAGGTCACATAGCAGCATGTTCACAGCTCATTAATAATGTTGCACTTTTACAAATAAAGAACAAACAAATCATTGATCAAATAGACCACAGTTTAATAACACTGTGATAGGTAATTGATCCTAACGTTGCATTTTTAAATGTACGTCATTAGAAGTCAAATGCCTAAAGCTCATGGCACAGTGACTAGTATCCTTCAATAGGTTTCTTTCTACTTGGGATGGAAAGATTAATCGTGAGGCAGTTAAAAATCGATTCAAAGGTGTCACGGTTATATATATATATATATATATATATATATATATATATATATATATACAGTATATACATATATATATACATACATATATATATATATTTTTTTTTTTTTTTTTTTTTCTTTCTTTTCTTTTTTTTTTTTTTTACTGCAGAGAGCACTATCTATTTAGAATTTAAAATTCAGGACGCACCACCGTGTTTTAAATCAGAAGTGTGGAAGCATTTTGGCTTCCCCAAGACAAAATGTAAGAGGTGAGAAAGAAAGAAGATGTGTGAAATCCAAGGTAAGAGCGGCACAGAGAGGAAAGGGAGAAACAAAAGAAAGAATGACAGCCATAGTTTCTTTATTTATATTAATTATTTGATATGGAATTTTTTTTTAAAGCTCAATTGTTAAGGCACAAAATACATTTTCAGTTGCACTTTTAAAAAGAAAAGGAACTATTTTGCAGTTTTGCACAGTTTACTGTAGAGCCAGAATTTAAATGAAAAGGCTTCTTCTTGATTTGTATTAATTCTTTATTTATTTCATTCAGGATGTATTTTTAATTAAATTGCATTGTTTTGCATAGTTTATCAAGGGATTCTTTTGACCATGAACGATAAAAGAAAATAGTACAGAATATTTGTTTTTGAAGAAAAAAAAAATATATATATTTTTCAGTCAAAATTTGTCTACAGTCTCATTTTGTAAAATAAATTGCGAGAGAATCATATCGGGTATCCCTAGTTTCTACATCCAGCTTGACACTGGGATTCCGCCATTGTTTAGTTCCGATCCAATCTGCTCGGTAAATCAGGAGCGTTTTGAAGAACTCCCAAACAAAGTAACACACTATTGGTGCGTCTGCATGCGTCATTGTTACAGCTGAAAACGTTGTGCTTCACAGTCAACGCAGAGACAGAAACAAACCCATGATGACAACAGTGCAGCGAGAATCCTCCATTTTCAAAGCACCACTAGGAAGCTGAGTTGTTAACTCTATGATCACACGTGTAAATATGTTTTATTATTTCTATTTAGAATATTGTGAATCCCATATGATTTGATTGTGTAAACATGTGTTTCTGTAAAAAACTTGATGTCCGAGTGTTTGTGACCCAGCAGGGTACGGTGTCATGTACTGAGTTCACATCGTACTGAGATTGTATATGCGAACTCCCGGAAAATTATTTTTTGCTAAAAAAAAAAAAAATTCATTTTTGTTTATTTTTATTTTCAAAGTGAACGGACACGGATGTTTTATTTGTTTATTGGATTGGGTTAGGGTTAGGGTTATAATCTCAGTACGGAGGTAAACTCTGTACGTGACAATGGATCGTGAAATGTTGGCGCCAAGAAAAATTTTCAATTTCAATTTCAATTTTTCATGCTTTCAGGTCAAAAGTGCAATTACCGTATTCTCTGTTCCCAAAGTATTTTTAAGGCCACCAGCGTCTTGGCTATACTATTGCAGAATAAACCTAAAAATGAAAGAAATTGCCCAACAACTTCTGTTTTTTTTTGGGTTTTTTTTTACACAAAAGCAACTTTTTGAGTGCCTCACAATGTAATCACTTAAATTGCTTTACTAAGAGTTTTAAATCAAAGTATTCTAAGCTTGCCGTTCTTTTTTTTTAAATTTAAGTTTCTTTTAAATCAAATAAAAATCATGAAATATTCAAGGACACTGACACTGCATAATATTTTAGTTTAACAGGAAAGTGTCAGACGTGTACCGTACTTTTCCTTAGCTTTCCGTAGCAACTCGCAATAACCTTATCTTTGCTACAACACATAGTTGTCAGTTTTATCCATCACTTTACAGACAAACACGTTGTTTACCACTTTAATTCCAACAACAGGAGGAAACCAAGTTGTTTAAAGACCACACATGTAACATCTCTGCACCATCAAAGCTTTCTTCCTCCCTTCCACTGAAATAAGGAGTGCATGGGAGGAAACTGGAAAAGCTTCCATGTGGAGGGAGAGACAGCTGGAGCCAAGAAGACAGCGAGAGACTGAGGCTAGGGCTCTAATAGAAAAGGCTGACTGTGATAGCAGTGGCTGACGTGGAACTACGTGTAAATGCACATACACACACTTAGGACTGTGCAGCTGGAGGCGCTCGAAATGCCTGTGTGAATGCCAGAGAATCACAGTGAGTGGGAGAGGAAGCTCTGTTTATTCACAACAGTAAGTAAGAAGCAAGGGGGGGTGGGGGGGGGGGTACACAAACATGACATATACTGATACAAGCAATTACCAGACTGATATACACAGATACTCATACTTTCTCTGACTAATCTCAATGTTCAGGGAGGTCACCTGTGAGTCCAGAGGACACGTCGACTCTTTTTCATTGGTAATAGTCAATGACGTGCAGTCAGGGTAGGCAAGGTAGGCCTACCCTGACATTTTGATGATTTGTTTTAATTATAATATAAATTATTTATTTTTCCATTTCTGTTAATCTACAGTACCTATAAGCTTGAAAGTGTCAGCATTTTGTGCCTTTCATAGCCCAAATGACTAAACATCGCTATTTCCTGGTACGGCAGAGACGCTGCACAGTCTCACTCCGCTGTAAGGCAGGTGGAGGCCACACCCCCTCTCAAAAGCACGTTGCTGCTCTGCCTCTGTTCCCATAGCGTGTTTTTATGTGTTTGCGTATGTGCAGTCAGTTCCCCAAGTTGAAAACCATTTACGTCCAAAGGCAGCTCTCTACGCTGCCTTTGGACGTAACCGCGCTATGCTAAATGCTGTACGTACCTTCAGAGTGCATTAGTGAATTGATAGAGAGTGGCTGGGAGCTGCTACGTTCTCTAGCTAGTGGGCGGGATAACACTACAGGTAGGATGACATCGCTAGAGACGATAAAGAAACTTGTTTTTGAGGAAAAACGACAGCTTTTAAAAGATGGGAGACCAACACCTGAGTTACCAGACCTTCAGCAAAGGTAAGGTCAGAAAATTGTTTGTATTTTCTACAGTGAATGGAAGGATTGGCTTTGTGGATGCGTCTCACTGAGGCTGTTTTGAGTTGTTGTTGTTGTTATTTTCTCTGTGTTTCTGTGTTTCTAACACAAACAACAGATGCGCTGTCGTGTCATGAGATATATCTTGTTGGGAGAGTATGGAGGCTATAATAAATACTTGTTTGTTTCATTAATGGTGTTTTACGATGTTGATTTTGTTAGATGGCTAAATGCTTGTTCATGTGGATCTTGTTGGGTTTTTTCTTTCTTATTATGAATTTTATATTTTGATAAGCGCATTGAGATGACTTTGTTGTAAATTGCGCTACACAAATACAGTTGAATTGAATTGAATTAACACTTGCCAGCAGAAACATATGGAATTGTCATTCTTGTTGACATTGGTGGTCTCGATTTGCAACGCCCCTAGTGCCCACGGTACTTCACTGGTAATAGTGTAAATCATTTTTGTTCCCATCTTATTTGTTCTCAGTGACGACAACCTGATCTGCTTCTTTTTTTTTTTCAAAGTATTCCACCTTTTTCCTAGATTACATTTGGCAGAACAAACACACGAAAAGACAGTGAATTGTAATTATGAGCCAGATTATTCTGATTGATTGATTGAAGGCTGCATATTGAAAAAGCCACTCTTTCCACAGTTGTTTGGTGTTTCATCTCTAATCATTTGGAAACCACAGCCCACTACTGAAAACCTGATGATGGAAAGATGATAGATGATGGAAAAACTCATTAGAATTAGTTTGAACAGCTAAACTTTCCAAGTATTGGTAGCACAAAGTGAAGACGTGGAAAAGAATTATTAGGCAACCAGATGTCCCCTTTGGTTTCTTTCTTTTTTTACTCAAACCAAGATGAAGTCATCACTACATCATCTGTCCAACGCCGATGGCAGGACATAGAAATGTTCCCTCTCAGCCCTGTGGAGGAAGGATCTCACAGCAGATATGTTTGGTATGTGATAGGCCTGAGTCTGTCTCAGAGGGCCTGTTTTTAGGGAGGGGAACATTCTTTCCTTCATTCATTTCTCTCTATAAGCCTGATCTTTGGACTACATTATAATGCATTGAATAGGATTCTCAACCTAAGGCATGTGTAATAGCATTTCAATCCCTTATAATTAAATACATTGTTTAAAGAGTGGAAATAGTGGTTTGATAAGAAAAAGAAAGAAAAATAAAAACATGTTAGTTAAAAGAGAAACATGACAGTTGAGGAACAATGTTAAAACTTGACTATTTGGACTTTAATAGAAGTGTATGTCCATAATACTGTATCTCCTTCTCTAGTTGGCAATAGTCTGCCATCTAGTGGGAAATGTATGATTTATAGTTTACAGTAGAGCTGATAAATAATTAAAATTACTTTTCTGGGACCTTTCTAAATACTTGCATTATATTACCAAATTTAAAAAAAAAGAAAAATATCCAAAGTTATTTGAGAATGCTGCTTTTTTTTTTTTTAATGTACCTTTCTGTCTGTTTAAATTTAATTTGTGTTAAGTAATAGTCCTACCTTTGTTATGGAGGAGGATCGCCACAATTTATCACCAGTTTATTGAAACTATTTAACATCTACAGCCCTCTATCAAAGTGATTTTTTTCCCCTCTAATGCTAAATCAGCCATTTATTTTTAAACTTATATTAAAACCGTTAAATAATCGCAGTAGAGAAAAAAATCAGCGGAACCAAGTGCGTCGCTTCCGGAACTATTTAGTGAACGTACTTCCGGGTTCTTTCCCTGCACTGTGGTAGTTTTCGACTCGTTTCTTCTAGTCGATGTATTTTTCAGCCTAAATTCTTATATTTTGTTGACCTACAGCTGTAAATGGAGCAGGTTGAGCAGAAGGACGTGGAGGAAAAGGCACCTTCTGTTATTGACCGGTATTACACACGGTGGTACAGAGCCGGTAAATTAGAATTAGAACTTGTTTTAAGTGATTCAGTCCGTGTTGTTATGATAATTTATGTGTTGTATTATTTAGACATGAAGGACAAACCGTGTGAGGACCACTGCATCCTTCAACATTCAAACAGGTGACTGCGGAGAATTGTCTGTTTCTGTGTGTTTAATCTTGATTTTATTGAAAATAATCCAGTGAAACACATTATACTTACACTGTAAATAATATGTCCAATAATGTGTTATAGTGTGCATTAAATTATATATTTTACAAACTGGACCAACACTTTAAAACAGTGTGCATTAATAACAATGTGATATCAATAAAGTTTTTGGGCCCATTTCCCCCAAAATGTTCTAGAAATCACATCATATGTTTCCATCTCAAATATTTAAGATTATACTTTTGCTAAAAAAAAAAAATTAAAAAAAAAAAAACCCTTTAACACTAAAGCCAAATTTAAAGCTAATATTTGTGAACATAAACCCTAAAATAAATACTTAGGGTTACAGAGGAGCAGAGAATTTCCTGTAAATTTTCAAGAGAAATAAAGGAATATTGGAGTTTAAGTTTTTGAATAAACTGGAAATATGGGAGCATATTTTAAATAACTGTGTCAAATCCAAACATAACTATTAGCATCTATTCAAAATAATACCAGAACATAACATTTCAACTAGGCTTGCAAAATGATAGGAATTTTGAAAGTTGGAAAACTTCCATTGTAATTAACTGAGAATTTTTTTTAAATTGAAAGATGCCCCTTTATAATGATATTAAATATAGTTTGGGGAAAAATATTATTTTCGCATTATATCATATATATAGTATTATTTTTATTATTTATTTATTTATTTTAAAGTAACTCCCAATATCAGGTTAATTTAAAAAAAAAAAAAAAAAAAAAAGTCTCCTGAAAAGTTTTATATATTTAGTTATTTAGTTCAGATGATCTTTCCCGTCCCTTTGGAACCCAAAAACACCTGACTTAAATAAATATGATTGACATCGCTGAAGGGTTGCTTGATTAAAGAAAAAATTATAATCATAATTAATTTAGTCACAATTGAAATCACGATTATTCAAACGATTATTTGTCAACCAAAAAGTTATTTATTTTTTGTACAAAACAATGTAAAATATATTCTTTAAACATAAATAAAATTCTTTAAATACTAAAATCAAGTATGTTCACAAAACATTTAAGTGTTCTCGTATAAGAAAATTTGACTCGCTGCGTTTCTTGTTCCATGTTTCAAGACTGAGCAACAACTTTTTCCTTGTGTTGGCCTAGGTTAGCTTTAGCTTTAGCTTTGAGAGGGGCGGGGAGGAGGAGCTTACATGCGCGTAGATTAAACAACTTAAAGTTAGTATTAATAATCAGTGTTTGCCAAGATTTATTTTTTTTAGATGTCCGCAATCGTTGAATTTTTTTTTTATTTAGCAAATAAAACATGTAAAATTTAAAAAAAATTCTCGATTATGTTATTTTGGTCATTGTTGGGTGTAATAATCAAAATGCTATTCGGATTTCGAATAATTGCACAGCCCTACTTTGTTGCAGAATCTGTGTTGTCACTTTAGCAGAGACCCACCCAATCCTCCAGGAGGGACGCACCATCCAAACCATCAATTACCAGATCAGTAACGCCTGCAGCCGACTGAATAACAAAGTGTCTGGGAAATCTAAACGGGTAATTTCACTTTTATCTTACCTTCAAATGATTTATGATGATAAACTTCCTATCTTTTTTTTTAATAGGGTGGCCAGTTCCTTACAGAATTCGCTCCTTTGTGTAGGATAACGTGCACTGATAAAACCGAGTACACTATTTACAGGTGAGATTACAATGTGTTATTTAATCTTTTAAACGCTCACAAAGTTCAGATCATGTCTTAGAGGTTGACCGATATGGGATTTTCAAAGGCCGATGCAGATACTGATTTAAAAAAAAAAAAAAAAAAATTCAGCTGATGGTTGACATTTGAGGCCGATATACTTTATTTATTTTTATTTTTTTTAAGCACATTGATTATAAAAGACAATGATATAAATGTATATATTAGAAATTCAATTAAATACACCAATAGAATTTTTAACGTTTATTGAACTTTAAATATACCCCTACGCAACCAAGTATAACAAAAATCCTCATCCTATTAGGATATACTAGCATAAGATTATTTGATCAGGCACTGTTTGTTATATTACATCCTTATCCTATTATATCAGCTTTTTATTTGTAATCCTAGTAGCTTCTATATCTCCCATGCACATGCTATTATTGCTTTTTTGTTCTATATTCATAGATCCGAATGGCTACTTTAAAGTGCTAAATAGAAAAAATAAATAAAAAGTTGGCCTTTATTGAAAAAAGTCCATATATCGGTCGACCTCTAATTTCTTGTACTTGTGATTTTAGCTGCATACGAGGACGACTGCTGGAGGTCAACGAGAATATATTGGAAACGCCTAATCTCTTACTAGAGAAGGTGAGTCACGTTTACGTAGACATATATGTTCTGACTATGTTTACCTGATTGTAGAACATGTATTGAGGCTGGTTGCCTCATTTGTTGATTAAATCTGGCCACAGCCGTCCACTGACGGATACATCGCCGTCATCCTGCCAAAGTTTGAGGAGAGCAAGAGCATAACGGAGAAGCTCCTGAGCAGAGAGCAATTCGAGAGCGTCGTCTCCAAACGAAGCCCCGCCCCCTCACAGCCATCCTGACAGGAAACCACTCTGCTCCTTTTTTTTTTTGTTATTATTTAGGTTTATGGGCAGTTAAATAGTGAAGCGTGCTCCCCTCACACGCTCACCAGTTGGGTTCAGAACTGGAATTTTTTTTTTACGCACTGGTCACCTACACATTTTCAAAGCACAAAAAAAAAAAAAAATCCTGTAACAGCTAAGTAATTACAGATGTGGAATTCAAGCTGAGATTTTAATACTATGGCATTAGTAAGGGTTCATTTTCTGTTTTGCTATATTATTGTAATATGTCATTTTTTATTTTTATTTTAATACAAAATCAAAGATATACTGAACTGATTGTTTAAAGAACAGTGTTAATAATGGTCTATTTAAAACATATAAATAATGTGTATGTGTGCAGGATGTGAGCAATAAAAAAAAAACCAATCTTTTAAGAAAAAATATTGTTTATTTTCTGTCTCACTTTGATTAACCTTTCAGTTGTCAAAAGAATAGAGGCTCCAAAACTAGATCTATGACTTCTTCAGATCAGTAGTGCCACTACAATACCCAGCATCCTTTGCTGCTCTCATACTGTACACGATATACATGTCGTCAGTCATTACCGCACACCCACTACCAAAGCCATTTACCTTGGTAGACACAGTAAGATGCTTCAAGTACCATATAATATATTTGTAGTTTCATTAAATACATGTTGGCCTATGAAGCAGCGTCACAATGATAGTCTTTAATAACAAGTACACTTCAGGGGCTCCGTTTGACAATGGTTCCTGCTCTAATGTACTGTTCTTTATGGGAGGGGGGGGGGGGAATAAAGCATGGGCAAGCTGTTACACTTGAGCTTTTCATTAGAAAAGAAGTCAGGCATTGAGGAGGTCAAATAATTCCAAAGCTATACATCTAATCCTATATAAAGTGTTGTTCTCCAGAGAACAATCGTATCTGGCATTCAGTATTGTTTTTCCAAATATCTTCCTTTTTTGTTTTGTTTTACTGAACACAAAGCAGATGTAACACTAAGTCTATGCTGTGATGAACATGTAGAACACTTCATTACAAGCCTGCAGACTCAAACAAAAAAAAAAAAAACAAAGGGTTCTGTAACACCGACATCATGCAGCGTAGGACTCCAGCTGAGATTTGTTTGTAACAACTTGTGCGACACGTTTACAGTACGTCACATGACAGATAGGCTTATTACACCGAGGCACATAGTGAACACAGATGTGTGGCTGAGCTTAACATCAAGCGGGTTCGTCTTCCAACATAACGGTCATGATTCTAGAAGCAGGGGAGAGATGTTGGGGTTGTCAAGCCTCACCTGGGGAAAAGTAGGATGTTTGGCTCCACCTGGTGGACTCAGTAGGAAGTGCTGCACTGATTGCCCCGCCCCCTCCTCCTCCCACCCATTTAACAGCAGTTTACTCAGCGCTGGGTGTGTGTGTGTGTGTGTGTGTGTGAAGATGATGTTGACAATGTACTGCTCCAACAAGAGTTGTGCACGTCGGAGGAGGCCGTGCGTTGCATCATTTGCTCTCTAGGAGGTTGAGGCCTGCCATGTGCTGCTCAAGGGCTTTGACTCCAAAGCCGTTGCTGTTCTTGTTGTTGAGGGTTCCCTCGTCTTTGACGGGTGTGGAGGTGTCCTGTCCTTCTCTGCACTCCTGTGGGGAGCTGAGGCTGCTCCTCTCTGACTTGTACTGCAAATTAGTGACCATGAGACGAGACCAATTATTATTGACATATTTGCTCCACAAACACACACGCATGCATACAGAACTTTCTTGCTTTTACAGATAGAAGCTGTCATTCATATTTGGACATTAAGTTATTTATTTTTCAAAACAAGTTCTCTGTTGGTTTTTGTTTTAGTTTTTTAAGTCGTTTCATTTTGTATCCAAATTGTTCTTTTTCGGTATGATTAAGTTTGCCCTATTATAAATTTTCATTTTATGACAATTGACTGATTGTGGGAAAAAAAAAAGCAAACATGGAAAATGAATTAGATTTTTTTAAATGTAAGTTCATATTCAAGTGTTTTTTCCATGAATGCAAAGTTTAATGGCCTTATTGGAGTGAACCCCACAAGCTTCATCAGTGCATTCACCAAACCCTTTGTAATTGAACAAAACAAAACGAAATAATAGATTTTATTCAGACGCACACGTACAGTAAGCCTCTGGCAATTTTTATTTATTTTTTGCTTTGTTAAAAACCAAGTGAAGTTTTATAAATAAATATTTAAAATGAAAATGTGCAATTTACCGTTATTTATCTATTAATAAAATAGTTTATCACAGAAATTCTGTTTTTGTAACACATTTTTACTCTGTGTGTGTCTTGACCTGTGTCGAACCCCTGAGACTGACTGAATGGATCAGGTTATGATACACTGTGCTTATGTCACGTGAATTTTGGTCATTTTAAAGAAATTTGAAGAGAATAACGTAATAAATTGTCCATAATGTACCGTAAGCATGTTAACATAACATAATTAAAATAGACTGGTGTATTGCATGTCTTGCGTGTAGCATTTTCATATGGAATAAAACAAAATTATAGTTATAGTAAATCGTAAAAAATACTCTTTCATAATGTCATACAATATTTATTTATGTGGTGCAGTGTTAAGAATAACATAATGTACAAACTCTTACATGAGTCTTAATTGGTATACATCAGGTATTGATCATTCTTGTAAAACATGGTCAATAAAATTTTTTTTGATATTTTGCATTTATGATCCAGTCAGATGGAAAGTGAAAATCTCTAAAGACTTTTACACAGAAATATGATTGTATGCATGTTAGGGTCTTTGGTGTAACTGAATTAACCAAAGCAGATAATCTATGTGTGTATTAAATGCTCTGTGATGGGCTGCTGACCTGGAGGGTAGCTTTGATCAGGACTAATAGGTTTTAATAAGGATGTCTGAATAGGTCACACACTTGATGTTTGGTATTTTTTTTTATTTTCCAATGCGTCATCGTGTTCACAGCTTGCTCCGACAAGCTCTCAGCTGCTGCTGCTCTGCTCCTGCAGCAACGCGCACACACTTTTCCGACTCAAAATCACTGGACATTGTTTGATTGCGTCATACGCTACTATTCGGCCTTGCTTTTAACTCACTAAACCGAGGGCCAAATGTTGCTTTTTTTTGCAATATTTGGCCGAATAGATTCGGTGCATCCCTACACTTTTTTAATTTTTTTGATAACATATGTTTCTATATTTGCTTAGATCGCAAAGTTGGTTGAGTGAGTGAATCGTCACCTTTCTGTTGAGCTTGTTACAAAATGGCAGGAGGGACACGACCACAGCCAGGATGTTTTTGGTGGTTTGTATGGACGACTCCACCTGGAGACAGAAATGAGAATGAATGATTGTTGCCATCGCAGAATGGCATGTGAAGCAGTATCAAATGTAATGCACATGCTTTCTATCGTGTAAGCATATATTCTATGTCTTTAATCAGCTTGAATGCAGCCACCTCCTGGCAGGTCTGTATTTTACCTTATGAGATAATGATGAAGTAAACCCCAGGCTGAGGAGACAGAGAAATCGTAGCCGATACATAGAAAAGAGGCGCTCATTAATCAGGAGAGGACACACTATTCCTCATTCAACCATCGCCTTTATTCCAGAGTGACCTCAGGTAGCTCCTCTTAGGCAAAGACGCTCATTAATTCTCCTTGGATAATCATTAATCCTGTGCTGTTTTAGATAACTAATATTACTGGCTGATCTCTCACTGATTTGCGTTTCTTTGCGAATGTTTTGATGCAGGATAAGCTTGAAGGTGACAAAAAGGGTTTCCCTGCGTTAAAATGCAGCTCTTAATCTTCATATCTATACGCAGATGCTAACCAAATAAGGCTTGCTAGTGTAGAATAGAATGCAATACCTTTTGGAAGGTGGCAGACTTGCCCTGTACAGGCGTCTTGGCCCCCATCTGCAGCTGCTGGCAGAACGCCCCCAGTTTCTCCATTTCTGTCGTCAGCGCAGACCGGTCCTCATCACCTAGCTGGAGCAAGGAGCACGACACAAAGTGAGCAGCAGAGATGAGTTATTATACCACAGATGGGTTAATAAGACTTATTTTATAGATCAGGGGTCACCAACGTTTCTGTAACTGTGAGTTACTTCATAGTTACTAAATAATTAAAAGGGTTACCAGTTTGAAAATCACTTTTTAAATACTAAATGTTGACAGTTTCACTTTAATCAGAAGCTAAGCTAATAAGGAAGGCTAGCAGTAACTTAAGGTAGGAAATGCTTTATTTCTCCTAATTTATGCAAATGTTTGATTTTCATTACATTTCATTGAAAATGATCATTTTCCTATTTTACTAGCTACTGACAAACAACTTTCAACCAATCGTATAACATGTATCATTTGTAAAATGTTAAAATTGTCATATTTAACAAAAGTCCACCTAACGTTTTTAAAAATATATCTTATATATAAAAAGATAATATTTATTGTGATGTATAGAACTGACCATACACCAAATCTGCAGGACTTAAAAACATTTTTCACAATGTTTTAGTGACATTAAACATTTAAAGATGGTTAATTTAATACTAAAACTTAACTGCAGCAGTATTTAACTCTACTAAGTACTACATCTGTCATATGTATTTATCTTTGTGAGTTTGAATCCTGGAAAGTAAATCAGATTTTAGATGGAGCTCCTGAGGGTCCCTCACATGGTCCAGGCGGGCTACCTGGGGCCCACGAGCACCGTGTTGGCGACCACCATTTTTTTTTTTTTTTTTTAACTTTTTTTTTTTTAAATTTTCTTAAAAAAGTTATTTTTTACTAATCCTCTGGCTAAAAAAAATTAGATTTATTGCAATTTAAAAAGGAGTCCAACGCTCCGTAGTGGTGACCCCTGTTATAGATCAACCAAAGCAAGTTTGTTGTGCTCATAAATTAACATCAAACATCATCACCACTAAAGTGGAAACTATGAGAATGGAGAATTAAATAGAATCTCTAGATGTAACCCATGAGCAATGGATGCTTTGTTTTGTTATCGCGACGGATAAAAGCCACTAATGCATGAATATATTCTAATTTTTATAAAGGGTCAGACAGGTGCACTCAGAGGAAAGGAACACATTAACATCGTTTATTTGATCTGATTAATTAGAAAACAGTGAAGAGCTGAGCCTTGTGATAATGAATCGGTACAGGGGCGATCAGACTCAACCTCACCTCGACCCAGGCATCATCCTTCAGTATGTATACGAACACTCCCCCCCCTAGTGTGACAAATGCCCATCCTTAACCCCTGTCTAAAAGAGCCATTTAATTAAACCTGGAGGAAGGGGGAGAAAGTCAACGCCAGACAAGAGGAAGGAAGGAAGAAAGGCCATGTTTGTTTTGCCAAAGCTCTCATCTGTGAAGAAAAATGATGTGGAGGTGTGTAACCGCTTTAATTTCCTGCCTCCGCGCTGAGATTTATAGATGTGACAACAAGTCAGAGTTGGTGATATGGGCGTTTATCTTAATAAACAACTGTGGGATTGAACTGTTGTCTGTCTACCTACAGTAAAATGTAGCTTTATTCTTCAATTCATAAAAAAAAAAAAAAAAAAACAGGGTTGTGGTCAATTACATTTTGAAATTAAAATTACGTTGACTGGAATTAAAATTAGAATTATCATGTTTTACCCTGAAAGTCAATCACAATTACATTCTCAATTACTAAATTTCAATTACAATCACAATTACTTAGCCTTTCATAAATAATCTCATAAAACATTCCTCTTGTGTTAGCTTTCTGTTAGCATTTCTTATGGTAACAGCTCAGTTTATACCCATGTCTTAAATCACCTGTAAAATACACAAAAATATTATATCTCTAATAATCTAATTTCTTTTTCATCTCTTTGTTTTCTTAATATGTGTCAGTATTCCCCCTCGATTATTTTTTTTTTTAAATGATCAGATAAATATGATATGAAACATGTAATAATAATTGTTAACTTAACATGTGTAAACCATAGAAGTGTAACATGGTTCCCCAGCTTTGCGTTTAATGAAATTGTTAATGACAGTTTTTATAGAACGTTCATGCCAATTACAATTATAAAGTCAACTATCTGAACTCAGTTACACTTCAATTACGATTACAACAGCAAAAAATTTTCCCAATTACGATTACAATTATAATTGACCCTAACCCCGAAAGAAACAATAGTCATTGTTTTTTATTTTCATTATTTTTCCAGTGTAAATTGTAGCTCTGAGCTTTATTGTGTAAAACTAGAGGCTTTTCTGATGTTGCACATACCTGAGCGGTGAAAGTGTGAAGAGACGAGCACAGCTGGTGTCCTTCTTCAGAAAGAACCTAAGCAGTAACAACCAGACAGGAAGGAATAAGCCAAACTTCAAATGTTCACTGATGAGCGCTTCTTCTTAAAAACCAACATACAGTCAGTAAATATCCTGGATTCAGTTTATTTATCCACGTGCTTTTATGTCTCCTCTCGTCTTTTCTGCGTAATCCAAAACAAACACATTCTGCCTGACACGTCTAACCCTGCTTCCCCTCTAGAAGTACAAAGTGGTGGGATTGACCCAGTGTGACTGCACACACCCCTTCATGCAACATCCTGTGTGAGATAGCCAGGAAACCTCTCACACTAAAGGCTGATGTCACGTTTGCAAGTGTTTGTCTTTGCATATAACACTGAATGAACATAAGCCGCCATTTGCAATTTCATTGATCCGGCAGCTTTGGATTCACGTCTGAATAATAAAACGCAAACACAAGACTCATTTACGATGTGAAGAAGAGACAAAACCATGATGTGGATGCTCATACCTCAGCTTGATGAAAAAGATCTAGCGTTGTTTTGAGCAGCCCCTCTCCTCTGGGGAAAGAAAGAAGATCAATGAAAAGGATTAGAAAGATGGATGACAGCAATCGTCCTCCATATTAATCAGCAGATTTCAGAAAAATTCACCACGGTGCCTCAATGACACCGGTTAACGATACCTTTGTCAAAAAACTATCAATACACGGCTGATAGATAATCAAGACAGTAAACTAGTGGGTTTTTAACACCCTGCTGTGATTCATCAGGCTAAACTGTCCAGTTTCAGCCAGTTTTTGAAAAAAATGCTTCGTTTATGCACATTATGGCAAATATTTTCCCATAGATTTAGGGCCGGTTTTTATTCTGTGTCTTGTACTACGGCACTGGTTCTTACAGGGCTAAATCACCATGGTAACTTAGGCTGAAAGGCAAAATTTTGGACTGAATTATGGATTTTAATTCTTCATATTCTTCATATTTTCTAAATCTATCTATTAAAGCAAGCAATCTCTGTGTGTATGTGCTTTAAATATCTCTGGTGTGCAACCTGGGATTTGTTTTTGTACTGAAATAGTCCATTTAATGAATAATTTCATTTAAAAAATCGGAGAATTTTTGGTTAAGAAATATCCCGGATATACGTATCCAACTTCGTAGTACAGGCCCTAAGTGTCAGTGGTTTAAAGCTGCTGGAGGCAACCATTTTTATCAGATAAATAGTGTAGGCCTCAAAGATCAATAAATCAAAGTTTTTTTGCTCAAAAAAAAAGATGTAAAATGTTGAAAATGTCACTCGAAAAGTTAGTTTTTTATCTCCCCTGTAAACACTCCGTTTATTGACATTGTTGGAAAAGTCCAACGCATTGCACTGTGGGATTTTGAACAGATGCATAGAAGTGTTTTTACTTCATTCTCACAGTGATCATTCTGTGAAAACAGCAGAAATGTGTCATTTTGTCAGAGTTTTTGGGGGCAAACCACTTTTAGAATGAACTAAAAATACAACTACAGTATGCATCCGTCTACAAGACTCCACATCCCATAATGCAATGCGTGAAACGGAGTGTTTTAAGTGGTGATAAAAACAAACATTTAAATGACGATTTCAACCGTTTACATCTTTTTTCTCGAGCAAATGATCTTAGATTTATTGATCAATAAGGACCTACACTACAGATTTATCTGATACCATTTTTTTTTTGTCTCCAGTAGCTTTAAACATTTTCATTAGCAGAGTATTTCAATACTCCTCCATGACAGCAGGGGCCAGTAGGAGGCACAACAATATTTCAATGTGGTGTGCATTATTTGATGGAGAACTGTTAACCTTGTGAACAGGTACATGCTGTAAGCCATGCTAGCCAAGCTCTGGCTCTGTCGGACCACGTCCTGTTCCTGCTCCTCCCACTTTTCCACCTCTGCGTCCACATCTGATGACAGGAGCCGGAGCTCCAGTCCCAGTTTAGCGATACTGGTCTGCTCCTGCACACAGTGGGATCCAAAGTAATAACAGTGGGATCCAAAGTAATATCATATAAAAAAAACTCGAGTACAAAGATATGAGCCTGTTGCAGAAATGGATTTGAGCAAACGGGGCTGTTTTAATTGTTTATAAACTTTGTAAAAAGACTATGATCAGCAAAATTCTCTTCCTGTGTTTATGCAGTGGATAAAAAACTGCGAGTCGGCAAAAGTGTAGCGCATTAGCAAAGGAAAGGAATACCAATTCTTCAAGAGCAAGACACAATTTTCATTGAGATGAATACACTGCTGCCAGTGTGCAGGATAACATGTGATGTGATGTATTGTTCTAAGCGTCAGAGAAGGAAGGGTGTGTGTGTGTGTGTTACCTCTGCATCCAACTTGACAGCTTTTGGAGTTTTCAAGTTAGCAGTGTGTTTCTGAGGAGGAAATTGTATTTATATATGAGGGAAATCAAAAAGCAGCACATCAGGGAAACATTTAGGAAGCTGAAAGTTGTGAAACTCACTCCAGGTCGAGGAAGTGACAAGTAAGGCCGTTTGTCTCCTTTGGGGAAAACAGTGATAATGGTCAGATGGACTGAGGTGTACAGATACAGTATGTGTGTTATTTCGATAATAACTACAAACACGGATAATAGATAATAACTACAGGGGAAATAATCTTTTTTTTTTATTATACTATACTGCTCGGACATCCCAGGTATTTAATATTCAGTGAATGGAACGGGACATTTTTGAGCTTTCACCAAATCTGACTGGACATGTTTTATCTCACATTGTAAACATGAAACAGAAAGTTCATTTTAAAGCAGCACAGGGGTCATAAACATCAGCGTTATGTCCAACGAGATCAGAAGGAAATAAAATGATAATAAAACTAAGATGTCTCCCCACAGTGTTAATAAAACCTTTTCACACAGTCACACACTGAGCTGCACTTAAACATCTAAAACATTTATGTCAAAGTTGAATTGCTGAAGGCAACCTTTGTCCGTGTACAAGCACAGGGTCGATTTATACCATTAAATCCAACAGTTCTAACACACAAACACACACAATGAATGGAACCTCAAAGAATATTTCGTCCGTGACTTCGACATCTTGTAATGAACACGGCGAGAGGCGAGGAGAAATGAATACACAAGACCTCAATAACATTGATGTAATTCTTTTCACAACACCTTCTGATAATCTGTGATGGTTAGTTTGTAAAAGGCCTGTTGCTGGTGCTTAACCTTAGTATCTTAATTAAAATGTCCAGGGACCAAAGAGTTCATCAAGGTTTTTTAGCTGAAACATGTCATTCTTTAAAGCAGGGACACTAGGCACCGTTACCTGCTTACAGTTGAGTTTCTTTTACATTCATTCATCATTTGTACCTCCTTTATCCTGTATAACAGACATAGGCAACTGGTGGCCCGGGGGCCACATGAGGCCCTCGGACTGATTTTGTGCAGACCCCAAAGTAAACGCACAAAATCACAGAATACACAAGTTCACAACAAAATAATAGAAAGATATCGATATCGGTCCGATATTGGCCTGAAAACAAATATTGGATATTGGATTCAAATTTTGCTGTTTTAAAATTTTTTTCCCCAATTCATTTTTTTTAATTCATTTTATTCATTTGTAGAATACTGTAGATAGTATGTTGAAGGTTGTAACCAATTGGTTAATAATAAATGGGTCAGTTTTTCTCATACCTACTCATGCTGACTATTGTTCTCTGTTTGAGTGACATCACTTGATCAAACCTTTTCTAACACTGCACACTACAAAATAAGTAATTATTATTTTTCTTATTAAAGAAAAAAAAATTATGTATGATTCACGCTGATATCGGATCAATATCGGTATCGGCCGATGCGCTAAGCTGCAATATCGGTATAATATCGGAAATGAAAAAAATTGTATCGGGACATCCCTAAGGAAAATATACAAAACAACAACAGAATTAATTATATGAAATATAACAATTAATTACACACAGTGACAACAGAAATACACAAAATGTCTCAAAAAACACCCAACAAGCCTAATTAAACTGAGAAAGAATACACATACCAACAAAAACACACACATTGGCCCTCATTTATCAACCTTGATTAACCTTGGTGCAAATTTGAGTGCACTTTTGGTCACATGACAGGACAAACATGTGATTTATGAAACATTCGTATTTGACCAGACAATTTACCAGCGGGGTTATACAGTATTTCATGAGGGAAACCAAAAAAGTGCTATCAGTAATAACGTGGGCTTTTTATAATCTATTTTAATAATCAGTTTTTCTTTGTTCTGAATCTGTGTCTGCTTATGCTTAAATGACAGCTGAGGTTTGCTAAATATTTTATTTTCAGTGTCAGTAACATTTTGCTGTGCTGCGCCACAAATCTACACACTCAGATTTGCATACACGGGGTCAGACCTGACGTGAGATCTGATCGTAGCGTATGATCGCGTCAAAATTGATACAGTAAATATCAAAGCTTGTGTGAACGTGGTCGAAGTCGAACGCACGTCGTACGCTCAGATCTGAACGTACGACAAATGAGGACCAATGACTCTAAATATACAGAAAATGACAACAAAAGCACACAAACTCCCTTGTTCCTTTCTCTATTAGGAGTTGTGATAAAAGTAGCTTATTCCTGCACACAGAATACCGACGTGGACCACATTAGGCAACAATCCAGGACTTTTGGCATTCGTTTGGCCAGTACAAATGTACAGATGTGAGCCTAAAGTGGCCCACATACAATGCTGCAAATGTGGGCCAGTTATCTTGAAGCATATTTGGGCAAGTTTTGACTAAATTAAGGCAAGTTAGCATCGACTTATGTGGATATGAGCCAAAAGTAGGCAATATATAAGGTGCCACATTTATTTGGTCTGTTCTTGGCTGACATCTGGCACTTTGATGGCTTGGTTGTGGCCAAGTTCTGGCAAACGGGAGTGGAGCGCCTAAGTGCCATCATTCCACGCTGTATTTGGGACGGATGAACGTGTCGGGTGTCAGGGATGGATATGGACTGAAAATATTTTGCTATCTTGGAGGGTTCTAATGATGCCTATCCCGGCTCACACTGAGCACCAGTTAACTCTCATTTCATAACTTATCTCTCATGGTTGTAATATGGTATGTGGTAGTGCTCACCCACAGACTCACGTGCACACATTGACTCAGACCCACCTCGCTTGCCTTCAAAAACGTCGTTGATCTCTCGCAGTAGCAGAGCCATGTCACACAGCTGCGACTCCCAGGCCTCGCAGAACACCTCCAGGTTCTCCTTTGCGATCTTACTGGATGGATGGAGGGCGAGTGTCTGGGCTGCTGAGATGATCTGAGCAGAAGAGTAAGATATGCAAGGGGGAAAAAAACAACTTGTCCACAATTTATTGTGAAAGTATTGTTTTCAATGTACTTTATTATTTAATATTCTGTAGATTTTCCGGTGGTTAACTCGTCCTCCACATTTTGTCCGACTGTATCCCAGTGTATGGAATACTCAGGATATGAATGCTATAATGTAGCATTTTAGAAAAAAAACTACAAAAATTACTCTTTTAAACCTATTGGAACATTGACATCATACTGATTCCGAGGGGTATACTGAGGGTCATACTGACTCTGAGGAGCCATACCTTCCCAGAGTGGGTAAATTTAAAATTATACTGACTGAGGTTATACTGATTCCAAGGGGGAATTCTGACTCCTGGGGTTATACTGACTCCGAGAGGGAATTCTGACTCAGATGAGGGATTATTCTGACTCCGAGGGGGAATTCTGACTCAGATGAGGGATTATACTGACTCCCAGAGGAAGTAGCACTGATTCCGAGTGGCAATTCTGAGATTAAACTGACTCTGAGGGGTTATACTGACTACGAAAGGTTATACTGACTCTGAGTTGCATATCTTATCCATCCTCACTTGCATTTTCTGTGGGAAATGCAGTTTGTCTAGTTACATTTTAACACTGAGGATTTATGTAACGTCATGAACGGATCATGAACGTTTTCACATTTCGAGCATTTGTTCTCTGAGCGTCTTATTCTGTTCATCCTTTCAAGCAGCAATGCTGATGAAAACTGCCATTACGTAACACAGTTGGAGTCACAGATTGAATGTCTAAATGTACTATTATGTGATGATTGGTTCACCAGCTGGAGGAAACAGTTGTAAGGCCTCATAATATCAGTGACACACTCTTTTGCTACAGGAGAGCTAAAAAAAAATCTATTGAAATTTCATTTGACACACACTGTACGCCACTTAAAACACACCCTGATGTGTGTATAAGCACACAAACCATCTATGTTCATCTCCTGCAGTGTGGTATTTAATAGCCAATTACCCCCAGGGCCACCCAAGCTTTACGTTGTGCAGATACTCAGGGCGGGTTCAGAGCTGCTGAGCTCATGGAGCGTGGTTATGGATTGATTGACCTTTGAACTCAAGAACAGAGTCATTACTGCAGAGTCATGCGGGGCCTGACATTACCGCCGCAGGATGGGAACGTTCTACATCGCTTGTTAATTACTGGCATGGATGGTTTTCGAACAGCAAACACAATTAGAAGTGGGAGGTGGGACTGGGTGGACGGGTTGTTCTCAGTAAAAGTGTGCAGGTGTAGGAGGTAGTTGGACAAAAATATATTCCCTCCCAACATGATTTGAGTAGCTCATTACTCATGTTTGTTGTTATTCCTGAATCACCGTGTGACCATTTTGGCCTTTGAAATGGATGAATGGAACAAAATGTGCTTGAGTTTAAAGACAGTTAAAGAGCTTGTATTCCTGCTCTAGTCCAAAGTGCTGCTGCTCATGACAAATTACACCATTTTGTGAGGATTATTATACTTGATGATTTTAGTTATTACATTACCTGTGGACCAATTACATGGAAGGTCTCTTCAGCATGTATACAGGTAATCTCTAATGGTTCAGTCCCTGAAACGTGGCACAACAGCCGGCATGCCTGGAGTAAAAACACAGAGACAAACAAACAATTAAACAAATGGAAATAAAGGCTTGGCTTATTTATCATCTTTATGTGCTTCTTCTTCTGCAAATCTGGCACAATGTTAAATAATTTCTGTTGTTTTTAATCACAATTTGTTGACCAGAACTCTTTTTTGTTTTTTTTTTTGTTTTTTAATGAAAAAATAAAATAAACTAAAATTAATTAATTAAAATAAATAAATAAAAGTAAAAATAAAAATTAAATACCGTAATAATAATACAAAAATTAAAAATATTTCAATACCTCTCAAACAATTCCTCAAATTACAATAAAAATGTTGACATAAAAAATTACTTTGACTT
Organism: Gouania willdenowi; assembly: GCF_900634775.1. Taxonomy (NCBI): domain Eukaryota; kingdom Metazoa; phylum Chordata; class Actinopteri; order Blenniiformes; family Gobiesocidae; genus Gouania; species Gouania willdenowi. Next base: position 13,953,959 of record NC_041054.1, on the reverse strand, counting down.
CTGAAGTACGAGATCCTGGAGTTACCTGTTGACTGCTGAGGTACGATTGCATTATTACTAATATCAGTAAACCTCAGACACACAACTGAAATCCACTTTGTTATATTAATTTTATTTTATCAACAACTTATTTTCATTCACAAACCAACATTTAAAAATGTATGAATCAATTATTAAGGACAAATATTGCATCATTCTAAACATTTAAAAGAAAAGTGCCCTACTGGTTACCTAGTTTACAGAAAACCTCACTTAGTAAGTTTAGTAAAAGAGCTAGACTAATGAATATGAATTTTAGTGGACAACGAAATACAAGAACTCTCAAAAAGTGCAAACTTTCACCAAGGGCTAAATCTGCTCTTTGCCAGATATTTCAGTTATTTGGATCAGTGATCCTGATCATAACACCATGATTATTCACACTTTAAAGACGTGTAAGAAATATCCATTATTCATAATACATTAGGTCCAAATGTATGGGCACCACAATTTTTTCGAAAACTCAGTTGAGTAATTGAGGAACCAACATGACATAACCAAGTCAGATTTCTTGAAGATTATTTATTATAAACTGAGATTTCTGAATTTTTTCAAATGATGAGGGATAGGGATTTTCATTTTTTTAAACTGATCCAGAATCAGTATATTGATCCGGATCCTCTCCAAAATTGCAATCTTCCATGGCGTAAGGTCCAACTTTGGTTAACATTTTGTCAAAATCCGTGAAGTACTTTTGTCATAACCCTGCTAACAGAGAAACAAATAAATTAATAAATGACAGTGTAACTATTATCTCCTTTGCAGAGGTAATAATGTCATATTTAGCAGTGTGAAGGAAGCTCTTCAACCCCAATGGCAAGTTTTAAACTTTCAAAGAATCTTTTAACTGTTTAACTTAGCTGACGCTGTTCCGTGTTGTTGTCACAGTTGTATTTAACAAGCAGCTGGCTGGAGGTTTGGTGTGGGTGTGTGTGTTTCTCGCTCCCTCCCTCTCTGCGTCTCACTCAAGGGGATACAAACATTACAGCGATACAAGAGCGCTGCGCTGAGAAAGAGAGTTTTTAACTTTGAGAAGCAGTTTACTACTTGTTTGAATATTTATTCCTGTTAATGTTAGCCCAACAGAAACTTGAACAGTTTGTTGCTTAATGTGCATCTGACATCACGTTATTTTCCTCTGCTAATTTATGCTCTGGGATTGTGTTGAAATGGACGATTATTCATGGTTTCTTTTTGTGTTTAATACTAAAATTATATATCTTTATACTCAATAATCCTGTTAATAAAATATATCTTCAGTCAGGCCAACTTTTGTCAAAGCTATTTTCAGGACAAGGACGAACAGTTCTCTTTTATAATATTTCATGAGATGTCTCACTCTATTATTTCCTTTGTTCATTTCAATAAATGCTCAATCGCAATAAAAGCAAATCGGCAGTCCATATCGGTTATCGGCTAAGACTGATGGAAAAAAAATCGGTATCGGCCCTAAAAAAAATCCATATCGGTCGATCCCTACTATAGATACAGTAAGAGGATGTGGTCCTGTGCTCTAAGTCAGGCTTCTTCAACCACTGTGCTGCACCACACTTAGGTGCTATAAGAGATCGTCAGGTGTGCCGTGGGAAATTTAAATTTCAATTACACCTAATTGTTATAAAAAACATTTTTGAAAACAAATTCATTATTGTCCGCAAATATGCCATTGTGCTGCCGTGAGCCCCCCCATCCCAAAGCGCACAGATAGACAGTGAGCTTCACACTCCACTCCCGACTGCAGCTGCAGGTCAGAGCGGAGAGGAAATTTTTGGTTTGGATTATTGTAAATTGCATTTTTTATTTGAAAAAAGAAATGTGAAAAATAATAACAGATTTATTTTTGTTGTTGTTTATTTGAACCCTATTAAAACACATACGAATGACTGCAGATAGTTAATTGCGCTTTTTCATAGAAAGAACAAATATGAAAGATCATAAAAACTTTTTTCCGTGTTTATTTCATTCCTACACTTTGATAAGAATGACTGTATGTTGTTAATATAGGCAACAAAGTCCATTTTTTCGGTTGGTGGTGTGTCATGGGATTTTTTTCAAGGAAAACAAGGACCTTGGTTCAAAAAAACTGCTCTAAGTCAACCCACCCTGACCCCTCCTACCTCAACCAGCTGCTCCTTTTGCTCAGTGAGTGTTCGTGAATACTCCGTCACGGCCTCCAGTTTTCCTTCAGCACCTGAAGCTTTTAGGGCTCGCAGAGGCAACTGCTCCCCGTGAACTTTTAGCAGATCTGACGTGCGACACACTGCTACTTTATGGAGCTGACGGAAGAGTCAAAGAGAAATAAAAAATTGCAAAATCTTTTACACACGCATGACAACTATCGACGAGCATACGGCCATGCATATACGAAAACTGGCTGCTCACCTCTCGACGGAGGTCGTTGGTGCTCTGGCACGTCTTCAGAATGGATAACTCCATGTCCTCTGGGGCTTCTTTGGCATGGGCAGACTGCTGCTTCAGTGATGGAGGAGGGAAGAGTAAAGCATGAGGCACAAACTTTTTAGTCCCTTAAATACCACAAGGCAAACCCACATTTAAAGACTGCAACATTGGTTTGCCTCAAGGCCCCAATAACAGGGTTTATGACTTCACTTTCAGCCTGTTATCATCTCACAATGTCATTATGTGCAAGCAGAATCAAACATTTAAATGATGTTTACTCTGTAGACCACATCGGTTTTCTAATTGTAAGTCTAGGTAAAGTCAGGTTTGCTACACCTACCGGGAGCACAGACTGAGCTGAACACCCAAGACTATTTACAAACTTAGATCAAGTCTTTTTAATTTCAAAAACACTGCGCAATGCTGAGCTTTTAATTCCTCTTTCAACCACGTGAACTGGGTGACACCGAACTCTACAAATAAGCAGCAGCAGCAGCAGCAGCAGCCACTCTGAGTTCAGAACACACTAAAGAAGGAAGACTGAGGAGGAGAAGCCTTTAAAAAATAATGACTGGAGCTGCATAAGCAGGAGCCTGCTGAATGTGAGGAACACTGTGTGATGTTACACATGAGTAAAAAGACCTTTGGTAAAAACAACCCTTCACATTTCAGATGGGTTCTATTATTGTCTTGTTCCGGGAAAAAATATGAAGATGTAAGAGGAAACACTGGAAATGCTTTTCAAACTAATGGACAAAGGTTAGATATACAGTAAGCACCTGTAATAGGTGTTCTTCTGCAGGTCGTCGTTGGGCAAGTTACATTATGTACAGTAAAATGATGGTTCTAAAACTTTTTTGGCTCTTATTTCTGAATCCAAGTACCCCCCTTTGTCCAACTACACCATTCTGCTCATTCATTTTTTCTACGAAAAAACACAAACTATAGCGCATAATGATGGAATAAACACACATTTGATATAATCTAATTTTGTAAATAAATGGAAATAAACTGTATTTAATGCCTCTTGAATTAATTTATTTCTATAGTTTTGATCATTTTCAGTTCATGATCTAATCAAGATAATTTCCATTATCATTATGATTATCATTTTAATTAAAAAAAAAAATACAACATGATAAAACCCCACATTTTTAATGCTTTCATTTGTACATTTTACACTTTGTCTCCCTCAAGTACCCCCGTGGTGCCATTGCAAACCCCCATTTGAGAAACACTGATGTATAACAATATGTGTTTCGAGAGTTGTGGTGATGATCTTTTCTTTAATATACAGTATATACTGTATGTAATCTAATAACTTGACCTCCTGAACTACATCCTAGTGCAGGGGTCACCGACACGGTGCCGGTGGGCACCAGGTCGCCCCCATGGACCACATGAGACGCCTTCAGTAGCTCTACTCACCAATTAGCTCCAACTAAAATCTGATTTACTACTTACAAACTCACAAAGATAAATACATATTACAAACTTGATGCAGTTTTAGTGCTAAATTAAATTTAAATGATCTTTAAATGTTTATTTTCACTGAAACATTGTGACAAATGTGTTTAAGTGTTGCTGATTGGGTGTATGGGTCGTGGTAATGTTATATATAATATGATATATAAGATATATTTTTAAAAACGAGTGTAATATGTAGCGTTTCCGACAGCTGGAGAACTTAAGAAGTGCTTTTTCAACACTCCTGTGTTTTCATGCTTTTGGACCAAGCTTGCCTGTCTAGCCATGCCAACATACCGCCTCAACCCAGGCGTGCACCAGCTGCTGAGTGTCCTGGCGCACCAGCTGGCACAGAGCGAGAATGGCCTGGCGCTGCTCGTGACTGGTGTAGGCTGAATCTGTGAAGTCCTCCGTCCGCTCAACAAGGGCTTCAAGCTGGCTGGAAAGGTTCTGTGGTAGCATGGAGTACAGGTTCTCCCGGAGGCTCTCAACGCTGGACTGCAGAAAGGAAAGAATAATGGAATTTGGGTGTGTGTGTGTGTGTGTGTGTGTGTGTGTGTGTGTGTGTGTGTGTGTGTGTGTGTGTGTGTGTGTGTGTGTGTGTGTGTGTGTGTGTGTGTGTGTGTGTGTGTGTGTGTGTGTATATTTTAAATCAAATATATTTATTATTGTATTAAAATTGTATGTCCATTTCCTTTTATGCTAAGTTGTTGAAGTTGGGAATAAGAATCCATACATTATATTTAAGTGACAGTGAATCCACTTCCAGGATTATAATAATAATAATAATAATAGTAATAATAATAATAATGCATTGGATTTATATAGCGCCTTTTTTTGATCACTCAAAGTGCTTTACATGGCATTATTATTTCACTCCGCACTTAGTGGTGGCAAGCTACTATTGTAGCCACAGATTCCCTGGGGCAGACTGTGGAGATGAAATCACAAATCTCCATCTTTGCTAATTTGTGATTTCAATTTCAATCACTATCTTATAATCACTCATTATTCATTTGATTTCAATGATATATTATTAATATCAATAAGACAACCTATGGGATACAGATCTTTGTCACACGCTATTCATTTTGCAGTAGAAATACAGTGATTAGCCAACAACACAGTGAATAGTTTGAGTATATTGAGTCCATTATTTTGAGAATTTTCAGTCTGTCCTACAGTACTTATAGTTTGCACAATTATCTTATGTTGGTATTTATTTTTGTTTATTACGGTAACAAGCTACTTTCCCCTCTAAGGATCAATAAAGGTGTTTTCTACTGTATTCCTCTTGTTCTGCTAAACTGCCCGTGAGCTGCTACCTTACTTCCGGCCAGGTGGAAGCCCCTCCCACTTGTGAATGTGCACACCTGATTCCTTTAATGACACTAACCAGTCACTGTGGGTGAACTGGGACAATGGCAGTGCTTGTTAGCAGCTACAGTGGAAATAGTTCTCTATCCTAAGTAGGGACTGAACTTTGATGTGCAAAGACTCTTTACATGTTTGGATGAAGAACTGGTAAGAGCCTTGAAATATAGCCACGGGTTTCATATAAACTTCTGTTACTTAAACAGTTAAACCAATCAGGGAACTTAGACTTAAACATGGTTTATCATGGGAACTGAAGTTGAATGCATTTCTTGTATTTATTTGTAAAGTTTGGCAAATAATTTATTGTTCAACAGACAACTCAAGGAATGTGTATTGTTTGATGTACTTGTTTAATTTAAAGAATTATTAAACATATTTCAGGTGCCGTATAAACTGTGTAGTTTTGGTTAAAGTGAAATACAAATGAAATAAGTTAAGATAAAATGGTTGAAAGTAGTTTTTCAAATAAGTAGTTTATAAATTATCTACAATGCTTAAAAATGCTGTGGTTTAAACGATCTGATTTTGTGACGTGTGGCTAAAAAGAATGATGATTATGAATATTTGATTTATCTCTAATACTTGACAAATAAATACTATAAACACATGTTAAATACTGTTAAAATTCCAATAATTTATTATGATTTAAGATTGGAAGTGGAAAACCTTGTGTAGAAAAAAATGGTACTGATTTAAAATTGTAAATTAATATGTAATACTTGGAAAAAGATTAACAGTTTATAAGTAAAATTTTATTTCAAGGATTGAATGGTTGTCTATTTGTCCTTGTACTGTTTATTCTCCTTTTGAGGTTTTTCACCTACGCTGAGTACCTACCTACAAACAATACTTTAAAAAAAAAAATGAAACTTCTCTTCAAATAACTTGGAGAAGTTCTTTTCAAGTCAAGAACTGCACAAAATTAAGTCTAACCCTGTGTCAAAAGGTGGCATAAGCACAATATACAATGCTCAGTATAACACAGAACATACTGTATACCAAAACTGTTGTCTTCATTACAGTCCATCTGCTGAGTTAATAAACGTACATTAATTTCACTGAGCTGCGGTGGGCAGGGACCGTCTACAATGTGGAACAACAAAGGGAAATTTAAACAATAAAAACTATGACATTACTGTCCTATATTTTGTTATTTTGTTGCTCTGGAAATCAAAATAAATATTTAACAGAGCACGCTGATCATACCACATCAGCTATTCTAGGAATACATGCTTTTAGAAAATCTAAATGAATATTTGTTGGTAAATAATCATCACAACTGTACTTCATTATTAATAATTTCTCTAATACCCTAAAAACTACGGACACTTTTCGACTACAAACACATTATATTTGCCGTGTGAATTTTCTTGAAATCATTTAGTTGTTTTTTTTTTTTTTACACTATCAAAAAACTGGATATAATGAGGGGAGGGAGGATTAGTGGGAATGACATTGGTTTATTAATGATTCACAGTCATATTAACAAAATTATAGAACGGTCTCCTTCTAATCTTAGGTGTGAATTCAAAGCTAGTCTGAAATTTTGCAAAGAATAGATCTTTGCAAAAGATCTTGAAGGCGTTTTTGTTTTTGGAAACAAATATCAAATCATAAGTGTGTTTTTTCTGTTTTTGCTACATAATGAAGAACGAATGATACACAGATTTACTTTGCTGAAGTGTGAACCACAGTCACTGATGGATAGAAGTGCTGGAGCGGAAAATTTTATCGGAGCGCTTATATCTGTGATTTTTAAATGCTGTCTGATTTTTAAAAAAAAAAAAAAAAAAAAAAAAAAAAAAAAACTATATTTGTTTTCTGGCTGATATCGGACGGATATCTGATCGGGACACCTCTAATCATTACTTAACGTTTTAACTTGCTTCAGAAAAATGTCTCAAAGCCTCTTCTGCAATACACAGGTATTCCACTAAAGTCACATTCCCTCACCTACCTTAAAATCCTTAATGCCGTTGTAAATGCTGGCGGGGAGGATCTTGCTGTCCCCAAAGCTTCGTGCCTCGGTGACGATCTCGATAACCTGCTCCAGGGCACAGCGCATCCGGTGGAACACGCCGTCTTTGTTGATACGTGCGGACTCACAATCTGGGTGCCTAAGGCAGGTCTTAGAAAAATAAATGCAGAATTTCACTACCTTATTTTAAATTTCTATTTTAATTACACTAACATTCATTTGCTGCTATTCATACATGAGCAGGATTTCAACTTGAGTTTTGGACTTCAGTAAAAAATGCTCAAAACATTGACTTTGTAGACAGACTAGTAAAGTTTTGGTGTTTTTGGTGGAGAAGCACTTTATACCTTAGAGGCTGTGAGGAGCATCATGGTGCATTTCTCCAGCACGGCTCTGGCTGCTGCCATCCGGGCTTTCTTTTTCTCATCCTTTAAGTCCTACAGTGCAAACACACATACACAAACAGCATATCGCAATGGCCAGCTTTACTTAAGTTACAACTTCAGAGAACTTGTCCGAGGGACAAGAATCACCAAAAGTATTCAACAAATCTCTTTGAAGCTGGTATGAAAGGACACCCAAAAATAACACGGACTTCTTTCCAAGTTTACACACTTGAAACGTCATTAGCTACGTGCGATCTGACAATACCAGATGCTACTGGAATAGAAAAGAGGATATGTGTATGAGTGACCTGCTTTAACCCGCTCCATGTACTTCACTCAAAATAGACAGCTCAGAATATGTAGATTCAGGATTTAGAGAAGGCAACTGAATGAACTCCTCTCCAGGCATTTTGCCATAGATTACAAAGACGATGTGATTATCTGTCATTATTTTTGCTTGTGCGCTTGCCTGGTTTCAATAGATGAAGATGGGAGATTTTCTGTGGAGAAGTGTGCTTGTGCATGTGTATGGAAGTGAGTTCACGAGTGGGAGTGAAAAAAGGATGTGAAAAAACATAAGGAAACAGGGTGGCAAATGAGCAGGGAGCATTATCAAGAACAAGAAGCGATGAAGAAAGACGTGATGTGTCTGTGTGTGTGTGTGTGTGTGTGAGAAAACCATGAACCCCAGTGAAACTCAGAGAGAGGGATGGATGATCCTCGCTTCCTGTCTTCATATCGCTGTCATTGCACTTTACATAAACTTCTGCAGGCAAAGCGCTTTAGTTGCAAAGGGGAAGTGAATGCATCAGGGTAGGATTAGAAGCCTTTGACAGTATAAAGTTAGGACCCTTTTTTTTCTAAAGCTTTGAGCAAAAGTTTTGTTTTGCAAATGTGTTACAGTTTGATAAATGCATAGCTGGCAAAAAAGAAGACAAAATCAGGTAAGGTCATTGATCAACTTACATGAACCGTGAACCATCATAGTGAAACCTGATTGGACACCTCAGGTAACTCTACAACTTAATTCTCCTAAATGTCTAACAAGCAGAGGTCAACTTGCAAAAAAAGCAATATATATGTATATATATAAATATATATATATATAATTTTTTTTTAACCTGCAAATCTTTTCTCTGATCAACTCAAGTTTTCCTAGTAAATTCAGTTATTCATAAACCTCTTACAATCACTTTTATGTTTTTGACATTTTTTAATGTTATTGTATGTTCAGTAATATGAATCATTGTTTATATTACTTTATGAAGGTTAATTTTGAGTTTCTTTATTTTTGTGTTGTATTGTGTTCATTGTTTAATAGTTTGTGTTTAGTTTAGAGGAGGCTTCAACAAAGCTCTATGAGCTTTCTGCCTCTTCCGACACTGTATAATCTATTTATTTCTGTGGTATTATGTATTGTTTTGGTCATTGTGAAAACCAGAATTTTTTTTATTTTTTTAAGTACGTGCTAAAATATGTGCATAAATCTGAAGTAAGATTTAAAATAACTGAAAATACTGACATTTAAAGGCATTCACGCTTGTTAGCATTGATAACCTTTAGCCTGAAGCTGCTGTGCATTAGATGAATAGGCTAGATTAGTAAAAATCTTCAAAAACCATGTAATAGAAATAATATAATAAAAATAAAAAGCATAACCCAACAGAAATGACTGCAAACCGAACATATTTTATTACTTCACACACCACTCACGTTTTGTCTGTCTCCTGTGAGGTGAGCAAACTCCACCATCTCATTGCCAAACTGGCTGAAAATTTGCACAAACTCCTGAAAAGTGCTGACTCGTTCCAGATGGTCAAGCGTTACCAGAACCTGAAAAGAGTGATAAAATCATAGTGAAATACGGTTTCTGTCCCCACAGTAAATCTTAGTCTAAAACTATCCACACAAGTAATTTGCAAAGCTTTGTGCTGTCCTTTTTCCTTTCTACTTCCTTTAGAGATACTGTATATAACCTATGAGCACATTTAGTCTAACCTACATTTAGCCTAATGGTAGTTTAGCTACCTCGTAATTTTGCTGCTAAGTGTATGCTAGCTAGCAGCACTAATGCAGCACCTATTGTTCAGCCGTACAGAAGAGGGGGAAGAGGTATAATTGTGTTTGCCAGGAATGGAGAACAGGAGGCTGTCGACTGTCAGTCTAAACAAGGCTAACCACTCGTGATTAAACCCCCCTTGCTTCCATTTTTGGCTCAGTCTACGGCTACATCAATATAATTCTGTCTGGTTAAGAACAGAGCCAGGTGGGCTGGCTCTGGGTCACATTATGTGCTGCTTTGCTTTTCATTCTTGAGCAAACAATCCCATCAAACCACGAGTTCTTTATCATTGGAGAAATGAAGAATTGAGGATGAAGATTACAAAATAGTCTAATAGAAATAGATGTATAGAAAAGGATTTCTTCAGCCTTACCTTGTTGCGTGATGTGATTATCTGTTTGATTACGATGCGGTCAGCCAGGACCAGAACTTTAGTGACTGAAGAGAGAAGTAAGCGAGCGGCCTTCACCATCCCAGTCCTGTCACTAAACACAGTGACACGCCCATCGGATTGGAACGGCACAGCTGATCCCACGTCTGTCAGCTGGGCTATAGCATCGCCTGAATGTTGGAAGGGTCACACAGAAGAAAAAGTAATGGGAATTAAAATACTGTACATTTCAAAACACTATTGGTACAAATTTTGATCAACGTAAAGTTGCTGGACCAAAAGAATTCTAACAGTTAAAGAGTAACGAAACTCCAAATTTACTTTTTTCAGCTGAATACAAATGTATTTGGGTCTGAAGTAGTGCTGTTGATTGATCCTGGTCCAACTCTTGACATTTTAGTCAAAGAATTTCAATTTGGCATATTTTGTTGTAAAATGTCATCGTCTTCACTCGATGAGTTGAATCTAGGGCTGAACGAATAATTGCATTTGCAATATTATCGCAATATCATAAAACGCAATTTTCTAATCGCAAAGGCTGCCAATTTTTTAAATTTTTTAATTTATTTAATTTTTTTTTACATTTTTTTTTTTCTTGTGCTGTCTTGTACTGTTCTGTTAAGTTCAGAGAGTGTTTAGGAAGTGCAGTTTACATGTTTCATGAAACGTGAAGTTAGTTTAGTTGAAGAGGTAAAACCACATATTTGTTTGCTTTATTGTTGTAGTGCTTTAAAATTTATATTTTATATTGATATAAATCTTGTGCTTGTGATCATTACAAATTACATGACAAGAGACCTTTGAAAAAATAATCACATATTAAATCTCAATCGCAATATTGAAGAAAAAAATCGCAATTAGATTATTTTCCAAAATTGTTCAGCCCTAGTTGAAACCAGGCTATTACAATTGATTTTTGCTATTGGCTGAGAACGAGATCATGTGACGTTTTGTGACCGTCTTGCGTCACAAACCAGCACTGTTAACCCCGCCTCTTTTATAAACACTAGCACCTGTGGCCTCTACAATCTGTGGTGAGTAGGTTAGATTGAATAGAGAGGTATATTGAGTAATGAGTAGCTAGTTAACATAGCATAGATTGTTCATTGGAGATTTTACAGTGTAAACTGGGCGTGTCTTAACTGCTCCAGAAGCCCCGCCTATAATCAAGGCATTTTTTGAATTTCCCTCCTAGTGGCAGATCAGGAGAAAGAAGGGGTTTAGTTACTCTTACAAGAAATAGCTTAGGCCTCATCAATTAATAAATTGAAGATAATTTGTTTGCAAAAATAAGTAAAAGGATGAAATTGACGCTTAAAATTTAGTTTTGGTCTCCATTGTAAACACTGTTATTGACATTGACGAAAAAGTTTCGCGCATTGCATTGTGGGATGTGGAGTCTCATAAACAGATGCATAGGAGGACAGGGATTGGCTCGACACCATTTTGTTTCGAGTTTGTTCCCAGTATTCCCATTGATATCACTTCACTGAGACATTCAATTTCGGACAGATTCAGATCCTTCTGTGTGAACCCCCAAAGAAAGCACTTCCTTGCATCCATGTCTTGGACTCCAAATCCCATGAATGCAATGCGCAAAACTTTTCCGACAGTCAATAAACCATGTTTGGAGAAAAATAAATAAATAAATTGCAGCAATTTTATCCTTTTACATTTTTTTTCTCAAACAAATAATCTTTGATTTATTGATCTATGGTGCCAACACAATGGATTTATCTGATAAAATGTTTTTTTTTTTTTGTTTCCAGCAGCTTTAATTTAGATAGATTCTATTGGCCTCATGAGTTCATAAAGACTTTATATAATTACTTTAAACACCCACATTAATGAAAAAAAGAAGCAGAATTTATTAACCAAGGTCGAAATGTGAAGAGTTTAGCGCTAAAGGAAAAACCGCAGCTGATGATGGAAGGGAATTGGAGATGAGTTGGCCAATGGTTAGACTGGTTCTTTTACAAAAGCAGCACTGACGTACTGATTGCATCCGACGGGCTGCTTTTCAGTGCCAGCTCCCCTAACCAGCTAAAACACAGTCCAGATCCAAAGAGGGCCCAGTGAGTGACACCATATTGGTGTAAAGCAGAGAGTTAAACCACAAATGGCCCCATCTTATACATTTCTTACAAATTGTCAATCCTTCTTTGCAATTTGCATGTTCTACCTAAATGTGTGTGCTTATTTTCTCTCCAGCTAGGAATTATTGCACGTTTGCGTGTGGTTGTGTGTATGAATTTGTTTGCCCAATGATGGCCACATCGATGGCCCTGCAATCACAAGCTGTGAGATTTTAATGATCCCACCTGAGGCAGGAAGGGACAGAGAGACTGACAGCACGCCAACACCAAGATGACACTGAGAGACTGAGTGAAACAGACAGACCCTGCATAGATTGCCTTTCCGGACTTCTCTCATTGAATCTGTTCCCCCGCCCCAATGATGGTAGCATCTAATTAAACTAGCGCTTGCAGCTTGCTTTTATTTCATTCATTAAAGCACACAGGGCTGAAGCCTGCCTGATTAAACTCTCCCTACGGCTACGTATTAGGGAAATGTCAAACCTTTACAAACTAGCCCGTCTTTCTCCTAAAGACTTCCGCAACAGCTTTTGTTTTAATCCCTTAAGTGAGATGAGAATAGTTCTTATAGCAAGAGATCAGACAAAAAAGTGGTTTTATTAACCAATCAGAGTGTGGAACTGCACAACATCTGCAAGGTTAACTGAGGAGTAACTATGAAAAACTTCTTCCTGTGAGTAAAGTGTGAACTGAAATACATGATTCATGGTGGGAAACCCAGACGCACATACATACACACACGCACAAAAGCACATGTGAGCGACACCAGTTTCTCACCAGCCAAGCGTCGTCTTCCCTCCAGCTCTAGCAGAGTTTTAGCTGTCTTTACAAATCAGAGCTGTGTGAGGAAACTGTATTTTTGCTACACAGGCTGACAAACCCAAAATAACCCTATTATCACAGTGTTGAGTCTCAATTCTTATCCTGTGTGATATTGTGTCCAGTGTGCTCTAAACACGTCTAAATGGGGTTCTTGTTTGGCCTGATAAGAGCTGAGCTGACAGATTGGAAGAACTATACCAGTGAAGACGGTTATCTAAATGTTGAGTATTTTAAGACTGTATCCTAACTCTTCTTCTTAAAAGTTTGAATTAAAACTACGCAAAGACTTGGACTTTTTTGATGTCTTCACACTGAGAGGCCGTTCAACTGTTCGATCCCTAGAGCTGGGTATCAATTCAGGTTTCACAAATTGTTTTGATTCCATTCATGGGCCCGATTCGATTCCTGATTCAATTCGATTTTTAATTCAGCTGATATTTCAGTCACAGAACAAATTTTACTTGAATATGAAAGAGATTTTCAGAGATCAAATGCTGAATTGATTACAAAGTAACTGTAACCTGGACCTGGTGCAGAATTAAAAATATTCATGTTTTCGTTTAGGAATTTATCTCACAGCAATCACTGCGATACACGCAGTAAAAGAGATTTATCGTTATTGGGACATTCAAAGGAAAACAGATTTTTTTAATCCAGCCCTATCCACCCCCTTTTTCGTTTCACGTTTGATATTTTCTCCATTCAGCCAAACAAATGATGAGTTCAGGTTTACCAGGCAACAAAACTTTCATCAAGTATGAAGTGAACGGACGGTCAATGATTCACCAATACTGGCTGTCCTTCCATCATCGATCAAATTGTGATTTAACCCTGTGAAACATCATCAGTTACACCACATAAATATATCCAGTTTTTAATCTTACTGTATTTTTTAATATAAAATCCTCCTCCAGGCCAGTAGGTGGAGATAAGTACAGCAATGAGTCTGTCTCGCAGCATTTACCAAGGGAGTTTTTCTTAATTCTCAGAACATACCATCTGCCAATCTCTTGGACTAGATAATCCAAATTGGCAAATTGACAGCATCTTAGAATAAAGTTGAGTTTACTTTCTCTACTGGCCACCTGGTGTGCTTTTACTGAGGCATGTCTGGATTAAGACATCCCAGATGGATGTACCACAGTGTGTCAGTCCCTGGCTTCGTAGGCTGGAGTTCCTACAGTTTGAACATATCCGTGCAACACATCTCCCACCCAGACTAAAAATAATAAACAGATGGAAATAAAATGTAAATGCACAAGTGGTGTTCTCAAAGCAGCCCATTCATACTCTGACTGGTTAACATATTTCTAATCCAACGGGAGTACAATCTGGTAGGTTGAATACAAATTAAACTGATTAGATATTCTTCTATTGCAATATTTGTTCAATTTAACAGAACAGTCTGTTCCCTACCAGGGACAGACTGGGACAAAAAGTCCGCCCTGGCACTACACCATGTAGTAGCCGTTATTAAGTCAGCGTTTCTCAACATATGACTCTTTGTCTTAATTTTAATTATTATTCCTCCAGAAAACCTTAAAAGGCGTGAAACTTTTTAACCCGTTTTTACCTGTTTCCTTAGACCATTTTGAACTTCCAATTTTTGCTCCTTTTTAAAAAGGTCTGACACTTTTTTTAGGCTTTAGCTACCTTTTGCCAATAAATATTCCTTTTTGACACTTATCAAATTTTTGTCCTTTCTTCAATTTTTTGGGGCCAATTTTCACCCAAATAAGCTAACGTTTTCCCAATAAATACCACTTGTTAACTTTTTCACATTTGTTTGCCACATCTTATACGTTTAAGTTACCCTTTGCCATTGCATGTCACCGGTTGATCTTTATTTGTCCATTTTTGGCCACTCTTGGCTGCTTTTGGCCCATTTTAATCATTTTTCACTCTTTTCTTGCCACGATTTTGCCACTTTTGGACCATGTTTGGCAACCTGATTCCAATGTGCCTCCAATTGCTTGTAAAAAAAAAAAAACAACTTAGAGGACCGGCCAAGACCATTTTGGGTCAACGACCCACCGGGGAGATGCTCGGTAAGCCGGACGGCCAGTTTTAAAAAAATAAATAAATAATAGAAAATGTTTTTTTCATGAAAATGTGCAAATTTAAGGACTATTTTTGTAGAATATCCACCATCTTTATAATCTGAGTACCAGACTGATTTATAAATTAAGTCAACAAAAGCCTCTCAGAGTCCATTATGCACTGCTTTCTAGGTCTTCATCAGGCTCCCTCGGGTACTGCAATCCTTTTTTCAGCTTTTAATCTCAAACTGATAACAACGCCTTTAAAGCACTCATGGGGTTTCCTGGTGTAGCAGGGCTGGACAGCTGTGCTGCCTGGACTAAATGTAATTTGTTCAACTGAAGGCTGGAAGTGATGCCTGATTTCTCATCAAACAGTCATGATTTATCTTAAAACGAAAACAACAGCAACAGGAGAAGCCAAATAGCTTAACACTCTTTAAAAAAAATTACCATATCAGCTATACATCAACACTCACTACAAGAATATAGACAATATATTGACATTTAAGAAGCCCTCTGAATTAAAACCTCTTGCCGTTTTCTTAAACTACTGACCCCAGACTCGTCCAAAAGGAAATATTGGACATTGAGTTAAATGTCAAGCATAACTAAGGTAAATACATACCTGCCCTGCGGGCCTCGAAGCAGGCTTGACCCATTTCATCCTTCAGCTCTTGGTTTTCAACCGCAATTGCCTCGCCCACGGCAACAAAACGTCCTACAGCCACACTTACTGCCTGACCAACTCTGTGGATGGCTGCCAGGGTGCGCTCCGACTTCTTTGGCTTGTCTTTATGGTTGATTAGGGTGGTGATCTGGAGGAATGTGAAAGAACAAAGGGAAGAGGACTGCTTGATTACTTCAGAAAAAAATGTAACAGTTTTTTTTTTTTTTTTACAGATATAACTATTGGTGAACCAGTCTGGTTACAATGTGAAAATCTGGTAATGTGCCTACAGAGGGTGAAACAAAACCTAATGGGTCAACCATTATAAGCGATTATTCTTTAGCCCCCTGGGGTGGATACTTGGGGACCTTTGCATGTTCTCCCTAATGCTTGTGAGGAACTCCAGTTTCCTCCCACCATCCAAAAACATCTATGTTAGGGTATTTGAAATCTAAATTCCCCCATGGGAGTGTGTGACTGGTTCTGTTTATTTGTGTTTGGTCTGTGATGGACTGGCGCCATTTTTAGGGTGCACCTCACTCCTAGCAGCACCCATTACGAGCCAAAGATAGGAAGGAAACATCAGATCCTGAACAGGAATAAGCAGCTCAGAAGATGAAGGAATAAATGAATGAATGAATGGTCCCCGAAGACTCTTTGAAGCTTAGCAACAGGAACATGTTCTCCTCTCTCCAGAGCTCTTATTCCTCTTACTCCAATTTTTTGTGTGAGAAGCCTAAGGGCCCTATTTTTTTTAGATTTGCTTCAGGTACACACACGAAAAAAATCATTTTCTCAAGTTGAATAGTTCTCACATCCTGTTCCTACAGAGAAAGTCTGCGATGATTAATTTTAATAGGTGATTGCACACTTCAATTTCTTGGAGAGTTTTGGAAAACATTTGCAACGCACCCTTAAGGTGTGTCATATGAACACACAGGCAGATAATAGAAAACATCTTTTAATTTAAGTAGCAGGAAAGGGAGAATAGCAACAAACACAGCCGCCAAATCCATGAGTAGTTTGTAATATATTGCATGAGCCATGAAGACACGTCTGTCGTGACACGAACAAGGTAATCCATCCGTTGGGAAAATGGGGAAACGCACAAAAAAACTCAGGTGGGTCCTTTTGGAGGTAATTAGGATATTAATCATGAATGCGTCAAGCCAATTATCATGTATTATTTATTGATGGCTCCTACTCGCTCCAGCTGTTATCATTGTGGCTGTAAGTGCCTGGTTGTGAGCCTGTTGCCAAGATGTTATGGTTACAAAGTGGTGGGTGGTGATTTTAATTACTGCATGGCTGCAGGTGGTCTAAGTGAGGAATCCTTTCCTGTTAGGTCTTTGTAGGATTCAGGACACACGCTGGTTCTGCCAAGCTCTGAACGGGCAGCATCCAAATGCAGGAATGTAACTCAGCGGGTGGAGTTTTATTTTACTTCTGACAAAAAGAATCTGGGGAAAATGCTGAAACGCGTACGTATTTGTATAAATAGACTAATGCAATTCACAATATACACATCACACACAAATTTTCACTGTCATCAAAAGCTGGCAAGGTTTGTTTCAGGTCAGCGCTTCACAAAAAGACGCAGAAAACTCTTTCTATAGCACTCATCACATTTGCTGTCTATTTACCCGAGCACTGCAAGCCTTGGGCTTTTTTGTTCAGTTTTTCTTTAGCTACTTAAGCCCAAAAAATGTGATTTGGGTTTATTGGATGTCTATTGGGTTTCTAAACTGACCATAGACGTGAATCAGTAAAATCTTTATCTTTGCTGGCGACAGACTAGCAACTTGAAGTACACCACCGCCTTTTACTCTGAGAAAAAACTCATGAGCCATAACAGGTAAAGCAGATACTGAAGATGAAAGGATGGACCAATAACTAAGTGACATTTCCCATCTCTTTTACAATATTAATTCTTTTTTTAAAAAAATATATATTCACACAGGTGAGACATAAGAATCTATTATTATTATCTTTATATGTGCAACTTTATGTGTATAGCAGAAGTAGAAGTTAACAAATAACTTTGGAATGTCATCTTTTCTTTTTTTCTTAAATTGCTCTTAAAGAATATTCTGTTGTAAAAGGTAGTATTTCCACATTTCTTAGTTGTATGATTCTCATGATCCATTACCATTGGAACACCAACTCCATTTCAGTAACCTGACACAGGAAAAGGTGTAGCTACTACCCATGATTCATTATAGGATTATGGCAGCTAAAGATAAGGTGGACAGTCAATTGAATATAATGCTACTGTATGTCTGTCTGAACGTAGCTTTAAAATGAATATTTTCTTGCAAAAATGTGTTCAAGGCCAAGAAAAGAGACGTGTCAAGCGAATGTGATATCAATTTCAGTTTATTATAGACAATATTGTGTCAACATTGGGACACATAACCAATTTTAAGCGTGATTACATTTTATTAAGTACAAATAAAACATGAGATAAATGTAAAAAAGAAGACATCCCCCGCCAGAGTGGGTGTCATTATAACTCACAACCCTTTCCTAAATGTCCTAAATCTAAAAACGTAGATGTTTACATAAGAAAATATCACATCAGATTAGCAAATTATTAACTATCTTACTGTCTTAAACGGACGGATGGAAATCAAACCTATATACCCCTTTACACTTTGTGGTGGGGGATAATAACTAGAACTGCAAGCAGTTATGAAAAAGGGCCTCGGCTCCCAGGTTTAGCGGAGCCCATGGAATTACGTCACGAGGGATGACGGGCTTGGGGCAAGCATTAGGACACAGGCCAAGGTGCCATTTGCAGTGGATATAAAGTTTATGAAGATGTGATTTAAGATGTGAAAGTTACAGGCCAAAATGCGTTTGCACCCATTATAGCGCCAGCTAGTGGCACTCTTTTCGGTATGGGTGGTCTGTGTGCTCTTCTTTATGTTCTCTCTAAATTTCACAGCCCTCAACATAATTCTTCAGCTTAAACAAATGTTTATTTCATTTTATGTTGTAATAAGCCACGCCCACTTTGACCAATCGCGATTACCTCCGAGATATTGCCTCAGGAGCGACCCACGGTCAACCTACCAAATTTGGTAAAAATCGGTCAAGCCATTTCAGAGATATATATTTGCAGTGCCTCCTAGTGGCCTAAATTATTCAAATTTGGCACATACCCCAACAGTCACATGCCAATCAAGGATCTCAGATTTGGTGTTGTTAGCATTTATTTTGACTGAGGTATGCAACAGTTCGCGTTTTTATAGCAAGCTAGAAAACTCTACTCAATATTAATTTGAGCATATTTTGACCGAACAAAATTATTTCCTCAACTTTAGATCAGGTCCAAATGAAGACTCTACGTGCCCAGTTTCACGCTGATTGGATAAAATTCCAGAGAGGAGTTAGAAAATAGGTTTTGCAGTTTTCGTGATTTTGCGCTAAAACTCGAGGCTGAAAAGGGCGTGGCCTAGCTCAGCTGATTCAGTGCTATTCAGCGAATCTGTGGATATGAAGTTTTTTAATGTGCGACATACAGTGTGGGATTTATAGGCCACAACGCGTTGACTTTGGATATAGCGTCACCTGGTGGCGGACATATGTGAGTTTCAAACTCCAAGGTATTGATACCCTGAAGCCACACACCGAATTTGGTTATCCTATCTTAAGCAGTTTCTGAGAAAATCTGTCCACTTTAACTTGGACGCACAGACTGAGTTCAAACCTATATCCACCTTCCACTTTGTGGCAGGGTATAATAATAGATAAGAAAAGGAAATAAAAAGAATTAGAGACTTTTTGTGTCAGCCTTCATGCTAAATCTCAGAGTCTAGAACAAAACCGACACAACAAATGAATACCACAACGGCGCTAAAAGGGATAATTAAAAACTGTGTTTGAAAATGTATGTTTACTCCTGATGTGCTCCAGTGCCTGCTCTGATTAGATGTAGTTTTATTGCTTTAAACTTTTCTAAAATGAACCTGCTACTCTTGTGCTCTTGGTCTTTTTTTTTTTTTTTTTTACTTTATAACACCAATATCCATTGAATGGCCTTGCATTGCAACATTCTCTATTAGCTAGAAAAAATAAGTTGTATCTACTCCGACAAACTTTCTTTTTCTCTCCATTATTCAACACAGGTTATTTGCTCTGCATTGAGATCAGGACACCAAGGTCTGCTTCGGAGGCAGTTACGATTGGTCTGTCATTTGTCACTTTCTGTATTACTTTTCCTTTATTATCGCAGTCACTCAGCTCCCCTTCCTGTGAGGCCAGTGTTTTTTTTCAATGACTCACCCAAACGGAGAGGGATACTCCTTTTGAATCCTCCAGCACCGGCCTGCTGGAAACAATGCAGCCTTACAGATGAGAATTAGGGCACGACACATGATTCAGACTTATGTCACAGTAGTCTATTGTTCAACATAAGCACCATTAGGTAGTGTTCATGTTATGCAGGAGACCTAATTAAGTTTTTTTTGTGAGGTAACATTTCTGATGAGAGATTTTCTTTGCTCGGTGCATGCGCGTTGGACAGTGTAAGAAAGAGAAAACTCGAATGTTGGAACAAGCTCAAAAACAACTACCTCTGGGAAGTATGGAAGCGGAAGGCAAATTGAAAGCAGCGAAAACACAAAAATGATGATGGGAAGAGAAATTGAGAAAAACAGCAAAGTCGACACTAAAAGAAATAAGACTGCAGATGTTCTCATGTGAAAAATCACCTTTAACACTGCAACTGCTAAGGTTAAGCAAACCAGGTTATGAGTTTAACACTGCATGTCTGTGAAAGACAAATAAAGAAAAAGAGTCTCAGAGAATTACAAAGAGACCTGAGAACAACCAGTGCCTCAGATTTCCTCCACATGGGATTACTAGGTGGGTACATATTCTGGGCTGTGTAAACAGGAACAGCACAGGGTGGAGAGAGCATAATATTGATACAGTGCCATCGCGGAAAAGAGGCCCTTGTGTTTGTGCATGTCTCAAAAAAAAAAACGTGTACCTCACATGGTGCAGTAAGTCACAGAATTCCATATTTTATTAATCATTATTGAGACAATCAACAAGAATTAACATTGGGAAAAAATTTTTTTGTAAAGGGAGCATCACCATTGTTATATGAAATATTGAATATTTGTTCTGTGAAACCTCTTCAACCAACAGCAACTAAGTGGAGTAATGTTTTTTTTTTTCTTTTTGACTGGGCCCCCTTCAGTACAATGCATTCCCACGAGGATGCGACCCCTGCTATGCAACATGATACAGATTGCTGCTGCAACATTGCTGGTGTGTTACTGAGTAAAGGAATGCAGTCGTGCAAATATTGTCGAAGAAGAAGAAGACACGAAGTATACAGAGAGTGATGAGCTTCTAAGGAAAGCATTCCCTTTACTGTGTTACTTTATGACAAATATACACATACTTGTTGTAATGACTCCTGAACAGTAACATGTTTTGGAAAAAGGTTTGACCAGGAGCCATAATCGCTTAAACTGTCATTGGGTCAAATTTGACAAATTACCAGTATAATCTCTACTAGGGGTCGAACTTAAAAGGTCGACTCTATGTGCATACTAGTCCAGTCGACTCGTCGATGACGTCACCGTGAGCCTAAGCCGAGCCGAGTATTGTGCCAAAATCTGACCTGAAAAAATCTGTGACCGCAGGTGGCGACAGTTCCAACCCCTGCGGCTTCTCTGCGGACATTTACTCCCCCTTTAACACGTTTGTAATTCTTTTCCACTCTGCATTTACTTCACCCACCAGGGCGTCACGTTTAAGGGGGAGTAAATAGCTCCTTAATAGCTAAAAAGAGGTTTAGCACTCTTTTTTTCTACCGCTGAGAAGCCCCAGCGGTCACAGATTTTTTTGGGTCACAGACTTTGGCACAACACCGCCAGCCCCTGGAACACAGGACAGAAGTAAACCCAGGAACACTGCTGTATTGCCTACGGTAACTGTTAAGCCCCGAGGCTTCCTTGTCTTTACGGTAGCGGTGGCTTCCTTCACCGAAGCTACCTTCATCTTTGCCCAAGATTACTTTTGCCATCTTGGGCAAAAGTCAGGTACTCTGACTAGTTGACGTCAGGTAGACAGACTCGCGAGACAACACTAAAGTTGAGTGGTCGACTAGTGTGTTCAACCCCTTATCTCTACACATACAGTATCTATATTAAAAATGTCTCTTCTAACTTTTAAGGGTGGGGAAACAAAATCAATTTTACGATTTATCACAATTTTTTTAACCTGGCAAGAGCCAGATTGATGTGTAGCCTCTCCCTCTAACTCGAGTTCTCCACATCGATCTGGGTCCGTGTCTGGCGAATCCTTTCCGAACCACGGAGGGGCATGAACAGAATGATTGAAGTTGATTGGGCGAAGCGCCTGTCCACCATGATTTGTTTTAGCCAATCACACGGTAACAAATGATGATGTCGTCATTGGCATGCGCTGCAGAGACGCTGCTACAACAACAAGGCTCTGCTTTGCCGTCTTTACCATCCAAAAATGCACAAAGCGCCTCTCGCTGTTGCTCTTTCAAAAAGGAAAATGTTTATAGCAGCGTCCACGCGTTCATCCTCCTGCGTCGACATGTTTCTATTTTGATTCGGTAGCCCAGCTAGTTCCTCTCCCCGCAACTGCGGGTTTTGCTTCGGCGCTTTGGTTCGAAGCGTTTCAGTTCGGATTCGAAAGGCAAAGGTGGGAATAGCACAAGATGGATTCTGGTGTTTGTGAACACCAGGAGAATCCATCTTGCAGGCAAGGTTACGATTTTTTGGATGCCAATTTTAATAATGGATTCTGCTTCCCAGTATCGATCGGGACAAAGGGTATCGTCCCAGCCCTACTAACTTTACTCTGTTAAACTCTCTCTCTGCCAGTCTGTTGTGCTCTGGTGCGTTATAGCAGCGTCTGAATGCCAATGAGAAAGACCAACAAAGCTCCTTCGGGTACAAAGGCTTCAAAACCAAACCAAGGCCTTTCCCAGTATGAAATCTGTTCAATAAGCACAAATGCTGTTTCAAATGCGATGTCACAAGCACTACAGATTTGTTTATTCACACCTGATGACAGAATATCTCCTGAAACTTGCACTGCATTTGGCCAGAATCCAAAGATTATTTTTGTTAAGAAGGAAAAAATGCCTTTTAATTGGAGGCATTTGTGGAACCGGGCTGGGAGTTTTAAATGCTAATATATGAGGCTGTCAATTTGTCCCCATTAACACTAACAAGATAAATACAAAAACTTTTTCTTAAAACAAATTGTTGCTCAGTCATCACAACAGAAACGCTTTTAGTGCACATTGTTGTCAATACAAACTCCCTATACAACTAGTTAAAACATTTACCTCCCAGCAGTGAGCATGAATAATTCAATTACATGGTCATAAAAAAACTTTAAATCTTTAAACAAAAACTAAAAAAAAATCATTCACTGCTTAGGAGTTCAATACCTCATTATTTGATAAAGATTAGAGTTTAAAAGGTCATTCTTCCTCAATGCATTAATTTATCATTCCTCCTTTAAGGTTTGAACAAAGTTTTAAACATTACAAACATGTCGGGGGGGCTGGGTGTGAAATAATTTGTGAACAACTGAAAATAAATCTATTCTAATCTTTCCTCCACTGGAATATTTGTGTCAGTATTGTTATCTACCAGCAATTAATCCACTTCTAAAGAAGACATTTATTAATATGTGGGATCGGTCTGATCTGAGGTCTTTTCAGGTTTTTTGTTAAATGCACATCGAAGTCATTTATCACAATGACAGCTGGCCAGAGCCCTATTTTTTAAAATATAAACTTTTTGCATTCGCTGCTTTTGCTTTACTTGGTTGCAATGCAAAATGATTTTGTCGTGACACTGAATATATTGTCAGGAAACAGTAGAGGAAAGGATAGCAACCTTGTGTCATGAAGCCAGAGCCTCTGTAATTAGAGTTTGTAAGGTTTTACCTATAATAGCTAATCAGCAGTAGCTAATCAAATAATGATAAATGAATATACCATGATATTGTTGCGCAAAAGAATTTTCTTGATCTTAAGACTAATTGCTGTTGTTTTTTGTTAATAGTGCTGATACCGCAACTAATGGTAATGTAGATTGCGGCATTCATTACCAACATAAATTATAATAAAGTATTTACTAAGGGTGGACCGATGTATCGGCAGGCCGATATATGGACTTTTTTCAACTCTATTTTTTAAAATGATTTATATTATTTAATTTTTTAGCACTTTAGAGTAGCCATTAAAGGAAAGAAAAAAGAACATATAAAACATCCATTCGGATGTATGAATATACAACAAAAAAATGTAAGAATAATAGCATGTGCATGGGAGAGGTAGAAGCCAATAGGCTTACAAATAAAAAGCTGATATAATAGGATAAGGATATAATATAATAGTGCCTCATCAAATATCCTTATCCTATTATATCTTTATTAGGAAAAGGATTTTTGTTTTTACTTAGTTGTGTACGGGTATATTTATTTTTTTTTTTTTTTTTTTTTTTTTTTTTTTTTTTTTTTTTTTTTTTTTTTTTTTTTTTTTTTTGTGTACGGGTATATTTAAAGTTCAATAAATGTTAAGAGTTCTATTGGTGCATTTAATCTAATTTTTAACATATACATTTATATCATGAGTGTTTCAATTGTCTTTCATAATCAATGTGCTTTAAAAAAAAAAGTATATCGGCCTCTAAGGATATACAGATTAATCGTGAGGCAGTTCAAAGGTGTCACGGTTCACATCAATACTGAAATTGAATCGCAGTACTTTTTTTTGTCTTTCTTTTAATAGCAGAGGGCGCTATCTATTTAGAATTTTAAATTCAGGATGCACCACCGTGTTTTAAATCAGAAGTGTGGAAGCATTTTGGCTTCCTCAAGACAAAATGAAAGAGGTGAGAAAGAAAGAACATGTGAAATCCAAGGCAAGAGGGGCTCAGAGAGGAAAGGGAGAAACAAGAAAGAATGAAAGCCATAGTTTATTCGTATTATTTCTTTGATATGGGATTTGTTTTAAAGTCCAATTGTTAAGGCACAAAATAGATTTTCAGTTGCACTTTTTTTTAAAAAAAAGGAACTATTATGCAGTTTTGCATAATTTAATGTAGAGCCAGAATTTAAATGAATAGGCTTCTTCATTTGTACTATTTCTTTATTTATTTCATTCAGAATTTATTTTTTATTAAATTGCATTGTTTTGTATAGTTTATCAATGGATTCTTTTGACAATGAAAATAGTACAGTATTTAAAATAGTACAGTATTTTTTTATCTCTACAGTCTAATTTTGTAAAATAAATCGTAAGAGAATCGTATCGTGAATCTAGTATCGTGAATCGAATCGTGATAAGAACTGAAACAGGAACAATTCCTGTTTTCCCCACATGTACAGTTCCTTCTTGTCTGCATGTCTGTGTCCTCAATGTCGCAATACTACTGTTTGTTTAAATCTATGCAAACAGTGAACATTCACAGCTCATTCATGAGGTGACGTTCAGTCTTGTGATCATTTGTCTCAAAAAAAAACGTGTTTGGGAAAACTGTAAAATGCATGAACTGTGGTGGACTTGTGTTTGCACAAGCAAAGTAATTCAGTTTGTACGCCTGAGTATAGAATTAGCAATGTCTCCATAAGAGATGAAGGTAATTGGGAAGGATTTGCATAACGGGGAGATGAGATTGGAAAAAGGTCTCTGCAAAGGACAGTTTAAATCTCTGCTGTGTTTACTTGCTGAGAAAATGATACTATTGTTATACTGTGTTGTTAAATGTTATTCTAAAAAATGTTCTCCTAAAAAGTAGCACTATTTGTGCCACACTTTGCATGATGAAAAAAATGATAATCTTCCAGCTCTTACTTCAGCCCATACGAGTTTAAAGAGGTCAGTGTTGCAGAAAGATTTATTGTTTTAAATGTACATTTCTCCAAGTTTTCCCTAAGGATTTTCTTACATAAACTCCATAAAACAAGCTATGTTTCTGTTTGGTCTTCACTGACATATTGAGAGATAGGCTGGTTGTTTGTGCGGGAGAGTGTGAAGGAAAAGAAACATAAGAGGAAAAGGATGAAAGTTAAACTCAGCATGTGCTTTAATGGGCAGGACATTTTCATCCAAATTTGTGGCAGGAGTTGGATGCTCCGCTGGTGGACAGCCAGACTCAAGAGGAGATGAAAAGAGAACCAAGGGAGCCTAAAATGAAAAGTTGAAGAAAGGAAAGGAACAAAGAGGAGGACACATCCTAACTACATGACACCTAACTGTGTTTTTCATCCAGGCTGAATAGCTCCTGTCCTCCTTTCTACCAGAATCTCCTCCTTATGCCACTCCTCGTTCCCTAATTTTATCTCTCTTCTCCATCTGCCTTTTTATACAATAAGTGAGTCAAGCCTGTCCCTGAAGCTACACTGCTGCAGTAACAGGGTGTGATGTTTTACACAGATCCTATAGGGAATGGGATTCATGTAAAACCATGTGTGCAGAGAAGCAGAAATGATGATGCTCCACTGTAACAACTTTTTTTTTTATTAAAAACTAAAGGGAAAATGTAATTAATTCCACAGATGGGGAGTAAAAAATATGGAAAAATATAATTTAGATGAGCCTAATCAGGTCCTGTTAACATTTCATTGGCCATGCATTAATTATGAGTTACAGTCCTTTGGTAGAAATATACAATATGTGAATACAGTTTTATTTTTATTTTTCATTCCCTGAGAAGAAATACACAGGTCTTCTTCTGGTTCCACACTGAGTAGGTGTGGTCGTAGTTTGGTAGCCTGTTTTTATAAGCGTGCTAATGCTGCTGCAAAGTGTTAATGTAGATTACAGTCTTTAATTCAAACATAAATCAAGTATTTACAGATAAGAACTGAAACAGTTTTACACTTATAAGTCACTTGTAAGCGACTTTATAGAAATTTCTATCCCCAATAAAGCTGATATCTAGCGGATGAAAAGAGAGAACGTCGAACGTCTTGATGTCCCACCCTAAACAGCTCCACTTCCTCTCCCTGCCTCTGCCAATCTACTAGAAGCCACACCTCTACGTGCATTGCGGAACATAACAACAATGTTTAACACACCAACACAAGTGTAGTATTGTTTTTTACTAATAAAACACCTACGGTAATTTAACTAAAACATATTTATTACCTGTCCATGAGAAATGTTGCCAAATCAATGTCGGAATCCTTTTAAAAGCAGCAAGTCCCTCCACCTTTAAAAAGCAGCTCCGAGATCAACTCTGTTGCGGTCACAAAGTATCTGCAAACTTTATACCCGGACTTTTCTTTTGTTTTTCAGTAGATTCTGTTTCGGAGTCCTTCTCCATGATGCTATGCTGCTCAGAGTGAGACCTGTTTGCTGTTGTGACGCGCTGCCTTGTTTCCGTGCACAGTCTCTCCGCTACAGGAAGCCGAAGCCTATTGGCTGGGTGATTGCGGCGAGATTTACATTTTAAAAATGAGCTTGTTACTTTTAAGACCTTCGAAGATGACGTCACAACGTAAAAAGACGCAATCCGACCGCAATCCGACAACCGCAAAGTTGAAGGGGCCATGATGTACCAGTTTTCTACAAGTTCTTAAAAATGTTAAACTCAAAGCTGCTCTGGGTTTTATTGAGCATTTGCACTTTTTTTCTTGATTCATTTTATTTATGATGAGTGCTAAATTCTCCAGGTGTTCAAATGTAAAAGATTGAACTTCTTTCATGTACCAGTATTCAACAGGATCTTAAAAAAAATAAAAGATATGAAATTTACTGGTTTAAAAACTCTGTTTATAGACATTTGTTTTACTTTTTAACGTAAGTACATAAGATAAAATAAGAAAATCCTTTATTGATCTCACAATGGAGAAATTTACTTGTTATATTTGGCATTCAGTAAGATCACTCAGGGTGTGCAGAATAGACAACAAATGTGCAAGCAGTTAAATTAATTTATTTTATTTAAGTA
This sequence comes from Gouania willdenowi, assembly GCF_900634775.1. Classification (NCBI taxonomy): domain Eukaryota; kingdom Metazoa; phylum Chordata; class Actinopteri; order Blenniiformes; family Gobiesocidae; genus Gouania; species Gouania willdenowi. The sequence goes on along the minus strand of NC_041054.1, from coordinate 13,926,266 downwards.
ATTCCTTTTTGCATGTGAAATTATTTTAAGATTCTTGTATTGTTTTATGTGCAATTCTTGTATGTTCACATAAATCTGAATTTTATTCCATAACTAACACTGTTGTCAGTTATGGAATAAAATCATCTGCAAAAAAATGTGATTTCTCTTATACAATCTATCGATAAATAGTTGAACAAAAATACTCCTGTAACTAAAATAAGCATTTACTGCAGCCGTAATTAAAAGACGTTTCTTGTTCTTTGTACAATTGTGGCACAGCAAGGCCAGAGTGTTTACATAACTGCTACAGGCATGTGGAAAGAACGCACACACATACTGACAAACGCAAAGCTTGCATTCAACTGAACACACAAAGTATTTTTTCAGTCCTTCTTGCCCGTGTAATTCCCTGGGTTAGTTGTTGAGGAGGAGACTGTGGGAGGACTCACAAAGGGTGGGTGGGTGGGTGGGTGGATTGGGGGGATGGGGTTTGCCATGAACAGAGCCAATCTGCTGGGACAAGTTTGACCTGGCTCACCTGCCTCAGGATGCAGCCTGGACATTTCCTACAGGGTCAGCATCAGATACAGAGCAGCCTGCGGCGGCAGCTCACCTCGGCCTTGTGTACTGCCTGCAATGCGCTTTACGTTATCTGACAGTGTTTCCTGTGCCAAATTACATTTTCCCCAATGTATTTATCTCTAGGATCAGCATCAGCCTATGCACTTAAAAAAGACTGTTAGTTAATTCTGCACATACCTTGGTAATAAGTTAACCCCTTCATATACAGTGTGAAATATGAAATGTTAAGTATTTCTGGATTGTAGATGCTTGGACCTCGAATATAAAGATGAGGCCGTTATTAACAACTGCAAACGTATTAAAGCATCTCTAATGCTTCAAATTCTAACCTTTAGTCTGACGGATGAAGACAAAACTGGAACATTTTTAAATGTTTTATTCTGCTACAAACTTCAACTAAACATTTTTCGACATAATTTTAAAGAAATCTTTTCACGTTAGATGTTGTTTTGCCATGAAAACCAAAGTGTCATCCAGGCCATGACTAGTCAACAGAAATGTTTCCTCTTATGAGTCACTGCAGCAAAATGTCACACACTATACTCTTTCTCTACCAATCTTGTATTTGTCGCACCAGGGCACAACAGCAGTAATGCTCCTATCATCCAAGTTTTGTGTTAGGGAACTCATGCAATGTTCAATTAGCAGACTCGCCACAGTGCTATAAAAAAGCAAACACGATTTAACATTACAGGACAAAGGACTTATGGGTACTATTTAACATTAAGGGCATCAATAAAAGTGTTAATTGTCCTGAAGGCCTGAATTCTGGATTTTAATTTCTCAGAAGAGTAAAAACAATCTTGTAGGGCAAATTCTTTTCAACATTTGGCATTTAATTTCATGTTTTTGATTGATTTGTTAGGCATTGGATCTTGTGGGGCTTTAGTCTTGTCATGCAACTCTTGCTTTTTAGCTTCTTCTTTTTTGGCTTTGGTTTCAGGGAGTAGGGGGTTTCATTCTGTCTGTTTCCTGTCACTCTCTGTCTGTCTGCGTTTATGTGTCTATGACTAAGTAATTGGGATATCCCACCCAATCCACAGGTGTGACCCTCCTCTTTTACACACAACAGTGAAGTCATGGTTATAGCTCAAGCCTCACCTGTTCTTTTTCCCATTGTTTCTTGCTTTTTTCATCTTTTACTTTGTATCATTATGTCTTGGTGTTGCTTTCAATCATTTTTAATTTCATATTTTGTTTTTTTTAGGCAGCTTTTTTCAGCAACTTGATTTTGTTAAACACATTCCTGTCTGTGACTCCTACCTTCCTCTTTACGGAGTGGAGAGTGGATAAAATAGTGGAGATAACTGATTTCTGAGAAATCTAAACTAAAATAAAACTAGTCTTTTACTATGGTCTACTGCCGGTGGTTGTTCATATACATCAATGTATATAAGTCCCTCCTTCTTCCTCTAGACCCCTATACAAATGGAAATGATTACCGACTGTGCACAGCCAATAGGCTTCGACTTCCTGTTTTTGAGACTGTCAATCAAAGTGAATGTGGGACTGTGCACGGAAACAATGATTTTGGCTGTTACCTGACCCATAGACCTATATCAATGCGACCCGATAAGATCTTATGTTCCACGATGATAGAATAGAGGCGTGGCTTCTGGTAGTTTGGGAGAGGCAGTGGGAGGAAGTGAGGCTGTTTAGGGCGGGACACCAAGACGTTTCTCATAAATTGCAGATAGTAGCTTTAATATTGTGATTATAACATGCGTTTGGCTCAATGTTAGAGCACCCACATGACTAGAGTGGTCAGATAGAAAAATAGACTGAAATACTGGAACACTGCAGGCAAACAAATAATGCTTTTAATCTATAATTTCAATGACAAATTTGAGTTCTCCCTGGTTTTAAGAGTTTCACATCAATCCCTGGAGCTCTACCTCAGTTCAAGTGTATGTATGCAGCTTCTGTAAAAAAGAAAAGGCTGAAACTCAAAAAGAGTAATAGATATAAGGCTCAGAGATTTACATTACCCTTTTGTGGTTATTATTACACATGAACAACTATTCACGCCAAAGGGCGTTTTTGGCAGACGGCCTTAACATTTGTAAGCCAATGTTGGAGAATGATTCTCCTCAGGCAGAAGCTCATACGAGCAGCAGATATGTCTGTGTACAACCTGGTGCTCCATCACTGCTGTCTAAAAATAATGGGAAATCTATCAAGTTGTAAGTGGGTCCACTAAAGGTGACGAGCAGAGAGCTTCCCAGTGTCAATCTGACCTGCAGTCGCACCAGTTTATGTAATGACAAATTTCAACAAGGTGCATCAAATCACCCCATTGCTTTTTCTCAGCATCAATTACACTTTAATCATCTGCTTTAATATTAAAGGAAATGGAGGGCTCACTTGAGGTTTAGAAAGACGTCTTAAAGGTATTAAAATCCTGCTGACGTTATATGTACAAATAATTTCTCCTAAAAGCGAAGCACTGTTACAGTCCAATCAGTCAGGCTGATATGAAGAGCAGGAAGCCCAGAGGAACCAGCTGCTGATAACAGAGGATGATAAACCTGGAAGCAGCACAGATGGACAGCTGTGATGGAGAGATAGACAGGAGAATGGAAGCTGACAAAACTGTGAATAAGAATAAGACAGTGGAGCTGTAAAGAAAATAAAGGGAATTGTTGTTCCAACAGGAAACTCTACTTAAATTAACTTAAGAAAATAATTGATCAAAATATTTGTCAGTAATGATTAAAATCCATCAACATAAAGATTAAACTAGACTTTATACATACAAACATACTGTAATTTGCTCCTCACTGTTTTTACAAATGTAGCCTAAAACCTTTTAAATGTCCATATTAGAAGATTTATGCCAAACAAAACACATTATTTTGCACCATATTCTTTTTATTAACTGTTATATAGTTTACCGTATGAGAGCCTGTGCACCGCCATGTTGAAATGACGTCAATGATGATGCCAATCGCCCCTTTCAGTCCATTGAGTTCTATGGGAGGTGAAGCATTCAGGACCATTTAGCAGCTTTTTCAGTCAAAATTACAACTTTACTTGCTCTAATAATCAGTAAAAAAGTTGATGTAAACCTCTTCTGTTTACCAAAATTTGACAAACAAAATCTGTGCCCCCAAAAAATCTGTGACCGCAGGGGGCAACAGTTCCAACTCTGCTATTCCATAGATGGCATGAAGAAGAGAAAAAGAGCAAAAAATCCAGACTTAAATCATTAAACCATACTTTCAACCATTTCTGACAAGAACACCGGTTCTTTGCAGCAGACAGATTCAACTTGGGTCAGCATTAATGAGCAGCAGTCGATCCTGGTTGCCCGTATTTACATATAGCAGGAGCTCATCTTCTCTTCTTCATGCCGTCTACGAAACAGCATAGTTGGAACTGTCGCGCCCCAGATTTTTTCGGGTCACGGATTTGGTTTATTAAATTTCGGTAAACTAAAGAGGTTTACATTGACTTTTACTCATTTTTAGAGCAACGCAAAGCAGCACAAGTTGTAATTTTGACTGAAAAAACTGCTTAATGATCCTGAATGCTAGGGATGTCCTGATACAACTTTTTCGTTTTCAATATAATACCGATATTGCAGCCTTGCATATCGGCCGATACCAATATTGAGCCGATATCAGCATGAATCACACATACTTTCTTTCTTTTCACTCTCTCTCTTTTCTTTAATGAAAAAATAATAATTACTTATTTTGTAGTGTGGAATGTTAGAAAAATTTTGATCAAGTGATGTTACTCAAACAGAGAACAATAGTCAACAACAGTAGGTATGAGAAAATTGAATAAAATAAATTAAAAATGAATAAAAAAAAAAAAAAGAAACTCGGGAAATCCGTAAATTTGAATCTGATAATCGTTTTCCGGCTAACATCGGACCAATATCGATATTGGATCGGGACACCCCTACTGAAAGCTTCACCTCCTATAGAACTCAACGGACTGAAAGGGGCAATTTGCATTATCAATGACGTCATTTCAACTTGGCGGCGCACAGGCTCTCAAAAGGCAAACTATAGTCCCATTTTTAAAAGTTAATAAAACAAATATGGTGCAAAATAATGTGTTTTGTTTGGCATAGCTCTTCTAATAGGGACCTTTCAAAGGTTTTAAGCCACATTTGTAAAAACAATCAAGGATCCCTTTAAGAAAATAATAGCATAATAAGATATTACATTTTGGTAATGTTGAAGTGGGTCAATTTAAATACTTTGTGAAATAAGGGACGATGAGATGTGAGTATCCCAAAAAAACTGGTAATACAAGCAATTTCTAAAAGATGTTTGTATGTAAGAAAGACTGATAAATACTGTATCAGATTCTTTCAGCTAAATGCCAATGTTTGAACAGGAAAAGAAAGATCCAGGGACAAATTTTACTCTAGGGTTACATTGTATTTGACATTAGGATTATTATGTGTTTTAAGTATGCAGGAGTAGGGGGCACATGGCTTCAGCTTAAATGCATGAAGGGGTACGGGAGTGTGAAAAGTTTGGGAACCAATGCTGGACCTACAAACAATGACTTGCATTTTCTTTGTGATACTTGGATTCCAGTTTGAGAAACACTTGATACAACCTCATCCAGTCACTCAGTTGCCACCCCCAGAACTTAGCGAGTAATTGCAGTGATGTGTGACACTTTTGTTGGCTTCAATTGGTATGACAATCTCCGTAGTTTGTGATGTCTCATTTGACAGTTATTGATCTTTCATCTTTTCAAACTAGTCTTTGAGGATGTCCTCAAAGACTTTTCAAAATGTGTAATAACAGTGAAGCCTGGGCAGTGTGTTCCTCACTTTAGATCTCAAGGCTTTCCTTACAGGATCCAGACTGGATCTCATAGCTTTTCATAAATGGGACATATCATGCTAAATCCACTTTTTTAGCCCTTAAATGCATTTTGTTGTATATTTAGAGTGCTTAGAAGTACAGAAAAACATAGTATTTACATCACAGTATTTGCAGCGGAACTGCCAAATTAGTACATCAACTCCAGGTCCAACACTTCGAGCAATCCGCCATTTTTATTTCTCGCTTTTATTTTGTAGTCCAAGCTCAAGGATGCTGAAGTTACGAGAGGATAAGTCAAAATGTTCGGTTGTTGGATGTAGTAACCCACACGCTTCATTACACCGTCTCCCAGCATCAGAACCTTTTCGAAGTGCCTGGTTGAGTTTTATTTTTCACGGAAATGTACCCACATCTGTGGGAAAGGTCATTTTTGTGTGCGCGAAGCACTTCAAGGATGACTGCTTCTGCAACCTCCGCCAGTATAAAGAAGGATTTGCCGAAAGACTTTGTCTGATTGAGGGTTCAATTCCTTCTATCTTTGGAGACGACAAACAGAACACTTCGGTAAGCTGTAAATAACGCTAAAAAGTGTGATGATAAGACGTCCCTGTCATTGTTTTGTTAGCATTAGCAGTTGCACCGTCTTCAGACTTCATATGTTAGCGCTGTGTGCTCGTTTTAGACCCTTGATGATATGGCCTACGTAAGTCTAAAGTTTTCATTAGTCATTTCATTTTGCCGTTTTTGTCTTTGAAAAGACTGTATTAAAATGCATTTCGTGATGTTAGCTTGGCGCTAGTGTTAGCTCGGTGCTTGTGTTAGCTCACTTGTTAGGGTTCTGCAGGTTCATCATCTTCATTTTCATCTCGCTCTGCTGGGTCCGACTCTGGCTCAAACATGTAAGGCTGGATGGACAAGTCTTCCGTTGTTGACATTTTGTAAATAACCTCTGAATAAAAAGTTTATGCGCCGCTACATAACCATATCTCTTCTATCAAACTACAAAAATGGCCGAGCAGGGTGGAGTTGAACCGAGTGTCACCTGAAGAGGGGGCGGGGTATGGAGTGTCTCATTTGCATTTAAAGAGACCGCACCAAAACGAGTTGCTCTCAGAAGCACATCAGAAAAGGGGTAGAAAAGGGGCCTGTGGAGCTATAATAATGAGGAATTCAGACCCAAGCATTGCAGTTCCACTTTATATAGACCACAACTGTATGATTTATATCTAAAAAGGAAGGATTTAAAACCATGATATGTCCCCTTTAAATTAGACAGATTCAAAGTCAAGTAAAATACTATAGTACTAATGAAGACAAGTGTTTTCTAGTAGAAAAAAAAAGGAACACAGAAAAGTTCTCTCTCTTTTTTCTTTTTGTATCTGTGATTTTACAGAGTATTACAACATAAATCTCACATTATTTAGGATAGCTCTGGTTCAGGGAGAGTGGCTATGCAAATAAAATCCTGACCATTTTGAATTCTACACCATATGCTATGTCTTTAGGCTACACTAAGCTCTTTGTTCCATGACAGAACAAGTAGTTTCAAAGCCTTGTATTGCTGATCTGACATGTTTCTGACACAATGCGATGCAGCGGTTGGACAAAACAAATGATTATCACTTTAAATGCACTATTACTGTAGTTAAAAGAGCAGAGGAAGAGAAGAAAGTGATATAACAGCTTAACACTGAGTGCTGCTGCTGCTGGATAAATACTGTACGGACCCTGAAGCGCTGAGCCGGAGTCACAATAACAATAGCCGCTTAAATAGCCATGTGTTTTACTGTAATGTGCCGTTTTTGTAGTGACTACTACAGTGTTTGGTGTATTTTTCTGTAATGTATGTTTTTTGGAGTCATTATGTGTATTTGTGTATCTTTCTGTTGTGTTTTTGTATAATTATAGTTTTTTGTTGCCATTGTAGTGTGATTCTTTTGTCATTTTGTGTATTTTTTTGTATAAATATTTAATTTTGTGTATTTTTATGCATTTCTGTTGTAATTGTGTGTACTTTTTGTATAAATATTGTTTAGTTTTTTGTTTTATTTTACACATTTAGCATATTTTTATTATAAATACTGTGTGTGTGTGTGTGTGTGTGTGTGTGTGTGTGTGTGTGTGTGTGTGTGTGTGTGTGTGTGTGTGTGTGTGTGTGTGTGTGTGTGTGTGTGTGTGTGTGTGTGTGTGTGTGTGTGTGTGTGTGTGTGTGTGTGTGTGTGTGTGTGTGTCTACATCCATCTTCTTCGTGCACCCGCATTGTATTTTTCTGTATATGTATATTGTATGTATATTTTTTGGAGTCGTGTATTTTTTATTCTTTCAGTTGTCTTTTTGTGCATTTTTTTGTGATTTACTTTACTCATTTAGTATATTTTTATTATAAATAAATAAATACCGTGTGTTTGTGCTCCGTGAAATGTTTGAGACGCTGATAACCAAACTCCATAGACTTTGTAGCGCCAATCAGAAAAACAACAAAACTGCGCAAAACAGAACGTAAAGCTCCAAACTACATGAGTGAGTAAGTAAATTAAAGTATTATGTACAATTTGGCTGTCTTTATAAAAAAAACAAAAATCATGTTTTACCTTCAAACTGAGTGGTCAGAGCTTTGCTTCCATGCACGGCACCACAGAGAATCTGCAGTTTTCCAGATGGAGTATTGAACGGGTTGAGGTCAATACTGACTCTAGTGAAACAGCGCGTTATTGAGCAACAGTTATATGGTTTAAACGATGGGAAACGTGTCTGCAAAAGACTCACCAGTGGATGACGGTTTCAATCTATTCAGAGAGCTTCGTGTTTGAGAAGCTAACAATAGCGTGGCACAGGAGGAAGTGGAGGAGGAGTGGCCGCACTTGTGACTCTTGCTCGCATGAGGAGCTGTGTAGTGAAATAGATATAGATGGTGCGCTAGCACCCCCTCACAACCTGAGGTCAAAAGTTGAATAGGTTTCATTTCGGGGTCATCCAGAAGTGAAACAAAATTAAAATAAACATTTTGAAATGACCAAATAACTCCAAAATAACAAATACACACACTGGGTATTTGGACCCTGTTGACCATGTTTCAGGTCGAACTCGCACCGCGTCGGGGAGATATTTGCTCCACACACACATCCACACACACCCACAGACCTCCCTTGCTTTTATAGGTAGATAGACCGATACATCGGCCAGCCAATATTATCGGCCGATTTTTGTGTTTTTTACGTGTATCGGCATCGTCCGATGCGGGCTGCTGCGTTTGCCATGCCGCATTATTTACAGAAAGCAGAAATATTTTTTATTTGTTCGTGTTCTACATCACCTGTTTTTATTATTTGTGAAATATTTGTTACTTGTTCCTGTTCTACATCACCTGTTTTTAATATTTGTTAAATATCTTTTACTTGTCGTTCTACCTCACCTTTGTTAATTTCAATAAATGTTCCTTTTTTGAAAATTGAGACTAACCATTTGTTATCATTGTGTAATTTTTATGATGTAAATTGAGGGAGCAAAAGTAGCATCGGCTCCAAATATCAGCTCAAGAAAATCGGCCGTCCATATTGGTATCAGCCCGATTTTTAGAACTTCTCAGAAATTCATTTTTCAGAGAGTTAAAACTCTGGAAAACAGGCGAGTTTGGGAAAATAAACCTCAAATACAATGTTTTTGAGGTTCTTAGATGGTCTTCAACTCCTTTTCTTTAGCATTTACATCACTTGAAGATAGTGTAACAAGAAGTTTTGTTATCTACCATTTGCTCCCAAGCGGTGTTCATTAATTGTAGACTTTCGATATAGTAAACAAGTTTTAGAACAATTTCATCCACAAAGTAGAAACATAGTTAGAAGAGTAAAGAGGAGAAGCAAAGAAAACAGAAACTCCAACATAAGCTTTTCTTTGTAACCTCGTGCCAAAGAAAAACACAATGTGCCCTGAAGCACTGTTCCTACTTTGTTCTTGCTTTCTGATGAAAAACCCATACCGAGATTTCTTTATGTTGTGGAAACTTAATATGAAAGCACTTGGAAAGAGGACACTGACTAATACCTTCTGATGACACTGTTGCATTCTTAGTCATCATGTTTAATTATCTCAGTGAAATTGATGAATACCTGGTAAAAGACGCTTCATATCACAGAATCTTGTGAAAGACTTAACTTATGATTCTTCATTACCAACAATATTTGTAAGAAACCATTACGCCACAAAATGTTCAAAAGTAAATTGCACTTTGTCTCTTTAATCTTAATAATTACAGACAAGAAAGACAAAAAAAAAAAATAGAAGAAACTCCTCACATATTTGTCCTGAAGTTACTTTCATGAAAGCAACCAACCATGGCGACAGCTTTGGTCAAGCAGCTGCTCAAGCAACCTGAAGGTATAAACAATATGACCAAGCCACTGGCAAATGCCCCCCTTGGGTTGTCCTCACGCAGAACCTTGGTTAATCACTGGGTAATTGTATAAAGTCCTCAACAGGATAATCCTAACTGCAATGCCAACTGAGCCAAGAAAGCATTCCATCAGTCATCGTGTTGGGTAATTACAAGTAATGGACAAATAATAGTGTGCAGTGAACAGTGTGAAAAAGTGCTTTAACCAGGCTCTGTGAATAGCATCCCTGGGGACTAGCACTTTCACTTGGAAAAAGGCTCAGCTTTGTGATTTCTGACCTAATACACAAGACCAAAAAAAAAGTTTTGTGATTATAAGTAGAGAATAAATATCGAATTATATACCAAAATAAAAATTATATGCATAATCTAGGAGAACAGAGTGGATATCTATATCTGTATTATTTTGTAGGACTATATTTTATAGCAGAATGATTGTAGAAAAAAATGGGAAAATGCCCAGAGAAATTCGCAATAGCATCAGCAATCATTTATTAACTCTCATTGCGTAATCATTCTCGCCACTGCTCTGGTAACTTGATACAACACAGATACTCTTCTTGCATGTTTTCCAATTCTGGAAGTGTCTTTAGGTGTTATTTTAGTATTCTGTTGTTTTATATGGTTATCCTTTACAAGGACGTGAATATGTGGATAACGCAGTTGGTGGATACCCCCCCCCCATCCCCCGCTTCGCTGCAAAACACGTATTTCACCAAACCATGCAGGGCTTTGCACTCCGCTGCTTTGACATTTTCTCTAATTGTCAAACTTGGTCCTTTTGAGATATTCTCCAGATAAAATGATGATGATGAAATGATTAAAGACCAGGGCAAAAAGGTAAAGTAAAAGAAAAATGTTTCAGTGCAGAACAACTTCTCATCCAGGGGGAAATAACACCTCATTTGGAAGGTGCATATATTCTGACATTTGAGGCAAAAAAAAAGTTTGCAATTTTAATTTCCACTTATAAATCTAAATCTTTCATTACAGAGAACTAGTAGTGGCCGAGCCAGAATGATTCACTGATAAAATATAGTGGACCATTAAAAGCCAAGTTGAAGTTCAAACCCTTGAGGGGGAGGAGCTCTAAGCCATGCATACCAAAAAGTAGTGAATGAGCAAAGGTCGCACCCTTTAAGACTCTGACTTCTCACCCCCATCCTGATGCCCCTCTAAAGAATCATTGGGCACGATTTCAGGCACTGCACACATTGATGCACATTGTAAGAGGCTTGAAATATGAGCTGCCAAAGGAATGTGCCCCCCCCTTCGTCTGCAGTCTGCATAATAGCCTGCACTGTGACAGACTCCAACTCTGGCTCACACGTTCAGGAAGTTCAACCTGCTTTCACTACATGACATATTCCAAAGTTCTCCAACAGTTGATGTTTAATCAGACCATAATTTCAACAACACAAAAAAATGCACTTCTTTAAAATAGTAAATTAAGGTAAATAAACTAAAAGTGAAACCAATCCCTGATTAAAATGTTTGTAAGTATCTCTCAAAAGTTAAGTGCAAACAATGTTTTTGCATGATTACCACTCTGGGAGCCATTTAATGCCCCATCAGGATATCCAGAAGCACCACAACTTTATTTATAGGATATGACTGACTTACGCTTATTTTTAGGTGTCAGTCACTGCTGATTGTGTTTCAGTAGGTACACACGTTGCACACTTAGTTGTGTTCTACTAGCTGTCACAAGTTGGAACGAGTCATTTACATGAAAATGTAGGCACCCGTCTCTGGACATACTGTCGGTGATTTCACTGTTTTGATCAGAATTGGTTAATTTAACCAAATATGTCAGTATGTTGAAGATGTTTTTATTTTATTTTATTCGGTTCAACAATCCTTTTTTCTAACCTGTGCAGGATTATACCAATATATAATAATATATATACTATGTGTAATGCTATCAGTTTCTGGTTAAAAAGGTATCCTTAGCTCGGTCTTGCATTATGCCTAACATGCATTCAAAGCAGTGTTCACTTCAGAAAAGAATGTCCCTTTGATCCCATATGACTAAATTCACTTCAGGCTATTACAATTGTCAATGACTCCTTTTTCAGATCAGGTTATGCTGCCTGGATTATGTGTCAGGTTACGGCGCACGTGAAAAAGAGAACGACCCATCGAGAACTATGAATTTAGAGCTGTGTGAACCACCTGTAGCCTCTGGCAAGGCTTTCAGTTGCCTGCATAATTAATGAAGTGATATGGGAACACTGGATTCTCCAGAGAGGTTGAGATTAAAAGTGAGAAAAGATGGAGCTAAACAGAGAGAGGTGAGGAGAATTTAAGCAAAAGGCTGAAGACGGAAAATGAAAGAGCAAGAGAAGGTGTGTGACATGAAAACAGAATCAGGAAATTTGGCAGAGCAGCGGAGGAGGAAGGAAAGCATACAAACAAGGTGCTCCAGCATCTTACATGCCGAACTTTCTCCCACCAGCATCCTAAAGTCACCTCAAAAAGTGTGGTAGTCCGGTGTACACTCAGTAGGACTTCTTAAAGTTTTGCCCCATGAAGGGTACTTCTACAGTAAAAGTCAACAATAGCCCAATAATATAAGCACGTGTTCAAATAAGACAATATTTCAAGAATAAAAGTGGTTTTAAATTAAAAAGATTTGAATGATGGAATTTATAGCCTCTGTCTTTCACACTTGTGTTGTTGTGTCTTGTCGAACTTATCTCTTAAAAGAAACTCATTATCGAGAGGGGAAAGTTCAGAAGCTCCAAGAAAGCAATTACCACGCACAAGACAGATGGAAGGATTTTGCTGTGGTACAGTCAGCAATGATGCAGCTGGACAGGCAGAAGTGAGCATACACAATGACTTGGACAGCTTTTTAGATGAGTGTCAGATGTTTCAGTTTTGCAAGACATGAAATCACAAAAGATAGGAGACTAATCAGAGTCCATTCACTGGAAAGTTGCCCCCATCACAATTTACAAAAAAAATGAGCATCTCTTAAGATGTTGCTAAATCAGCAAGCTAAAAGTTAAAGGGGCCATGAAAGTTAGAACTGTCTTTAACAGATCGGGTACACGTAAGTTTAGCCACTTTAGCCTGCAGTCTGAATGTAGCCATAGAATTAAGTATCACTTTTACATAAACAGCTTCGAGAGTTATGGTATAAATAATTGAGAAGATATAGAATGAACCTAGAAAACATGTGGTGACAAAAGGGAATGATTAAAATAATGATTATGTAAATAGACAATGGAAACACATAGATGTAACACCATGGTATTTTCAATGAGGAGAAGATGTGAGGAATGTTCCCATGATGCAATGTGAGCTTGCGTAATGTAAAGGTGACATTGTTAATTTGTCTCTTAGTTAGTTTTTAGTAAATAGATTATCTCACCATTACTTGTTTGCAATAGTTATGCGGTATTTCCAGTTCCCCTAATCAATGTGATGATCTGTAGACTGGAATCCTCATTCAACTAAAGCAAAAGAGCAGCAACCATGAACTGATAAAAGACAAACAGCTGCCTGCAAAATGTTTACCTGTTATTGCCTTGGCAGCAGATAATATAGATAGGCTGTGTGATATAACAGGCAATACATGACAAATGGGTCAGAGCATGCCGACAAGATTGCAGTGAGTGGCATGTTCTGGCTCACTCTTTAGTCCTTGAGTTGGCAGCGTGTACATTAACGCCTTGCACATCTTCGGCTCTCTGTGCCTGTTTTCAGTAGACGCCAGACTAAACAAACAAAACACGCTTTTAAAGTGTCTAATGAGCAATACCTTTGAAAAGCTTCAAAACGACATACTCCAGTCCACTTACAGCCTCTGTAAATCGAAAGAGTAATAAATCTTTGGTGTTGTATTCTTGGTTCTGAGACTCGAGTGTGTTCATGCATCTGTTTCAACTCCCACTGAGGCTGGACAGCGTAAGACATCAGGCTACATTAGGCGCCTCATCCCCACTGATAGAGATCTCCCCCTGTGGGTTAACACTGAGGAGATTTCTCATCACCACCTCATACTCATAAACTGAGAGTAAAGTGTAAACAAACCGCTGGCCACAGGCTTGACGGGCACTTGATACCGGGGAAGAATTCCAAGCATTTAATGTTTTTTGCAAGATTGAATAGTCTTTAACAAGCTTATGAAGAAATGAAACAAAGATAAATAACACTAGTGTATTTGCAGGAAGGCTTTTCACAGTTTCACACTAAACTGTTTTCTCAGTGTTTAATTCCAAGGGAGACTTTCAGAGTTAGATTTAACCAAACTTTAACCAAACCCAACAATCTGCATCAAACATAGTCCAAGATCCTACTTTAAAGAAAAACTGGTTCATCACGTTTTTGTCTAACATGAGATGGGAAACTCAGATAAAGACCATTTAAGTCCCTTTGATAGTGGAAACATTGTTAAATCAATACTTTATCAGCCTAACACCTATAACAACACATCTTAGTCTGAGGTTGGGCATTCAGTGAGACAGTTAAACTGTTTTGGTTATTAGTTTCAACAACAGCAATTGTAATGTTATTTTTTTCCCCTCACCGTTAAGTGAACCAAACCAATCCCTTTAGGCTACGGAATTGGAAGGTTTAGCCAGCAAACACATTAAAACACCTGCGTTTCTCATTTGATAGCGTATTAGCTGAGGAACAGTCAATAAATGGGCATGAGGGACGAACCCTTATATCCTCACTTAAAGGGAAGAGCGAACTGTAATGACTCCCCTGATAGCAACAGAGACAAGAGTGCAGGAGAGAGCACAAGAGGAACACTGGTCATTCAAGCCTCTCCATGTGTGATTACATGTGTAACAACATGTCACTAAGAGGTTTTTTGAGATAGTGGTGCATTTCTACTGCCATATTCTCTGTATGTTTGCTACCTGAAACTCCCAATTATAAACCATATAAATACTAATGTGTCAAAGAATCAATACGTTATTCTATTGAATTACAATTAGGCATTTCTATTCATTCTACATTCAAACTTGATCAAGTCTTTGTTTCCTCTTCAGATGTAAAGGTGCTGGCAATGATCCCTAATATTGTTAAAACCGTACATTAGGGCTGGGCGATTTTTCCTTTAAAAAAAATCTCAGATTTAAAAAAAAAAAAAAGTGAGTCAATTTTTCGATTTTTTTTCCAAGGCACTTAAAAATTACTGCAGACATCAGATATATTGTCAAAATTTAAAATGCATAAAACAATCCCTAAATAAAAAGTAAATAAGGTTCTGTCATTTAACCCAGGTTTAAGCAAAAGTGCAACAGCAACTTCACAGTAGCTTCAATTTGATTCTGAGTAAGAAATCAGATAACTACATATTTTATAACATAGAATGTTACAATTACAAAAATAATAAACTCTTCCCTCAGCATCTCAGCATAGTGCGAATAAAAAATGAACCATGCCTGTGACTCACATATAGCATACTCAATGAGTAAACGTATCATGCTATGGTAACCCACAAGGACGGAACGCAAAAAAGTCCGAAAAACTGTGTAAAATAAAAACCGTTTTTATCTACAAATTCGATAAATTGATTAAATACAGTTTTTGCCCAGTCCTACCGTACATGTATTTCATTCAAAGGTGGTTTTCATTCACTACAGATGCCAGCGTACCCCAAAAATAACACTACCAAAGTGTATTTAGTGTTTTCACAGATTGAAAGTTGTGCCAAAACAATGGCGGATGTTAATATTGTGGCATTCTAAAGCGTCCAAAATGTAATGTCTCACAGTGATATCACAAACAAATCAAACCAGAACAAAAATGGTGTAAGTGAATCACTCTCTTCCTTATGAGGCGAAGAAACCTGAGAAATCACGACAATGCCAATAATTTAAGTAAAAAAATACTTCTTAAGTATATTTTTAGCATCCTGCTACAGGATTTTCAATCCCACAATGAAATGCGCAAATCTTTTCTGAAGTTCAAGTTGCATGACCAATTGTCAACAAACCACGGAGTCAACATTTAAGCAACATTTGTTTGTGAGTAAATTCTCCCGTTTTTCAGAAGAAATACCTTTGATTTATTGATCTATGGGGCCTACACCTTGTCTTTATCTGTGTTTTATCTGTTAGTTATCATCCCTGGCAGCTTTAAATATTGTTTTAATTCGGCTCTCAATACAAAGTCAACAACCTTGACTGTAAATAGATGATGTTGTGAACACCGGTTTAATGTATGTTTGTTTGTGCGTGATCAAGAATATATGGATGTGTGAGAATTTGCACACACTTTTTAGAATAACTGATGTTTACATAACGAGGCAAATGGTGTTGGCCTCATCCACATGTCGGATGTTTCACACTCACTGCTTTGTTTTCGGTAAGGTTTTGAAGAGAGAAAGGTATCTAAGGTGAGATGTTATCGCTGTAAAACTACAACAACATCACCATCAGTGCAATTCTATCATTCACAGGTTGACACTTGTACAAAAACATGCAGACACAGAGACTAAAAAAATTCCACTGCATTACCATGTCTCTTTCCCAGTACTACAGACAACGGGGGCTCATTTAGTCAAATGTTAGAAAATGAGTACATTTTGGAATTTGGGTGTGTATTGTGCCTCAAACATTCCTGTGGAGCGCTGTAATCCCTGTTAGGTTTACCATTCATGCCAGAAACCCATTTGTCTTCATTATTTCTCTTCATTAGAGGAGGCAGATTTGTTAGAGCTCATGGCAACCATTATGACTCAATATCTAGTATAAAAAACAATCTGACAACCTATATGTTTGTTATTGTGCTTCCACCGCAGGACCAGGAACACTGTGAAGATAAGAGTGCCTTCGCCTTGTACATCATTTAAACTCAATTGCAAATGTTTCTTAAAAGACAAGATGAAAATATGACAGATGGTCAAACTTGTGAAGCTTTTAACTATGAAGTGGCTGAGGAGCTTTTTAGCAGCATTTTTAATGTGGAATTTAGGCGACTAATCAATCATACACCCTTTTAATCCTTTATTGCAGAAATATGAGCAAGTATTTTCTTATTTAAGTAAAGTACTTTCAGCAAAGTGAACAGATTTTCCACGCCAAATTATAAGATAAGATCTTAAAAAAATTTTTTTTTTTAAAAAGCGAAATAATTCCAGGCCGAGTTCTGAAGCAAAGGGATGGAGACAGCGGAGCTTTTATAATCACAAGACCAGGGGTGTCACAAGAGTTTAGGCATGCACTTGTCTGATCAAAGTTGTGCGCTTTATTTCCTCGAAACTACTTGTATCCACACATTTTTGTCTG
Organism: Gouania willdenowi; assembly: GCF_900634775.1. Taxonomy (NCBI): domain Eukaryota; kingdom Metazoa; phylum Chordata; class Actinopteri; order Blenniiformes; family Gobiesocidae; genus Gouania; species Gouania willdenowi. The sequence continues at coordinate 13,909,263 of NC_041054.1, read as the reverse complement.
GAAACCGAAAAACTAACACCTCACATTAGTGAGGACCACCATGAACATGAACAACCTGTGTATTTGGAAGAAAAACTCAATTCTAAAAACAAAGGAGCCAGAGTATTGCTAATTGCCTTCCAGCTGATTTTAGAACACAACCACATCGCTTATTAACTTTTCTCTCCATGTGATGCTCATTAGCTTTTGACCACCAGTGTTAGACAAGGCCTCAAACTGAAGTTGACTGCCCAAGGTGGAATAAGGCATATTAGAAAATCCCTCAAAAAAGGGCATTTCTGTCAAACAAAAAGAAAACAACAAGAAAAAAGGATAACTGAATAAAATAGGTAAACAGTGGTGAATTGTGAAATGAGCTGCAAAGTCAACCAGAAAATATCCAAAACAAAACATTGGAATTGTAAACATGAGGATTGAATAAACTGTTGCAGGATATCTACTGACATGGACACTTGGATGTTTTGATGATATCAGAGATTACACTTCATTCGCCGACAAGTAACATTACATCACAGCAACTGATTAACAATAAAGCAAGGAAAGAAAGACGTGGGTGGGGCTGCATACGGCAAATGCATTTAACTAGTGACTGTACACTTGGTGCAAGGCAGGGTGTCTTTCAGATCTATAATTATGCCCTGGTGGGAGAGATACTGATATCTACGTTCGTAGGGCTTCGAAGTTATAGCAAGATACGGGGGAGGAGAGGAAAGGAGGAGAGGTGGTATATGATTAAAAAAAAGAAGAGTGGGGTAGTGCAGATTATGAATCCTGTGCTTTCCTCACTGACACTGCTTTTTCATTTCCTCAACGATAGCCACTGAAGCACATGGAAACAAAGGAGCATTCGCAAATATACAGAAACCTTAAGAAAACAAGCACTGAGCGGTATGTGTCAAAGCCCAATAATTCAATCAACAGACTAGACAGATTCTCAGAAATGCTGCACAAACATCATTTGTAAGCAAACCTAATCTTCTACAGATTAAACGAGAAACCAAATATATTCAGCAGATGTGATAGTGTCAATGTTTCTACCGGAAATAGTAACATTTCTTTTGTTGCTTTGATTCTGCCATCCTGTAAGAATGTATTCATACATCAACATGATCATTGTTCCAATACCTTGCAAGTATCTCCTGGTCTATGATGATGTTAATAAAAAAAAAAGCCAAATCTAATAGTGTGTTTTTACTAAAGTAGTACTCTACTGTTTGAAATTTGCTTAGCCTTATTTAGAGGTGAAGTACTTTGACATACATTGTACCTTTATGGTCATACATGACCATTTATGTAGCTTCTTCTCATTTCCTTCTAATATTGATGGGGACTGGTCTACGCCGGTGTCTAAATGTCTACACATTTCAAGCATACTTGAAATAACAATTATTGACAATGAACTAACTACCATGTACAAATGTATCTATTACTGATTTCTGGTGAAGTTTGTCTTTACAAATGCAGTTTCTTTCAACATTGCAGAGCTCAGTTGCTATGGGGACATGCATCACACTGGGTGAAAAAAGAAAAGAAAATTAGGAAACACTGTCCTTGAAGCCCATTCATTCAACAGTGGGCTGTGATACAGTGAATGCTGTCACAGCGTACGACTCAATCTGCTAGGCTCTGGACTGGAGCTGAAGTGCACTTTATGTTCGCAGCAGAGTAAATACTATTAAGATAGTGCTGCAGATTTACTGGAGGCTTTTGCGCAACATTGTAGCCAGCAACCCCTAACCACTAACCAGGAAACGATTGCTTGCAACTCAGCTCTAGTCTTTCGGTTTTAAAACCTGATTCTCAAACTGTTAGAAAACCTCTAAACTGTATCTGAACGGTTAACCATACCAATCATCTAAAAATGAACACCTAAAAAGTACATCTTTTTAACTCATATTCCTTTCTGATAACTAACCCATCTCCAGTCTTCTTCTTCTTCTTCCTTGGTTTGGTTATTGGTGCATTGCAACCAACTTGAATAGGTGCATATCGCCAGCTACTGTACATGTTTTATTTCATTACTTAAAGCTCCTGTACCTTTCAAATGAGCCTGGGAAGGGGGAAGCATCTGTCAGAGCTCACAGGAGGGAGGGCACTGTCATGGGCCCCCCCATGAAGTTTTATCCTCGCTCTCGTAAACCAACTGTGAGGGGCCCATCGCTTCCACTGAACATAACAATACATTTTACAGATCTCTGGGACAGTAGTATTTATAAGACTACTGGTCATTTGCCTACTAAGAACTCATGTCCCATTGCATGTAAAGCACTAAATTAAAAAAATCTTGGGGTATCTGCTAGTTTTAAATGCCATTAGCCTTAAAACAAAGTGATAACTAGTAATAACCTTACCATCATTCTTCTAGAATAAGTCGTTACGCCGCATCTTGAATTTTAGCACTTTTAGACCTTTTTGATTAAATGTTTAATTAACGCACTGACCCAAGCGCTACACTTTGGGAACAAGGACTTTCTTTGGTTGAAGTGTGCAAGAAGAGGAGGAGAGTTGTTGAGTGCAGTGGTCTTAAGTGGCTCTTTCATCTTTCACTGTTTATCGAAAAACAAAACGCTTGGCTCAAGGAGGCCCAGTATGAGAAGTGAGAGTCACAGAACAGCTTAGACTGTGAAACAGCAGAGTTTACCCTCTACTACCGACTTTACCATCAATAGGAACTTGCGGACAACTTTGCAGAACTCAAAGTCACAAACAGATGTAGTGGAGAACAATGTTACTATTAGGCAACAATAAAACAAAATAATGTTTGTTAGTTTCTGGTTTGATGGTAGGTTCAACTTTGTTTACGTTCCTTCCTGTTTCTAGACTAGGGTGTACGCTTTCTTTCCAGCCTTAAAATAAGTTCAACTCACTCGACCCTGAACAGCGCAGTGTATAGAAAAGTGGTTCTCAAACCTTTTTTGGCTCAATCTCCAAGTACCCCCCTTTGTTCAACTACACCATTCATCCCAGAATTCTATGAAAAAACAACTATAGGGCATAGTGATGGAATAAATGAGTGATAACACACATTTGGAAGAATTTAATTTCGTAAATAAGTGAAATGAAACTATTTGGTGCCTCTTGAATTAATTTATTTCTATAGTTTTAATAATTTTTGGTCATCATGTCCCGCCTGGTGTTGGACCAAGACTGACCAATTGTATTTTCAGTTCATGCTCTAATCAAGATAATTTCCATGATCCTTATGATTGTCATTTTAACTAAAAATAAACATTATAAAACACCACATTTTTTAATGCTTTCATTTGTACATTTTACACTTTCTCTCTCTCAAGGACCCCCTGTAGTGCCATTGCATACCCCTGGGGTACACTTACCCCCATTTGAGAAACACTGGTATAGAAAATGAAAGGAACCCCTTTAAATGTCCTTTGCGTAGCTGGGTTAGAAATTCTCTCATCGCTGTTTTGACTGCAGTAAAGTGCAATTATGTAATTGCATTCACATCAAACATTAAATATTTGTCAGAAATAAACATTTGGGCAGTTGTATGTGAGCGTTCAAAGTTTGAATTACAGGAACATATTTTCCCTTTGCTGTGTGCATTCATCATGCTTATAAACCAGCTTTAAATCCTGGCTGATAGGAATAAATGTGTGATTGTGTAGTAATAACAGTGTCGCAACTGTAAACCCCAGCACGTGGGAAAGGCTTTAAACGCATCACGAGAATGAAACACACAAACAGGTAAACACAGCACAAGTTAGTCAGAGCATTGCGCTTCCAGAAAGTAGCAAACAGTGAGAAAAGAGACGTTGTCCGGTTGTACTCACCTGGGAAACTAAAGGAATAAGAGTCTGCTCCACAGAGCGAGTTTTGATTTCCAACCCGGAATCAAAGTTACTGTTGCTGCCGCTCGGAGATGAAGCCATTCCCGCCTGCGTGCCTCACAATACCCGGCACTAGAGTTCACCCACGGAGCGCTTTCTTTCCCACTGTTTGGAGCTGCGGTCCGGTGTAGCGGTGCCGGGGCTTCTCGCTCGGTTACACGGACTGTTACCGAGTGGCCGTTCACACACACACATACACACACGCTGCTTTAATCCACTCCTGCTCGGCGGTTGTGCCGCTGCTCCCGCTAATGTCCATGTAGTGGTAGTTTGCTCAACTACGGAGGGAAGCGGACTGCAGCACACCACCGCGGGTAACCACGCGCACACAAACACGCACTATCAGCAAGTGAGGCAGTGATTTCTGCACTGAGTAACTAACCACAACCACCGCATCTGTTACCATCACTATAAAGATACAGATTACCAATGGGAGAAAATAACTCATCTTTGAAATCCATAATTAGGACTTGAATTAAGTATTTCATTAATTAATTCACATTAACCCGACGATAGGGGACTTTGAGGGCCGATACTGATGTTGTTTTAAAAATAAGCCGATAACGATACATTAGCCAATAGCCGAAACTTAAATCGATAAATGAACGAAGTGTCTATTGATACATTTCGCACGTTGCTTCACTCAAGGATCCTTCCTTCCTCTAACGTGGGTTCGAATCCCACTTTTGTCATATATATTTTTTTCATTTTAACATATTTAACATGGCAAATTCCACCTTTAAGAATACATATACAAAAAAAACATTTAGGGTATTTAGTGGTACGAGGCTCCGCTGCTCCAGTGGCCTACGAAGCTTATCTCCAAAATGGCGTCTTCTGGGTTGATTACGTGGTTGATGACACGCCGTGAAAACCCTCTATTTCGGGTTAGGGCTAAAATAAAAGCTAAAAATAAATATGAGCTAAAATAAAACTGACTGAACTTTAAGTCACGTGGTGCACCTATCACTTCACCTAAACTGGCCAATGAGGGGTGCTCCGTATGACTTGACTGTCTATCTATTCATACGTTTCCAAATAAATGGCCACAGCCGTAAATGAAATAAGAGCATTGGCATGCAGATATATACTTTACGTCAGAGGTCACCAACACGGTGCTTGCGGGCCCCAGGTAGCCCTCATGGACCATATGAGGGGCCCTCAGAAGCTCTCCTCACCAATGAGCTCTATCTAAAATCTGATTTAATTTCCAGGATTCAAACTCACAAAGATAAACTCAGATGAGAAATGTAGTTAGTACTTAGTAAAGTTAAATATCGCTGCACGTGATAAAGTTTTAGTAATAAATTAACCATCTTTAAATGTTTATTTTCACTGAAACATTGTGACAAAGGTTTTTAAATGTTGCCGTTACGCCAAGTGGATTTCACAAATCCTCTATTTTTTTTCGATTAGTTAAAAGGTGTTTGTTTGTAGCTTGTAAAATATGGGGATTTTCTATGAAATGTAGAAAATGAAACAATTGAATGAATTAGGAGAAATAAAGTGTTGCATGTTGAAACTTAAACATTTCCGACCATTTTAAGATCCTACTAGCCCTAATTATTATCTTACTCTCTCATTAAAGTGACATAGTGACTATTGTGTTTTGTTCTCAATGTTTTTGATGTGTTTTTGTCACTTTTTCAATTAGGAGGTCAGAAAAATCCAAGTTCCAATTAGCCTGGAATGCAGCATAATTCACACACACACACGTCTTTGTAGTTCACAATACAATAGATGATAATTGGCCCAAGACAACAATACAAAATTATATTTTGTAAAGGGAAAAAAAAGACAAACAAATTGCATTTGGAAGAATAGATGTGCTTTTATTCCACTTTAACACTTTCAACTGAATTGCAATATGACATTTTTCAAAGAAAATTCCTTTCTGTGCTTCAACTTTGCTTGACACGTTTTCAAACATAATCACAGTTGAAAAGACAAGCTGACTTTGGACTGATTTAGCTGGGATGGAAAAATAAGGTATTTTCTTCTTAGTGAGGAGAAGCCGTGTCAATATTAAGGCCTAAACCAACACACTGGACCTCAAAGGGAGGAAAAAAACCATAACCAGACACTTAACACAATTAGTAGGAAGCAAGGTTTGAATCGTTTAAATTGAGCAACAAAACTTTTTTTTTTAGTTTTGTGTTGCTTCCTGTCCTAAATTGTGTCCTTAAATGTGTAATTGCAAACGTTTTTAAATCCTCAAGTGGCTCCACAAGCAATTTCTAAGTTTACAAGTGCAGCCACTATGACAAGTGGTAGATAACACTTCATACTACAAACATAGCAGATGGCAGAAAGCAGGTATGACTTAAGCACTTTGGCACTGCTATGGTTCTGTTAATAGATCTACTCGATCAACACCTTCAGTACCTGACTACACTCTGTCACTGCTAACACACTGAAGACGATCGCATCGGAGTGTGTTTGTATGGGCTTGTGTGTATTTTTGAAAACTTTCCTACCGGGGGATGAACAAATTAATATTACTACCGACGGTTCATAATGATCATTACAACATTGTTTTTCTCACCTTCATGAGCAGAAGCATATAAGCGTTCAAACACGCTAACAAACTCGCATACAATAAATCCTGTTAAATGCATGCACACACTTTGGCTGGTTTTATGTGTATAAGGTTGTGTCCCACTTGAATAGTACTGCCCCCTCCTAGATGTTATCTTCGCTGTTCTTTTGCTGCACTGAGACTCTTTCTCAACTGATTCAGTGATAACAAAACTTCACTCGGGCTACTTGCATTGTAGTACAACAGTTTATGTCATTGTAAATTATTCTGGTGGCAGGAAATAATCTCATGGGCAAGAAATAGGTCAGTGATTTTTCATGTCCTGTAAAAACATCCACCGTACTCCTATTGTCATTACTTGATTTTCACGGGTGCGACTTCCTTTTTGATAAATAGATGAAATACATTAATGAAAATATGACATTTTATTTAGCTAAAAACAAACCCTAAACTCCTCTTTAAACACTATTATGAAACATAAGCCTTTAACAAAATCAAACATAGGAAACATATGTCATATATACTGTAAATTCAACTCCTGTTACTTGTCAAACAATTGCTTTGTTGTGGAAAAAAAACCTATTAATTCCCCCAGGATAGTTCATAGATAGTTTAAAGAAATTGCTTCCACTTTTCCCTCTCAGACTAATATAGTACTTTATTTTTTTTTCATTGTCATTGCCACATTCAAAGCTGCCAAACTGTATTATTTTGCTAAATAGTATGTAATTTATTCTACAATATTCAATATATGCTTGTCAGCCTCTAATCCCTTGTATGCATATTAGATTTTGACAATTTGCCTGAAGGACCATGTATGCAGGAGGCCGCTTTTATGTATTCTCATCTGCACAGTCCAAGGGTATCACTCATTAATAAACTGTGCCTATGCCCGATGTGATTGTGTTGCTAAGAGCGTTTACTGTCTCACTATACTTTAGAAGTACTGACTTTTTTTTCTCCCTTTCTCTGGATCATTATTTCTGGTTGTTCAGCTCCTGCTTAGCCTGAAGAGATTAGGGTTTCATTTAAACACTGCACATCATAAAATTAGCACACTTGCCAAAATTTCTCTGTTGGAAATTAGATTTGAATTTGGTACTCACATTAAGCATTATGTTAGAAAGATTGATTATAGATATATTTTTTATTTCTCTTCCCTGTATTAAAAAACTGGATTACCTCCAGGAGAGAGTACCTTTGTTTAAAGATGTGCTTATTCTAACACAACTATGACCTTCCTTACGTGTAGTAAAGGATTCAAGTTAGTGATGCACGATATTACCGTCACAATATCAGTATCGGCAGATATTGGCTTTAAAAGTAAATACAGTAGTCCCTCGCAATATCGCGGTTCACATTTCGTGGCCTCTGTGTTCGCGGATTTTTTTACAGTGCAATTTTGGATGCATTTTTTTTACAGCGTATGAACGCGCATTGTGTTCTGTGTTCTGATTGACTAATGCTGCATTCACCCACCAGTTACACATCCAACTCGGTGAGTTTCGCTGCCTGCTGAAGCGGGGAGCTGCGCTCCTTTTTCTCCTCTCACAAACGTAAACCACCAGTGAAAAAAGCCGGTGTGATTAGCGGCTAATGCTATCCTAGCTCAGTGCTACAGAGAGAACTTTTACCTGCTACTACCACCTCCTCGCTGATTCTCCTCCACGTCAAATTTTTCTAATCTGGTCCCGGTTATAAAGGTTGTGTCATACAGCTCAGGGTGGTCACACACAGCTTCTACTCCATGGTTGAATGGTTGAACAGACCGATGTCCGTGTTGACATGACGTCATCATCAACAAAGACCGTGAATGCGTTCGGCATCAATGTCTGATCGCAAACAGTGTGAATCTGAAGTGCTGTATGTTAATTCCTTTCTGAGAAAAGTGTATAAAGTGTGTGGTGAGGGGTTTTACAGCCTTAAAACATATATAATAATTGTAAAAAATAAAGCTGATTTCACCTATTGCGGGTTATTTTTAGAACGTAACCCCCGCGATAAACGAGGGACTACTGTATCAGACATCGGTCATTCGGACGATATATCCATCCATCCGTTTCCTGACCTGCTTGCTACTTCTTTCAGGGTCGTGGGGGTCTGCTGGTGCCTATCTCCAGCTCTCAATGGGCATCAGGAAGGGGTACACCCTGGACAGGGTGCCAATCCATTGCAGAGAAACACACAGACGGACAGAAAGACAGACAGACACTCACATTCACTCCTACAGACTCCAATCAACCTAACAGCCATGTTTTTTGGATTGTGGGAGGAAGCTGGAGGACCCAGAGGAAACCTACACAACACGGGGAGAACATGCAAACTTAACCCCTGGGCTTGAAGTCAGGACCTTCGTGCGCCTTGGGCAATATGATTATAAATAAATAAAATAAAAAACAGGCTTGGCTTCCTTGATCAACTCATAGACAGTTTTAATTTTGCAGACTAAAAATTTCCATCGACTACATTTTTGAAATTGACAATAACAAGACTATAACTAATTAGAATTAAAAAAAAAAAAATAACATGACACATTTATGTTTGTTTGTGTGGAAAACATGCTTTTGTTAAGAAACTGTAGGACTTTATAACAAAATGGAAGTATTATTCCTGTTTTGTACACAAGGAATGAGTACTGATTTTACATTTGTCTCATGCCTGCTTTTGTACACAAAATAATTCCATATGTTAATTTCATGACTGAAACTAGATGAATTACTGTAGGTGTGGGGGACAAAATATCGGCATCGGTATCAGTTATTGGCCAAGTTAGTTGGCATAACCAATATTGGCCAAAAATCAAATATTGTGCATCCCTAATTGAAATATATCAATAATACTGTGTACATGCAATCTTTTAACATTTGCCTTTAGAAAAACTGTATGTACGAGCGTCGTAGAAATACATCTGCCTGAAAGGTTTATTGTAAGGAAGTTATGGCATTGACATGAGTAGGAGAGGCCTTTTTAAAGGATCAGAATCCAACCCTGAACTGTATGCATTGAATGGACTCTTTAAAATGTGTTAACTCACAGACCTGAGGAGTAAAGCCATTTGTAATCATTTTATTCATTGGCCTACTTTAAACATTTCTGTGCAACCTACTGTGGTTCATAGAAACTATTTCTTTATTATCTAATGTTGAAAACTGATTTTCTTTTCTGAAATGTTTTCAAACCTTTTTTTTAAAAAAAAAAAAAACTAGGTATATTAATGAGCTGGTGATGTGATGTGTCATTTTCAGCCTGTCTTCTTGCCATAAAAGCACCTCTGAGACGAGACTAAATTAATTGCATGTGAACAAGTGCCATCCAGGCACTCATCCTAGAATAGTTTTATTATGCCTCTGTCTCTGTTACATAAATATGAACAGCGTGCATGTAGCCATTATAACTTGGGTTTCCGTCCAACACCTGTTTGAAGGCTGCCTTACTTGTGCCTCTCTGCGAAGACGAAACATGTAAACACACCACATGATCCGCATAATCGGCCATTAGTTAAATTAGCTTCTGTGTGAGCAGCAACATTTTGTTGCAAGATGCTCCAGAAGCTTTTAACTCTTGACAGAAAACAAGGAGTGCTGAGCAGGTAAACACGGGAATCTGCTGGAGAATACAGTCATACTGAATAGTTATACAAATCAGGCTGCCTATAATTGGTCTGGGATTGTTGAGTGGGCAAGAGAATAAATATAAAACACAAACAACAACTTTTAGCATAAATATTGACAAAGTAACTACTGCACTGAGAACCTACTGAGACATTTTATTGCATAAAATACATTGTCTATTGGACTATGACCTACAGTACTTTGGACTGACTTCTCATTAGATATAACATAGTTCTTCCTTGATGATTCCACCATTGCTGGGTAAAAGACATGCTTGTACTGAAGAATGTGGATTACAATGGCTTTAGTTACTATGGTGCAAAGACATGTTAGCAAAACATCTCACAAGTGTAACCTTCAGTCCCAACTATCTAAAGTGAGTGTATTTCCTATTTCTGCCTTCAATTACCAGATATGCCTATCATCCGTAGTAACCCAGTGTGCTAGAGATGAAGAATAAACGCATCGTCAAATGAAAATGGAGATAATAGATCAACTTGTAAGTGAGACACAGCTGTTTGGAAGCATCCCAGCCGTTGCATATCTGCCACTCTTGGAAAAAGAGTGGAAATGAATGGATATCCTCTCAGAGGTTGTGTCATTCTGCCAAGTGTGCTTCAATTCTGTTTCACTGAGCCAAAGAGAAAAGGGGACACTAACAACAGCTAAAGCAAGGTAACCTATTTTACAGTCAATCAGTGTTGGTTACTGTCAAACTGTTTCTGTCCTGATTGCGAAAATATACATAGGTATCTTCAATCTGTCAGTGTGTCTGTCTGTCTGGTGATTATTCTGGTGGTTGATCCACTAGTTGATTTTTGTGTTTCTCCTACCCAGCAGAAAGCAGCAAACTCAACTCTCCTGACATCCAGTAATCGCATTACTGCTACTCCATTGCCAGAATTCAAGAAACTCTTAACTCCCTTGTTCATCTCTTTTTATGCACTGTTCGTTGCTTTAGATGGCTGAGCCGTCATCCAATCCCTACACCTCTCATCTTGATCTTTGGACCTATATCACTATCATCCTATAATGGATGTATTCCAACTTGCTTCTACTGGCTATATAATCTTCCACTGTGTACACCCTAACTTTTACAGTCCCTCGATCACGCTTCCTATACTATCTTTTAAGGTGATGGTGTAATCTGCAAACATCATTGTAAATAGGGCCTCCTGCTGAATGTCATCTGTCAACTTTTCCATTACATTCTGAACCAGAGGGAAATCAGATCCGATCCTCGATTTAATCCACCTTCTTCCCTAAACAAGATTGTGACCCCGATGGCACAGTTTCTTTGTAGGAAGTGTCTCCTAGTAAGTAATACGTAGCTATTAACAGGCAGTGGATCCGCACGAAAGATGGCATTGCAGGACCTTTTCTACATGGCCAAGTGGTCTAAGGCGCCTGACTCAAGGATTCTTCCTTCCGCTGCTGTGGGTTTGAATCCCACTTTTGACATATATATTTCATTTTAACATATTTAACACGGCAAATTCCACCTTTAAAAATACATAATCGAAAAAAATAAATAATTTAGGGTATTTCCTGGGTTAGGGTTAGGGATAGGACTAGGGTTGGGGTTAGGGCTAAAATAAAAGAGTTGGCGGGGTAGCTAAAAATAAATATGAGCTAAAATAAAATTGATGGAACTTTAAGTCACGTGGCGCACCTATCACGTGACCTAAACTGGACAATGGACAATAGACTGTCAGTCTATTCATACGTTTCCGTGTGGACTATCTGTATCCCTTTGTATTCACTGCAACTCTTCACATCACCATTACTAAGCTAAAGTTACTGTTGTAACGCCAAATTCATCAACGAAGTATAGTTTTGCTTCCCATGACATAGCACTTTTTCACTCTGCATCTCCTTACTTCTTCATAACATATTCCTGTCCCATTCCCCATCAAAGTATTACTAGTATTGCATTTATGCTGTGCAATCCCACTTTTTTATGGAAATTATTATGAGAAAAAAACAAAACAATGGCATTTATTTTTTGAATTTCAGAAGTTCATAGACTGAGTATACTCGATTACAATAACCAAAAATAATGGCTATTTTTTTTAAAAAAAGGGCAAAGTTATCAAAGAAACAACATAATAAATAAAATTAAATGAAGGATGCTAGTTTTTATGGTTGTTTTATGCCACCTGCTGGATTTTAATATATACTACAACTGAAATAAAGTAACTTTTGCCATAATTAAAAATATCGCAAAATTAGTTATGTTTCTTCTTTAAACCAAACAAGAATTTTCATGTTTTTATTTGCATACTTAAGAAAATTTAATTAGTTTTTTTTGTCATTCATGTTGAGTTAATCTTGTAAGAGTTTTTATTTCCGGCTGCGGCGGAAGTGCTTGACGTCGGCCGGAATTTGTAGCAACACCAAAACTTCCAAGATGGCGGCACCCGTGATAGAAACATGCCATGTAGCTTGTTGTGCAAACAGGACGCCAAATGTTGTTTGCTGGGGCCGTGGAGGAACACTTGCTTTCGGAACGTGTAACTCGGTGGCTTTGTACGACGTGGAGGTAACAGAGACTTGAATGTTTGCTTTAATTAAAGTGAGCCTGTTGGTTGTAGAAGGAGCTGTGTTGTAAAGTCTCTGGTTTTACGCTCACTGCCTTAGTTTAAGCTTGTTTTGGTCTGTTCACAGGAGAGAAAAGTAGTGTCTGTGCTGAACGGACACACAGGCAGGGTGAATGCTGTTCATTGGGTTCACAGAGAGGACCGCATCGGTGAGTGACACCTGATCCAGCTGTCAAACCGCTGTATGGTACATATTTCACTGTACAAACACGATTAATCTATTATTGTGTTTATAAGTTGTCAAAATGAATCCAGATATGATGATCTTCAAGTTGTATAGGCTCAGATCAATGAGGCGTAGAGCCAGAAATAAAAAAAGAGGTTCAATATTTGGGATAGTAACAAGAATCTTGTGTTAATAATATAATCTAACACTAAAAGTAGGCATAATAAGTGTGTTATCAGTTTAAATCAGGAGTACACAGTTTAACAAGAAATAGACACAACTTGAGCCTTAACATTTAACGTTTGTGTCAAAAATGGGCGGAGCTAACAAGTCAGACACCTTTTTTTTTGTTGCCATTTTTATTATTTAAGGACAGTGTGCACCAATATGAGCACATTACAAAGTATATAAACAAATAGTAGACACAGTGAAACATCAACTGAGTAAAGTGGAAATATCATGCGGTGCATATTAACATGTCTTTGTAATGTAAACAAGGCATTTGAATGCAATAGATTTTATGTTTCATAATCATGTATATTTATTAGTGTTTTAACACAATGATGTCCATTAGGGGTGGACACCTCTGGGTACCTCACGATATGCCTTAAAAAGCTCACAATAACGATTATCTCACGATGTGACAATACTGCAATTATCGATATATTGGTCAGAAATCAATCTACAATAATCTGACATAACAAGAGAAAAAAAAGATTAAATGAAAAAATACAATATTTATTTTATATCTCTGAAAGGCAATAAATTGAAAAAGTGTCCTATGAACAGTGACACTATTTTAGTGCAACATTTCTGTAAATAAGTGTCAACATATCAATGTAAATTAATAAGTATCTCCAATAGTGCTTTTTGTAAACAAAAAAATAGGGTCTTTCTTACCAGTGACACCATTATCGTGCAATATTCCAGTAAACAATATATTGGTTCCTTCAACAAACAGTGACAACATTTCTGTGAAGACCTACCTGCACATTTTAGTGAAAAAGCAGAAAAGGTTTTGAAAATAATAAAATAAATCTTAAATCCCCCCCCCAAAAAAATGGTTACTTAGCGCGAGCATATCGATAATCGACTGTGCGAAAAAATATTGTGATATATCAAAATACTGTCACACTCCTAATGTCCATCCAGTCTTCCAGCAAGTGTTTGTGAGTAATTGATAGTTTAGATAGACTGAGGCCCACAGAGCTACCTTAAATACTTAATACAAATATATTTTAAGTTAAGTTATGTTAAGTTATATGTGCAGTAATAAAATTTTAAGAAATCAAACAGTACACAAAGGTACAAGCTAACAGTTCGGGGATAGTAGTGCCCAGATTTTCTGTGCCTACTAAAACATAAGCCTTCAAAACGTTTTGATACTGGTCACCAATGACAAAACAATCCCCTTGGAATAGATAGTCTTACTCAGATTGTTATGGTTTGAGAAATCGATTAGAAAAATTTTTCAGATTTTACCGAATGGGAATAATTTTACAAGATGTGAATCATTCCCAGAAACTTTGTTTTTCTTTTTCTTCAATATTTAAAACTGTTTTAAATAATGAATTCTTGTAGGTGTATTGTAGCTGACCTCTGATTCTTTGACTGTGTATTGCACCACATAATGTTCTGATCATCGTCACACCCACAGAGAGTCATCTGGTCTCAGGGGCTTCAGACAATCTGCTCATTCTCTGGAAGGAGAATCATGGAACGGTAAGTCAACCTTAAAAACTGTAAAGACTCAGGCTTTCCCTTTGTTTTCAACCCATGATCTCTAAACAGGTGTGTGCTTATTATTACTACAGAGTTATGGTCCATGGCAATCCGTGTACCGATGTGCCAAAGTACGTGACCCGGAAGTGAAGCGTTACACATTCCGCGATATATTCAGCTCTGCAACACTTAGGTGTCTCTAAATTTTCCGAAATGTCCGTGAGGAGGTTCTGTGCCCAACACCAGCTAAAGCGAAAAGGACATGTTTTGGATGCACAGTTGGAAACAACGATCTTGTCATGCCGAACTACCGTTATCATAGCCGTTAGTGTCTGATGAGAGTACACTTCCGGGTCACGTACTTTGGCAAATCGGTAATGGAGAAAACGAATAAAGGTTTTCGTTTTTTGTTTTCTGTACCGAAGCAAAAGAGCTTGAATTTGAAAAACAAGGCGTTTTCTGTTTTTTCATTTTGGTTCTGGAAACAAATGTCAAATAATGAGTGTTTTTTTTTCATTTTTCATGTTTTTGTTACATAACGAAAAACGAATGAACGAATAATACACAGATTCATGGCTTCATACGCTAGATTTTACTTTACGTGATGTTGTTATTCATTGAGAATATGAGCTAAATATGTGACCGATTATTGATGAATGGTGAATAATGTTCTGTCCAGTTCATTAAGGCAGTGGAGTGTAAGGGACATACTGGTGCAGTGTGTGCTGTGGATGCCATTTACACAGAGGACTCTGTCATCCTTGTGGCTTCAGCAGCTTCAGACTCCACAGTCAGACTTTGGCTCTGCAGCAACGACAAAGACGGTGAGACACTGTAACTATGAACAAATGTGAACATTTTAGCAATCATATGCATACATTGGGTTCATGTAATTTAAATATGGCTTTTAAAAAAAAAACCCCAGAGTTTTCATTTGCTCTTTTTAAATTAAATTGTGCATTGGTTGTGCATCTGTTGGCCCGAGAAAGCAACTATAGGTGACAAAAAATTGACAAGAATATTTTTGTTGCCATGTTTTCATTTCATGATAAACATCATTCATTCATCCATCCATCGATATTCTGTACCCGCTTCTTTCTGCACTCAGGGTGGAAGGGTTCCCTATGGTGGACGTTTGTCAAACATTTTTATTTCTCATGTCACAGTTCATAACCCGCTGCCTTTTAATGTTTCATAGCAAATATAATAATTAATAATGCCACTAAGGTGCCTATTGTTCTGCTGCTGAAGGGCTTAGTGTTAAATAGCTGCTTTAATTTATCACATTTTTAATATTTATTGTCATTTTAAAGGTTAATCACATGCACACTGAATTAGGTTAAAAAGAGTGAGAGCGTGAATTGTTTATGCACTTATACAGAGGAATATGCAATGTTCAGAGATGAGGGCAAGAGGACTGGAGGGTCTGTGTTAAATTCCAGCAAAGCGTAAGCATAGCCACCATTAAGGGTCCCTGAGCAAGACCCTTAAAACAGCTGAGGACGATAACTAACATTTAGCGATGTAACGATTCACTCAACTCCCGATACGATTCGATTCACGATACCGCCATCACTTCTGGACGAGAAGTGCCCTCTGCTGTTTAAAAAAAGTACTGCGATTCAATTTTCAGAGCATCGATGTGAACCGTGATACCTATGAACCGATATTAACTGCCTTACGATTACATCCCTACTAACATTTCAATAAATAGAACAAAGTTCTTTAGAAAAACGGGATAATGTTGTGCATTGCATTGTGGGGTTGGGCATTCTGCAAAGATTGGCGTTAAAGTGGAAACATTTCTTTAAAATAAAGTGGTTTTTAATTTATTCTTAGCATGATTTGTTGTTTCTTTGCCAGACGATGAGGACAGTGATTCGCTTGATGTCATTTTTGTTCTGGTTTGTTTATGATGGTGATACGACGTCAGTCTGTGAGATGTTACATTTCAGCTATATTTGGATGTTTCCCTGGAAAGCCACTATATCAACATTCGCTATTATCGCTAATGTTTTGGCACATCTTTCAGTCTGAGAAAACATCAGAAATGTTTCTTTGGATGTGTTTTTTGGGGGTACACTGGCATCTGTAGTGGATGCAAACATTTTTGGATGAAATACAGGCACAGTTCAAAAAATGTTAGGGATAGTCCCCAGCAGCTTTAAACCAAAATTGCTCCCTGAAGTGCTCACAATGTTGTAGCAGCCCATTGCTACCCATTAGGGCAAACGGGTGAAATTCGTAGACAATAAATTAATTGTAAAATGATTAGTGATGTCTGTTATTATGATTATTATGAACCTTTCATAACTGATTTTTTTTTTGTATTTAAGTGTACATTTTAGGACAGAGGTTTTCCTGATGCATGATACCTCACTCTGAGACCTGAGGATGTACACCGTACCCTGCATTAGGAATCACTCTTTATGCTTCAGCTGCAGTTTCTTTTAGTAGTTGCCCAACAATAAAATTCCTCTAAATTGGTTTGTGTCATTTAACAAATGTCCAGCATTAAGACATTTTGTACCACAGATTTCCTCCCAACAATTCTTTTTTTAAAGACACGCAAAACAAAACAAAAAAAGAGCCTTTTTTGTGTCAGTCTGAAGCAGTTTGGTGACTATTATAGGAGCCAACAGAGGAAAAAATTGGAAATATGTCTTATCTTCTTCATGTTGATAATTGTCATGATCTATATTTGGCTCTTAATATCACTTTGGTGTTTCTGAAAGATTATTTTGTTCCCCCTCCTTTGTGTTGGGCAGCCGAGTGCCTCCATAGCTTATCGTTTGGCAGCGGTTTCATGATGGATGTCTCTCTGGTGCTGTTGCCTGGCAGCCGAGGTAAGCTTTAACTGTTCTTATGCAGACATCTTTGAGACGTGTGCCGCACACACATGAATGCATGGCCACATGCACACGTATGGCTATCTTCTCTTGTCATCTATCTCAGTTTACTGCCTGGCTTTAGTGCCTGTAACTAAATGTCACATTCACAACACGGCCCACCATTGAAGTGTCTCTTGTCATCTTGCTGTGCTGTTTTATATGCATTTTGCTTTGTTTGATGCCCACTGTTATCTTGCTTTTAAACCTGGCTCTGTAGATAGAATATAAAAGCTGCTGTAAATATAAATGTCCTATATGTGTCTGTGCATATTCATGGGATTGCGTGGTGAGTGAGAAGTCTGTTTTTCACAGTTCCCATTCTGGCCTGTGGGGGCGATGACTCCAAGGTGCATCTGTACGTGCAGAAAGGTACAGAGGTAAGTTTGCTCGTAATATAGAATTTTTATATGTTTTATTTGTCCAACTCTGACCTTTTTATGTTTCTCGGCAAAAGTTTCAGAAAGCAATGTCAATGCAAGGACATGAAGACTGGATTTGTGGTGTGACCTGGGCATCTGCAGGTGAGCACTACGGAGTACACAGGAAGTTATTCAGTGTTTTACACTTTTAAAAGGAATATACTGAAAAAAATAATAATACTGGGAAAAAAAAAAAAAAAAATTATTGTATTGAATATATTAAAAACAGTTATTTCTTAAAAAAGTTAAATTTTCTTAATTTTAATAATAAGGAATAACGATGCATACATACATGTATGTATAGTTAAAAATATGTTTTATTGTAAGGTAAATCATTATTAATATTAATGTCTTTAAGTCAACCATCATTAAGCAGAAATACTGTCTTTGCTTCTGGTGCACAGAATGAGCATTTGATGTTTTTCAGATGTAGTTTGTAGCTGTTAATCCCAGTTGAGATCTCAGATTGTAGTTTGTATTAAAAGGAAAGACAGAATATGATGTAAAACAATCCCGAAGTCTGAGTTCAGGGGTTCATTAAATTTTGAGCGGAAAGAAAGTAACTTTTTATGTAACTTGGTGATTGTGATTACATCTGACTGCGCTCTCTTTTAGCGTGCATTAGTTTTCTCTGGGTACATTGAATTTCCTCCACTGACTACATATATGAAAGGTTTATTTGAGCTTTGAAATTGACTATAGAAGTGAAACTTTCTCTCTCTTTGTTGGTCTTTAATTTACCAGTGGCACGTGCAGGGTGTGCAGTATGTGCAGTATGCGCTGTTATGAAGAGGAATAGAAGACATGTCCCGATACAACTTTTTCGATTCCGATACGATACCGATATTGCAGCCTTGATTATTGACCGATATCCGATATCAGAACGAATCATACATACTTTTATTACTTATTTTGTTGTGTGGAATATTAGAAAAGGCTTGATCAGGTGATGTTACTCAAACAGAGAACAATAGTCAGCAACAGTAGGTATGAAAAAAACGGACCCATTTATTATTAACCAATTGGTTACATACATTTTAACCTTCAACCTAATATCTACAGTATTCTACAATTGAATAAATATAATATATATCGGAGATTTTAGATGCAGTCCGATAAAATCCGATATTCATTTTCTGGCTGATATCGGACCGATATCAGATATCATTATCGGATCGGGACACCCCTAGTATAGATGGCCCCTAATCTTCCCATTATAGACCTTGTTGATCTGACACACAATCCTCTAAGCCCAGACAATTCAACAAAAGTGTTTCCTTACAGCATTTTGGTGAAAGTGTCTAAATCCAATCCATGGTATTCTAATGTTCTTAGCTTTTCCATTACTACAATGCTCTGACATTGCAGTAAAAAAACGACTCATGCCCTAAATCAGCCCTTTTCTAAGTAACAGTCACAGACCAAGTCCACACTCTGAGCTCCGAGGCAGCAAAGAGAGAGAGCAAAGTGTGTTTCAGTGGAGTTTTCCCACAGGGTTGTGGGATGCCTCTCTCTGCTGTGTCAGCAGTAAAATAAATGTTCTTTTGTTCTGGTCCGTTAAAGATCAACAGGTGCAATTTTTTTCAAGCAGTGCAGGAGATGAGACCATGATTTGTTTCATTTAAGCAATGAATGGATTTGTTTGTTTGCATAAACAGTATTTTTTATGCAGTAAATTAAAATTCCATTTTTAGGACTGAAGCTTTTTTTTTCCCTCAATAATGTTTTTCCAAACAATTTGTTTTGTTTAAAATTGTCTATTTATTTCTTTATAATATTTCAACCCTACTGATTGATTGTCTGATATAAAGACTTAGTTTAAAGAAGCGACGCAGTAAGAAATCTGGGAGAGCTAAGCCTTAAAACATTTCCTCTTTATTTGCTGCTTCTTGTTGTAATCTACTCATGCATATTGGAAAAAAAATAAAGATGAAATATTTAATGCCACCAATAGAAACTTCAGTGTTGTCTTTTAGGGTGTAAGTGAATCCCTTTTAGAAAACCAAATGAGTTTTTACCCACATAGACTGGGTTTACAGTATCTTAATGTTATTTCTAAGGGTGGGAAAAAATATTGATTCACAATATTTTTTTTTTTTCTGACAATATTAAAAATCTATATTTCTCTCCAGAATCGCTTTTTTTGATTGATTGATTGATTGATTGATTGATTAATTAATTAATTGAATTTTTTTCACAATATTTTTTTTAAATCATGTATGTGGTCATAGGGTCATGTTGTGCATGACTCAGATTTATAATATAATAATAATCAATTCTATGGAATCACAATACTCGCAATATAAATTGAATCGGCACCCAATCCGAACAAAAGCATATTGTCTCAGCCCTAGTTATGGCTAATCATGTTGGAAAGCTGAAATCCTTTCCTCCCATGGAAACTGTAAATGTTTGTTTTGTTCTCAAATCTATTCATTCCATCATTCCATCTTTCAGAGAGCTAGCTTAATCTAACTATTGATTATGATTTAATAATGGCTTTGATTCATGTAGCACTTCTTTCAAGGACACTCATAGCACATACAGAAACCATTATTCATTCACACCAGTCACTACATCAGTCATACTACAGGTGGTAATCTACAATTCAGCCACAGCTGCCCTGGGACATACTGTCCGAAGTATGGCTGCCATTTTGCGCATCACAAAGGCCGCCTAAAGTACTACTCATACTAAGTCTGATGTCAAAATGAGTATGTAGTGTGTTCACATTAGATAGTATGAAACGATTGAGTACGCAAGAAATACCAGGATGAATATTATATGGGGACTTTTTTAAAGTATGTACGGTGGGCACACTAGGCATACTCAACCGCCCCATGATGCATTGCAAGCAGAACAGAGTAAAAGTAAAATCATCCTGGGACAGGCTTCAAGCTAAATATCAAACGTCTCCTTTTCAAAACAAAAGCATCTCTTCTTGTCTTCCATTAGTTTTTAACACTTTTGTAAATAGGGCTCTTGTTTTGAAGTTAACCGGAAGTTTTGTCAGTAGCACAATGAAATGACGGCATGCAATGTGTTTCCATGAGTTTTATGGATCAAATGAGCACGTGTTGATATTCTACTTGGCCTCTTTCTCACTTAAAATGTTTTCAGAACTTTCAAAAATGGTGAATCAACAGAGATTTTTAGCCTCAGTGTGCTTCAGGTTTTTGTCATTGTAGGTTCCAAATGCATCTTGGGAAATTTGGAAGTATACTTCGGTGGGAACGGTCATCATCCTAACCGTACTATAGTATATAGTAGATAGTACATACTCATTGAGTTTTCAGTGCATTGTACAGAGTATGCCTTTTTGAACACAGCCTAAGTGCGTACAGAAACCATTATTCATTCACACAAGTCACACCGGTGATGGTAAGCTACATCGTAGCCACAGCTGCCCTGGGGCAGTCTGACAGAAGCGTGGCTGCCATTTCGCGCCTACGGCCCCTCTGACCACCACCAACATTCATGCACAATTCATACCCATTTGCCCAAGGACACGACAATGACTTGACTAGAGGGGGGTTCGAACCTTCGGTTGCTTTGTTTTCTAATTCCAGTGGCTCTTACATGATTTCTTTTAGGAAAATATATCATGAATGAAGCAGGAAACCACACGCACGAGTGTCGTATAAAGTTAGTCCTGATGTACAATAAAAACTTTGAAAGATTATACACAGTAACGATTAGCACAAGTGCAAATTAAACCTTGTGTTGATGTGAATGTGTAAATTAGCAACACTCTGCTCTGTTCGTGTGTTTAGTCATATTGGGTGATAAAACGTCAGCGATGCAGTGTTTACTGTGTGAAAAGGCTGAAAAAAAATGAAGCTGTTAATGTTGATTAATAAATGTCAAAGTCAGAGGTGTAACAACAGTTTTTGTGGACCAGACGCAAAAACTGCCACCATATTTCATATTTTTCACACCTTTGGCTTTCACCATAAAAGAGTGAACCATACAATGGTTAGAAGGTTGTACAGCAGGGTAAATGGATAAAAAAAAGTTTCCTCTCCTTTTCATCCAGGCGAGGAGCTGCTGTTAGCCAGCTGTTCACAAGACTCCCTCATCAGAGTATGGAGGTTGCGTGCCAAGTCTACCACAGGTGGCCACACCGAAGATGACGACAACATCATCAAAATGAAAGAGAGCTTTTTTCAGTTGAAAGAAACCGGTGAGAAAGTTACCAAGGCATCAGTTTGAACAGGATGCTAATACATACCTGTCAAGTTTTGGATTTGAAAATAAGGGAAATTTTCTGGCGCTCATTACGAGCCGTCCCACCCACCCAACCAAGCTTTAGTATCCCTTATATTTTAAGATAGGTGTACAAGAAATATAATATAGCCACTTGTCAATCACTTATTAAATACAAATATGTGATTAGAATCTGGTAGGTTGACCTTTATTAACAGTGAAATGCTGTCAACATTCCTACTAGGGCTGGTTGATATGGACCAAAACTCATATCTCAATATATTTTCTCAAAATGGTGATAAACGATATAAATCTAGAAAATTTTATCAAATAAAGTCTGACCAGAAAGACAATTCTGGGTTAAATTTGCTGATGCAAAATGCCACACAGGCTCATTTATTAACAAACAGCTAATCAATCTGTGCACTCAGAAATCCATTTAACTGAGCTTTACATGTTGTTCTGAGAAGTAAAAGCAGCGACTCCTAAAACTAGTATTTTGATACATAATAAGCTATAATATATATATATATATGAAATATTATAGTTTTCTATATCGCCAAAATAGAAAACTCGATACATCTTGAATCTCGATATATCTCCCAGCCCTAATCCCTAAATTATAAAACAGCCTAAATAAAAACATAAATGGGTATATGAAGCACGTGTTTATTTAATATACTTACAGTTCATATACAAGTCAACACGTTGCATATTTACTGTTAATTTCACATTGCTCGTCTTTAAGTTAGACATTAACATTTTATTTTATTACATATTTTCTTATAATTTCTCATGCTCACTCATGTGGTTCTCTGGTATTCACTAATGACTTATTAGACATATTAATTACAAACTTTGCATTCTTTAACACTTTTTTAAAGCAGTGTATATTTGTGGAGCTTGTGATTGGCTGATTTTTCATGGTGATTTACGTGGTTCCTTCCGCTGTGGGAGACGTTAAAATCTCAGTTATTAATCTAACAGAACGTGTAACTGTGGCCCATCCTGCTGCTCTTTAGGAATGTAAACTGTCTCATTTTACAACATATTTACACCAGTTCTTTGTTTTTTTCACTGGAACGTCTTCATTCATCATCTCTTTTCTGAGTTGTTTCCGGGTTTTTTTTGCCACTATCTGCACTAATCTTGCGAGAACTGCCACTCAGGCCATTTCAGATGGCAGTTCTCGCGAGGCTAGTGACGGCATTCAGTTTAGTAAGGCATCTTTTAATTATTATTACATTAAAATATGGGATATTTATGGGAAAATACTAATACAGGACTGTTGTGGGAAAGAGGGGTAAAATACGGGAGTTTCCCGGCCAAAACGGGATACTTGACAGGTATGCCGACTGATTTATTGGTAACAGAAATCAGTCTGGTGGCCAGTTTTTCTTGAATGCCTTCTTATATTGGTTTCCATTTGGTTTTTTTACATTACAGAGGGGGCCTGTGCATACGCCGTCGCTCTTGAAACGGTCCTGGCAGGTCATGAGAACCGGGTTTATGGTGTCCACTGGCAGCCCCCTCAATTCAAAGGTATTTGTTTTCCTAAACAGGACATGGATCAGCCATTAATTGAGGTAATATCCAGGATAGTCCAATGTTTTTTAAACTGGGCAGTGTCTCTCATGACATAATTTTTCTCAGAATCTGAGGAAGTGACTTCAACTAATGGGAGAGGGATTGTGTATGACAGGAACAATGGTGAAGGAATAGTGTAAGAAGTTATTGGCCTAATTGGATCTCCAGGGAAAATAATAATGGAAGAGATAAATCTTATCTTTAAACTGCATGGCTTAGAAGCCTTTAACGCCACACATGTACCAGCTTTTACAATTGTCTCCCATTTAAAGCTGCTACTGCTGCTGGTTAAACTGCAGTAATTACATTTTCTAAACTGTGAAGTCTTTTGATGTCATCACACTCACTATCACTTGATGTATAAAAACAATACATTTTTATTGTACTACAAGTTGACACATCCTCATCACTTTCTAATGACAGTCTGAGATAGTCTTAGTTTGGTCTCTTCTTTCTTCTTATGTGAAGCTACAGAATGACTTGAATCCTAAAATTGAAATCATACCTAATTCATGAAGAAGGGTTAAGATTGAAAATGAGTGGGGAAAAGTACTTGTTTTTTTCGACATACAACGTACTGTAGGTAATATATAGTTGTTCTTATTTGTTTTTCCATTAATTGCTTTCTATTCTCTTTGATAAGTGAGTGGAATAGTTTCCTGTTTTTCCACGTTCCACAAAATAAATCTATCAATTAAACTTCAACTACCATTATACTCTGACTTCTGATATTAATGAGACCATGAATAGATTAAAGCTGCTGTAAACAAAAACATTTTATCCGATAAATCCATAGCGTAGGCCTCAAAGATAAAAAGAAAAAAAAAGAAAAGAAATGAAGATCATTTCCTGAAAAAAAAAAAAAAAAACTGTAAAAAGGTTGACATCGACACTCAAAAGTTTGTTTTGATCTCCACAGGAAACACTCTCTTATTAACATTTTTGGAAAAGTTGCACGCATTGCATTGTGGGTTGTGTAGTTTTTACTTCATTCTTACCGTGATTTCATGTGTTTCTTCGCTAAACAAGGACAGTGATTCACTTAACATGATTTTTCTTTCTTGTTTTTTCCTGGTATTCCCCGTGATATCACCTTACTCCGTGAGACATTCAGGCAAAGCAAGACGGGTTAAAATCTTTCTATGTAGACCTGAAAAATAATCATCCGCCATTGTCCTGCCTCAACTTTCGATCTGTGAAAACACTGTCAAAGTGACTCTCCAACACATTTCCAGAGTTTTTTTTTGGCAAACACAAGAAGTTACAATTGGAATGAAATAAAAGCACTTCTAGGCGCATCCTTCTACAGGACTCCATATCCCACAATGCAATGCGCTAAACTTTTTCGACAACCGATAAGAGTGTTTACAATGCAGATCAAAACAAACTTTTGAGTGTCAATTTCAACCTTTTACATCTTTTTTTTTCAAGCAAATGATCTTTGATTTATTGATCTATAAAGCATACACTATGTCTATATGATAAGAATTGTGTCTCCAGCAGGTTTATGTCATGAGATAATAAACATTTATATAAATAAGCAGTTGAACTGATGTCCACATTTAAGAAGTTTTTCAGTGTATGAATAATGTTAAAATGGCGCATTACTGTTATAATCACCAGTGTGGTAACATACACCTTACATATACATTTGGCCTGAAAGGAGAACCATAACCCACAATCATATACCGAGCCGAGTCAGCCTATGGGCATTAGCCCTGTGTGTTGCAGCAACCATTGATTGGAGTTTTTTTTAGTCCAGTATCAATGTTATTAATCTTTGTCTCCCCCTACAGGTGGTGAGATGCAGCAGCCTCTCAGACTGCTGTCAGCCTCTATGGACAAAACCATGATCATCTGGGCCCCTGAGGAGGGATCTGGAGTCTGGGTAGAGCAGGTCAGTGTTGAGTTAACTACATATAGAAGCTCTAAGAGCACCAGGCTGAATTATGTGTGTGTGTGAGCTGTCACTCCCTAAGTCATCACTTGGCTTCAGTTCCAACACACTCACACAAACTCGCCCCCCTGGTTCTGCAGTGTTTCTGCCAGCTTTGTTTTTTCTTCTTTTTTTAATTACTTTTGGCATGAACTGAAGCCTCAGTGCCCCCTCAGTATCCCCACTCCTGCTGTCACTGCCCCCGTGTCAGTTTCCATCCTCCATGACACTCATGTGTCAAGAATAGAAGTGATAGACAGTGGGGAAGAGCTGCTGGCTGCACCATTGTGACTTTAGACAAGCCATTTTTTCTTTCCCCATTTTCCCTTCTCTCACTCACACTGAACCCCATTTTTTATGGCCCTTTCCTCCAACATGCCTGACAGGAGATGGAGGGTCACAGGGATAATGTGTGACAGCCTCTGTTCTACCGCTTCTGTTTTTTTCCACAATCATAAGTATTTTCCTTTCACTCCTCATGCCCACCTCCCATAATTTTTTGTTTTCTACCACGTGCCTCAGTTTTTCTGTCTCTGCTGTTCTCATATTTTCTCTGCCCTGCTTTCTTTTCTCTCCCCTGCACCTTGTTTCTTTGCAGCTGCTATTGTGCCAAAACGGGGCTAAATTTAACACAAGCCTAGATTGGAAAAAAAAAAAGAAGAGAAGACGCTCCTTTGCCCATCTGACATGCAGCCTAAATTAAAAAACAAACAACACACAGATGACATATTCCCAGGTGGTTTAAGGCTTCCTTAGATATTTACCTTCCAGATAAACAGGATTACTTTTTCATCTTAGAATTTACACACAAAAGCACTCAACCCACTTGTGGGGTGGCACAGAATTGTCTCCCCTCACCATGACAGTCACCAGGAGACTGAACACACTTGTGGGAACGAGTCCACACTCCATCAGTTACATTTTTCACCTTTGATCTCGTAATTCACAGCTATGGCGACCAACAACAAAGGACCAGAAAATGGGAAAATAGTGTGAAAGTCTTGCGCGACCGTCCTCTGACAAAGGCAGGATGATTAGGACCTGAAGCCAGCACTGATGTCATATTGCTCTGATTAGATGAATGCAGCTCAGTGGAAAAAGAAAAGCAGCGGTAGGCGTCAATGTTCTCTCCACAGTTCAGATTTTTTCCGTTTGCCCCACCTGGAATAACCTCTTTCATTCACTGGGAAAGTGCATAGCATATGAGTCTCCTCTCTTTCTCTCTTCTTCTATTTCTTTTGGAGAGCCAAACCCTTTGAACTGACATGTTCTCTGTCTACAAAGGAAGCTTAACCTCTGAAGTTCTCACTCACACAATCAAATTCATGCTCAAACACACAGGAGAATAAAAGCTCTGCGATCCAGTCTGTATTTATGTTTGCTTCTCATTTGTTTGGTGTTTGACAGATTGGTGCATTGGCCGTTTAAGGGTTTAAAAAGCTTTTCCTTGTGAGGAGGATGTTTTTTTAAGAAAAATTACCTTCAGCACAGAGAACCATCAGCCATGTGTGTTCTAATGAGGTGATTTTTACAAAGATGTGCTCCACTTCTTCACGCTGATTATAGTAATTGGTAGGATTTAACAAAGAACAGGGCTAACAGTGGGGTGGTCAGGGCCCACCGCTGAGTAAAGCACATCTCGCTAATGAGACGCACTAGTAATCAACACCACTGACTGACCGCAGATGGTTACCATGAGGTTGGTTGGGATTGCCAGTCGGTCTGAGAAATTAGAAATGAGATCTTGTACTTAAATCAACTTTGGCAAATAAATGAAAATTGCCATTGTTGGGGTTTTTTTTAGGTCTGTTTTCTTATTTTTTCAGTTTTCTAATAAACTGACAAACGTCACCCATTGGAGGGTGAGGGTTTGTCTGGGTAAATGTTACACTTTTTTGATTGAATCAGATTCAGTGGAAAAAAGTCAATCAATAATTCATATAAAACAAGTGTTTACCTTTAATGGTAACGACAGAACACAGACAATCTACAGACAAATTACTGAACAGAATTTGCTTTGTAGAACAAAGTGGCGATGTGCTGGGATTTAGATGGATAAACGAAAATGTAAAAAAAAAAATAAAGGCGTGAAATAAATCTTCCTATCTAATTTCGAATTTCAAAATTAAGACCCAAAAATATGTTTTAGTTGTATAAAGCAAAGTTTATATTTTACTTTGTTAAAAAAAAACAATGTTGATACAGAAAGAAGCAATGTTTGTTGACTATATTGGCTCTGTATTAAAGGTGTATTTTAAAAGCTGAATTTTGATTAGTCAGCAACCCCATTGCAAAGTGGAACATCAATTATAGTTGTTTTTTTCCTTCCATTTTCCTTTTGTTTACGCTGTTAATCATAAACCGTAGACCATAAAATATTCCTTATAGACGTGTTTTAATGTGATCAAAATATCAGAGGTCACAGAGGTGTGACTTACTAAATAAACATCCTCTTTTTTAATGATTATATCCTCAAAACAGCTGAACCTGTTATAATACATTTGTGTCTAGTGTAGATTTTAATGGCCAATAAACCTAGTTTACATTAAGGTGACCTGTGTCACCAGAGACATTTTTGGCCCCAGAGGGAAACGAGGAGAAAGTGAAGGCTTCATGGGGTTTTTTTTTTTATCAATCATGCACACACTGATTCAATGCTTGTCAGTGTTTTCTTCCCACTATCCCCAGGAATGATGTGACCCCTCCTGTTTTTTTCTGTCATTGTTCCATTCCTTTACAAACGACCACAATACCCAGCGAAACGGCATGCCGTGCATCTGTAAAATTTCTCCACTCACAAACATGACAGACGATGGCTTTTTGCCACTGTGAGTTTTTACATGATTTGGGGCTGCATTGTGTGTGCAGAATCATAAAATCAATCTGCTTAATGTTGCGTCTCGATCACTCTCAATTGCACTGTCTATGTCCCTTTTTTTCTGCCCTCTCTCTCTCTCTCTCTTTCTCTGCGTGGATGGCTGGAAGATCAAGCCATTTAAAGGCAAGGCGCGCCTTTATTGCGGTCATTAGTTCCGCTGTTTTCCAGCCTGCATACAGGCAATATTTTGAAGGTCATTGACGATAAGCACAAGTGGCTGAGAGGAATATATGATTGGTAGCCTCACTTTTCTGCCATATGCATGAAAACAACATAAGGATACAGTATAGGCGTTTAGTCCGCTATTTGAAGATTGATGAAACATAGCAGAATATATCCTGATACTGCAGTGGTAGTAGCAGGGCATTCACCAGGGCTTAGCTTGGCTGCTTTCCATAGGAAGAGATTTCTCATTTGAGCTAAGTTTCACCATCAGGACGTCTGGGCTCACTATAGCTTTCTCGTGTGTGTGTGTGTGTGTGTGTGTGTGTGTGATGTGTGTGTGTGGTGTGTCTGTGGTGTGTCTGTGGTGTGTCTGTGGTGTGTGTGATTAGATAACATGCTCCCTTAATAGCCCAGACACACTGCCCTGTAGTAGTATGTGTTATGATTAGTGTCTTATTGCTTTAATAGAATTTAATTCCTATTAGGTATGCATTTTAATGTCTGTAAAAGAGTCTGTCTATGGTCAAATCTTCTCACACCTCATAGTATATAATACAAACTGTGCACTTTACAAAGCTTTGCACAAAAAGACCAGTGGGAAATATTCTAACAATAACATCTCTGAACTACATATGTCAGCAGGATAGCAAACCTGTCGTTTCCTAACTTTTATTCATACAAAAAAATGCAGCATAAAGTGCTTTGCATAGTAAAAAAAAAAAAAAAAAAAAAAAAAAAAGCACAAATGATGTAAGTTTTTTAAAAATTCCAAAAGACACATTATTTCAAAAAATAGCCACACACTAATGCACCCCACAGTCCACTAAAACTGTATTGAATCCACAGTCCACTAAACATGTACCCAATGAATGCAGCAGAAAACGAGTTTGATATTGTGTTACTTTTAATGATAAGCTGTGGCAGAGCAGGCAGGGGGGAAAAATAGCCATGCTAGACGGGCCCTCCAGGACCCTAAAACAACCTCCAACATTGGAGTGAAAAAATAACAGTATTATAAAATACAAAGATAGGAATAACTAAAAAACCATTGCCCAAAGGTCTCAATTGCTTCCAGAAAATGTAGACATACTAATATTGTTGAAAAAGAACATGTCCATATCTTAAACCTGGGCTGTGTAGACTGTTCTGGTTTATGTGTTGAATAACTTATTTTGCAAAGTTCATACACAGAGAGGAATATTTTTTAGAAGAATGACATGATTCGTTTTTTTTTTTTTAGACAGCAAATAGAAAGCATTGTATTGCTACCGCAAGCCTATTATCATTTATCGTATCATATTGTGAACTCTGTCAATCATCCCATTCCTATTATCACTACATAAAACCTATTCATAAGAAAAAGTAGTATTGTAAAGGTAGCAGATTATTACTAAAGACAGAAATGTAAATATGTGAATATTTCAGGTTTGTCTGAAGCATTTTTGCTCTCAGTACTTATTTATATTCCATGTTTCAGAACATAAAAACTTCCTTTATTTCTACTTGTGAGTTTATTCTTTTTTCTTCTTAGGTTTTTAACTTTTGAAAAAGCTTTCTGAAACCCTCACGTTGAGTTCGGTTGTCTAAGATAAAGTTTATACAACTAAATGTTCATTTGTCAGCGTAATTGTTGGCTGCAGTTAAATCTGAATGTTTTTCTGTCCCAGGTAGTGATTTGAGCATGCACAAAAGCAAGGTGCCCTCGTTTGAACAGTTGTTGACAGTTGTGATTGTGAATACAATAGTGATTTCTTTTTCATGCATTGTTCTGGCTTGAGAGGCGATGATTAGTGATGTTTTGTTGTCGAGCGGAGCCTCAGACCCTGTGGAGGACAGACGTGGTCACCACCTGACGGTCGCGGGATCTCACACAAATTCAATTTATGCAAATCCTGGCACGTCCGTTTCTCATGATTCTTTGTTAATGCGATATTCCGTGCTACGGTTGCTTTCGTTATGTATGAAACAAACGTGTTGAGTGAGGGGGAGGGCAAACACAACAGAGTTTATTCAGCTCCAATAAGTCTCATTTAAGTCTGATTTATCAGTGTAATTAAGTTTTTTTTTTTATTTTTTTTTTTTTTTGTCTCACCTTTGAGCTGTTAAGAGAGTTTGGTAATAAATAAATATAGAAAGTCTAAAACGATACCTTTGTTTTTCTTTACTATTTTTCCTGAAGAATCAGAGCTTTTCGTTTTGAGCAAAACTTGGCCTTTTAAAAACTAATCTCAACACTGTAAATGGTTCAAAAAGACCTTCAAATAATTTTTTTTAACATATTTCACATTTTATTTCTATCTTTGGAACTTTTACGTACCGTAATCTGGGTGAGAAATACTCAGTTTCAGCATCAAACGATCAAGCTGAGCATTTTAATTAAGAGTGTACCGTTATCGGTCTGATATTAGCAAAAATAAATACATTTTAAAAATAATGCATCTAAAATCTCTGTAAGCAGTTCGATACATAATCTTAATAATATTTTTTTGCAGGGGCATCTAATTTATTGTTTTTATTTATCTTATTCAATTGTAGAATATTCTTATGTTTAAGGGTATCATTTATGTAATCCATTGGTTAGTAATAATACTTTTTCATACCTACTGTTGCTGACTTTTGTTCTCTGTTAAATAACATCACTTGATCAAGCCTTTTGTAACATTCTACCCTACATAATAAGTAATAAAAGTATGTATGATTCATGCTGATATTGAATCTGATTAATATCTATATTGGCCAATACGCAAGGCTGCAATATCGGTATCACATCGGAAGTGAAAAAGTTTTTTGAGTCACCCCTAATTTCAATGTCCGACAGTCACCTCTGTTGAAGGCTGTAATTTCTTTTTCCCATCAGGTTCGTGTAGGGGAGGTTGGCGGCAACACTCTGGGTTTCTACGGCTGCCAGATGAGTCCGGATGGCTCCATGATAGTAGCTCACACATTTCATGGAGCGCTGCATCTTTGGTGCAACGATCCAGATATGGAGGTCAGGATGACAATGACATAAATCAGTGCAATGCTGGTCATTTTGCAAGAATGCCTGTTGTTTTAATGAGACTAAGACCTTTTGATAGTTAACCTTTGTTTTAACTTCTTTGCTTTAATTAAGAAAGAGTTTGTGGCCCTAATGTAAGTAGCTTAGGTTTCTCTTTTGAGCTGCTGGCAATGACCTCACCTCTTCTAACACAGATAGGCAATAGTTACCAGTTGTGCCTGATTGTTCGGTCATGTTTATTAGCTGATGGCGGCTTACCTGGCTCTAACCTAATTGTTACTCTTTCCTGTATCCAGAGGGAGTGGAGACCTGGAGTCGTTATATCGGGACACTTTAGTGCAGTTCAAGACCTGAGCTGGGACCCTGAAGGGGAATTCATCCTCAGTGTGGGCTCAGACCAAACCACCAGACTGTTCACACCATGGAGGAAGCAGGAGAGCAAGAAGGTAAGGTAACATTATCCCAACTGGGTTTGGTTTGAAACAGTTTACCTTTATTTATACAGGTGACATTTTCATTTCACAAAAATCATATAAAACATACTTGCAAAGATTGACCTTTTAAAGCCAAAGGTATTGGACCAACAATGAGTGAATCTGCATCACTGGTAGGGGTGGGAACCTCTGGGTACCTCACAATACGATACACGATACACAGCTCACGATAACAATTATCTCACGATATGACGATACTGCGATTATCGATATATTGGTCAGAAATCAATCTACGATAATCTATGACATTTAGTCAACATTTCTGTAAATAATGTGATATATCGAGATATCGTCACACTCCTAATCACCGGTGCACCAATTTGATTTAATTTAAACTATTATTTTAATAATAATAACAAATCATCCCCTCACACCCTTCATTACTTCTTTCATAATAGCATCCACACCCCAAACGACTTAATCATTTCATCTTCAATTTGAAGTACAAACTATGTACCACTTAACATTCCTTTACAATGTCTGAGTTGCCAGGTTGGTTCTTTGCCACTGTTCCATGTGAAACTAGATTACTGTAATTGAGGCCTCTATCCTGCATGTGAGAGAGATTTATAACCAAGTACGAGAGTTGCCGAACGTCAGAGCTTCATTGAAAAGCATTCCACTGTCCCAGATAGCCACATGATCTTCATCTTTGGATACTTTTCCCAATCTTTCATCACCGCAGGCATCCTGGCATGAAATCTCCCGGCCACAGATCCACGGATACGACATGCACTGCCTGGCCAACGTCGGCAGGTTCCAATTTGTGTCCGGTGCTGATGAGAAGGTGCTGAGAGTCTTCCAAGCTCCTCGGAATTTCGTGGAAAATTTTGCTCACTTCTCTGGGATCTCAAAAGAGAAACTGTTGACATCCAGTGTAAGTTTAGCTTAACAAATATCCGTAATGAAAAGAGGAAAATTGCATGATGATATTCCAAAGATATTATAGTATTTGTATTGATATGTGTGAACATTTATTATCCCTCATTTGTGTTTCTAATGCCAGGACTGTGCAAACCTGCCAGAAGGAGCCAGCACACCAGCTCTGGGTCTGTCTAACAAGGCTGTATTTCAAGGTACAGAGCTTGCTCAGCTCATTCCAAAAATAATTTATAGCCAGTTGCCCAGTTAATATCTAATTCTTTCTTTTTAAAGAAGATTTTCTTTGGTATTTTTGCTCCTTGTCGTGAAATTTTAATATTTCATTTCAAATCGCAGGTGACCTTTTCCAAAACATCGAGCAAAAGGAAGTGTTCAGCAGTGCGTCAGACCAATACCAGGAGTCCTACTTCCAACCTCTACATATGACTGGTATTGTAAAGCTACATAAATGACACGATAAGATGGTTTGAACTTATACTGTGATGCTAAGTAACTGAGAAGACAAAGGTCACACTCGTCTGCGTGCCTCAGTGGGATCTATTGAGCGACTTCAGCATACATTTAAGAGTTCCCATGCTCCTGTCGCTGAAAATTCTTTCAACAGACACTGATTTGCATTCAAAGGGACAGCTAGCTTTAGCTTTATGTCACGAGTCCACAGCGTCTGAGGTATGCTAGTGTGCTTTCTGGCAGGAGGATGGTTGTTTGCGGTTCAGAAAATGGAGAGTGGGCAAAAGTGGTAGATTTTTTATTTAAATCACCATATTTGTATTTTAAAAATGTGTCTGATAAAGGTTATGTTAAATGTTTGAGGGCTTTGGGACAAAAAAATGGTTTCTTCAAAAAAAAGAAGAAAAAAGCAAGTATAACGTAATTGAAATTATTTTTGGGACTGGAGAATAAATTAGTCAATGGAAGGGATTGTAGTGCATGGTCTCCAAACCCTGAGGCCAAAGGGGGTTGAGAGCTGTCATCAGCATGATTGAAGCCACTCCTTAATCTGCAATGGTAATTAGGAAGCAGACTTATGTGATTGCTAAGTTTAAGTATTGATGACCCTAGGCTATGGAGGGAGCAGCCAAGCGTGGAGGCTGTTGTTAACAAAGCAGTTTCTTTTTTGATTGACTTGTACAGCTGCAGAGAGAGACTATCAGTGGGGCTGAATGGAAACCTGAAGATGAATAAAAATATAAGAAAAGGTGTTTTCTCAGAAATGCAGCAGAAAGAGTGAGCCAGGGTTGAGCAGAACTTGCAGGGAGAGAAGTAGACATGGCACTTTATTTATTTATTTCTTTATTTACTGCCTCTTAAGGCCGGAGGCAGGAACATAAATATGTGGCTGCAGTTGTTTATATAAGGTTTTAATAGTTGTTGATCTGTGGATTTAATGTAAGACAAAAGCACTCAAAGAGCACAAACATCCGCCAAGAGCCAAAAATCCTCTTTGCCAGATATTAATAGTTATTCTGGATCAGTGATCCTGAACATGATACCATGATCATTCAAGCTTTAAATGCTTAGAATACATTTTAATCCCCACTAATATTGTTACAGTAAGTCCAAATGTATGGGTACCCCCATCTTTTTGAAAAGACGCAATGAAATGCGCATTTTAATTACGATCCAGATGAAACCAAGTCAGGAATTTTTGGAAATTTTGCCAATGATGAGAGATGGGGATTTTTCGGTTTTTCAAAACTGGTCTAGAATCAGTATATTCATCCGGAACCCCTCCAAAATTTAATGGAATCTTTTTTTTTTTTTTTTTTTTTTTTTTTTCTCTTTTTTTTACCTTGTCTGCACATGCTGTCGAAGGTTAACACTACAAGAAGTGCAATCTTTTAACAGCAATGCATATTTTATTATTGCAATTAAATAAATTTATTTATTTCATTGCATAATTGTGACCATCACCAGCCCTCCCTAGGGAAGGGTAAGAAATACTTTATTAAAGGGAGGATGTAAAAAAAGAGAGGGCAGTGTTTACACCAAGGTGAGGGGTTGGAGGGGGGTGGGGAAGTTAACAGGGAAGAGGGATACAAGATAGGATATGGAATGAGTGGGGAATAGTTGTTAGGTTCCAAGTGATGCGATGTGAAATTGTGGTTGTGTATATTGTGCAGTTTGGTGACCAGTGTGCGGTTTAGGAATAATAGTGGTGGCTGTGAACAGAGGAAGAGGTGAGTGGAAATTCCATAAAACAGGTATTTGGGAACAAGGTGTCTAAGGTTGAGCCCAGTATGAGTGTTATCCCACAGCCCAAGGCCAGTGCATACATGACAAATGTATTTCCAAGAACCGCCACTGCAAAACCCACGAGCCGCCCCCGGGCCCGAAGAAGCAGTCAGGCCAGCAGCGAGAGCGGGCAGCCTAAGGGCCCCCGGCGACCACCCCACGGCCAAGCAGCCCCCCGCACGCCCCCAAGGTCCCAAGCCGAGAGGCAGCCATCGCCCCCCCCATACACACCCGAGAAAGCCCCAAGGAGCCAAGGACCCAGCGCACCACGCCACCGATCCCACCCCCAACCCCCAGACCCCCCACCCCACCGACCCCCCCCCCCCACACACACCCCCGCGCCCAACCCCCCGAGGGGAGGGCCCAGAGAACTCCCTGCCCGAGGCCCCAGCGGAGGAACCGAAGCCCACGCCCAGCAGACGACCAGAGCCGCGCCGAACGGGCAGCCGGCGGGCACCCGCCGGCGAGCCCAGAGCCAGCAGGGGCCCGACCCCAGGCCAGAAGGACCCGGAATGGATGCAGCACCAGGAGCAGCCCGCCCAGGGAGGACGACCACACCCCAAGCCGCATAAGGCACCAGGGGGCCGCTGGGAGTCCCCCCGCCGGCCCCCAGGCACCCCAACCTAGCCCCCCATGGCGCCCCAGATCACCCCCTGCTGATGCCGCCCGCGCCACGAGCTTCAGTTTTTTTTAAAGCCAGGGCCCCCCCCAAGGGCCAAGCCAGACCGCCCCGCCGGGATGTGGCCCCCTGTTCGGGCCCCGACACCCTGCCTCACGGGGCACTGCCCAAGCAGGGGCCGTACCAGTAGGTACGCAAGGGCGCGGCACGCGCCACCCGCCCCGAAAGACCCCCGCCACGACCGGCCCGGCCAGCAGGCCAAGCACCCCGGGCCCCAGGAGCACCCCCCGGGAACAGGACCCCCCAAGGGCAAGCCCCCGGGCCAAGCCCCCCGGGACGCGCCCCCCACCCCGGCCCAGGACCCGGCCACAGCCCAGCAGAACCGCACAGCCCCAGACGGCACAAGGCCAGCAGCCCAGGGCCCGCCGTCCCCCGGACGGCGCAAGCCACGGGGCAGCGCCCCCCGCCGGCCCGCGAGCAACCGGCGACCCCCACCGCGGGGACGGAGGCACCCCAACGGCACACATCAAGTAAGGGACAGCAGCCCCCAGCCAAAGATGCCCCGGACCCACCCACCAGTCCGCAGATGGCAGGACGTACCCACCAGGCGGCCGAAAGCAACCTCAACCACCGGAACAGCTAGCGCCGCCCCCCCCAGTAAACAGCATCATCCCGAGGCGCCAAACAACCCCGCCCCAACCCCGGTGAGGACACCAGCACCCCCCCAGCACACCCACCCCCCAAACCGGCGAGGCAGGCCGCCCCGGGCCCGCACACCGCGGGGCCCGCCCCCAAGGCCACCAGGAGACGAAACAAGCACCAAGCCACACCCAAGGGGGAGAGGCACCCCCGCGCCCCACCAGGCCGACACCGCCCGGAAAGACCCCGCAAGGAGAGACCCCGGCAAAGCCCCTCCGAGACCCACCGCCACGCCCGACCGCACCATCGTGATGTATTTTTACTCTATGCAGTGGCCCAGCCACCAACAGAGGGGCCAGGCCCCCACCGGAGAGGCCCAAATGTGTGTACCAACCCACCACCCTGTTATGGTGCCTCTCCATTCCCCAATGGAGAGGCACTTCCCGATCCCCTGTGTGAATGTGTGTGTTTGGTGAATGTATGGGGTGTGATTAAAAGAAGGGGGATGGAGGGGAGCGGTGCTCCCCATCCAGCCTCTGTGGATTTATGTGTATGTGGTGTAATAGGCCGGAGGGTGTAAGTGATAATACACCCTCCGGGGGGTGGCATGTTGAGATGTGATTAAAATTGGAGGGATTAGTAGGGCAACTAGGGTGGGAGTGCCGCCCCCACGCCACTACATAGTAACACAGGTGGCGGCCCCCTCCACCCCCAGCCCCACCATCCAGCCCCCCAAGGGTTGGGTATGGGTGTGTGGTGCATTTTGTGAGTGAGCCAGACCAGCTGGGAGTGTGGTGAAGTGAACATGTAGGAGGCCTGTCCGGTGTGAGCCGGGCCCGTCCGCATGGCGGGCCACGCGAGAGGGTAGATGGCGCAGACGGGCAAGTGGCACTGTGGGCCCCGGAGCAGCACAGCCAGAGACCCCCCCCCACGGCACCCCCCAGACCGCGCCGGCCCCGCGGAGCACGGCGACAACCCCCACCCCCGGGCACAGCCAGGCACCAACCCCATCCCCCGGCGCCCCAGGGGGCGACCCCCGCCGCACGCCGGCCCGGAGCAACGCCACCCCGCCGCCAAGGGGAGCGGCCGAGCAGGGGGGAGGCCCGCGCCCGCACCAGGGCCAGCACAGGCCCACCCGGCGCCACGATACAACACTCTCCACCGGGAGGCGGCCCCGGCCCCCCCGACTAGAGAGGACGCCATCCACCGCCAAGCAGGGCCATCCCGCCAGCCACGGACCGGCAAGCCGGAGTACCGAAGCACCCCAGCCCGGAACCGCCCCCCCACACCAACGGCGCCAATGGAGCCCCCCCCCCCCCACGGAGGCGATCCCCGACGACCCACGCACCGGCACGAGACACCCCCCCGACGCCAGCCCACCCCGGACGACAGCGGGCCCGAGGCCACCAGCCCCGCCCCGCCCAAGGCTGCGCAGCGCCGCCACGAGCCGCGGCCGGTCCCCGGGCAGATGGCAGGAGAGCACTCCCCCGGAAACGTAGACCAAGGATCCGCCCCCGGGGCACCCCCGCCCCGGAATCGCGCCCACGGCGCCCGGTGCACCCAGCCAGCAGACCAGCCAATCCCGACAAGGATCCACCAGGCCAAGAACCACGCGCCGCGCCCCCGCACACCCACCCAATACGACCCCCGGGGAGACCCCATAGCACCCCCCACCCCACCCCTCTAGCCGTAACGGCCACACCCCGGCCATTGCGGTCAAACAAAAAGCCCCGGAGGGGGCCCCGCCTGGCTCGCCGCGCAAGCGACATCCCTGGCAAAGGCGCGCCCCAGGGAGCCAAGCCTAGGACCCGCAAGGGCCGACGGAGCAACCCACAGCCACACCCCGCCACCCAGCGACCCAGGAGGCAATCGCCGACCCCGGGCAGCAGCCACCCCCAAAGCCACCCCCACCCCGGATCCCCCCGGACCGGAGCCAAGGACCCCACCACCCCAGGCCCCCCAACGAGACCACCCCCCAGCCAACCCACCCGGCACGGCACCGCCCGTCCCCCAGGCGGGAGCCACAGCCCCCCCACCAGCGCCCCAGGCCAACGGGAGCCCCCCAAACCCAACCCAACAGGATGGCGGGCGCAAGAGCAAAGGAGGAGGGGGGGGAGGACGAGACAGGGGGACAGGGAGCAAGGGGAAGGAGCGGCAGGGGAGCACGCAGGGCCCCAGCCCCAGAGACCAACCAGATGTGCACGCGAGGGGCAACAGCGCCAAATCAAACAGCCCCGGGACCTCGTGAACACCCAGAAGGAATGCACACCCGTGTCGAGGCAACAAGAGACCCCGGCAACCCACCCCAGCCACCCCGGCCAAGACCACCCCAGAGGCCCAAGGTGGCCCAAGCTTACAGTTGGGCTAGTGCGTTAGTAAAGAGTGGTGCTGGCAGTCGCTTGCAGGCTAGATCATCAGGGTTTTAAAAATTTAGATTTAATGCAATTAAAAAAGGAGTCCAACGCTCCTCAAAGCACGTTATTTTTTTTTGTTTTCTGAGAGCAGACATCTTTTCCATGGAAATAAATTCTGTGAGGAGATTTTGCCATTGGTTTATGTTTAAGGATTTTTTGTCTTTCCAATTTAGTAATATTGTTTTTTTTGCTATGGCTAGTGCCGCAAGGATTGATTGTGATTGGTTTGCTGGAAGTTGAAGCATTGTCAGGTCTCCAATCAAACAAAGATTTGGAGATAAAGGAATCCTGCAGTCCAAAATGGAGGACAGTTTTTCAGTGATTAGAATCCAAAAGTGTTGAACTGGGGAGCAAAGCCATAAGGCATGTAGATAGGAATCCGCTGTATTCTGGGTGCACTGAGAGCAGATGTCTGTTGCTAAGAAGCCCATTTTATGCATTTTCTGTTGGGTAGTGTGGGATCTGTGGAGGACCTTGTATTGAATTAGCTGAAGGTTTGTGTTTTTTGTCATCTTAAAAGTATTACAACAAATTTCTGTCCAGAAATCAGTGCTCGGGGTGATTGAGAGTTCGGCCTCCCACTTCGCGATTGGTAAGTAATTACAGTTAGTGTTCGAGAGCGCTCTGTATATTTTTGAGAGTTTTTTTGATTTTGTTGAGATTTTTTTCATATATATAGCCAGTTCTGGAGGTTGTAAAGTAGTTAAGTCTAGTGGAGTATTTTTCTTTATTGTCTCTGTTACTTGTAAGTACTGTAGAAAGTTACTTTTATTTATATCGAATGCTTGGGTTAGATTGTTATATGGCCTGATCTTGTCATTTTCAAAAAGGTCTTGGAGATGAGTGATTCCACTCTCTTCCCATGTTTTCAGATAGAGTGGTGTTTTTTTATTTTTAAAGTCAGGGTTGTGCCAGATTGGAGACAGTATACTAATTTTTAATTGGACATTTGTGATGTCCAGGGCTTTCCACCATGCAGTCAGTGTGGAGGCAATTAGTGGGTTTTTAAAGCAGTTGTGATGTTTGAGGGTCGCAGTGATAAAAGGGAGATCAGAGAGTTTAATGTGTTTGCAGTCTAACTGTTCTATTTCTAGCCAGGTGTTGTAGTATTCTTTTGGTTTTAGCCACTCTGTTAAATATAATATTTGGTTTGCTAAGTAATAATGCATGAAATTAGGGGCTTCTAAACCACCCTCGTCTTTGTTTTTTTGAAGGGTTGAAAGGCTTATTTTAGGTTTTTTATTTCTAGTATAGAATTTTGTAGTTGCAGAATCTAATCTTTGAAACCATTGTTTTGGTGGTTTCAGTGGTATCATTGAGAACAGGTAGTTTATTTTAGGTAAGATTTTCATTTTAACTGAAGCTATCCTGCCAAGTAGTGAGATGGGGAGATTGTTCCATCTCCGCAGATCTTCTGTGACTTTGTCCAACATCGGATCATGATTTAGTTTAATTAATTCATTTAAGTTTGGTGATATATTTAAGCCTAGATATTTAATTGTATTTGTGGTGGAGGGGTGTTGTGGATTTTGGTTTGCAGGATTCCATGAGTTTTTTGTCAAAGGGAGGATTGATGATTTTGTCCAGTTAATGGAATAGTCTGATAATTTAGAGAAGCTGTTTATTAGATTAAATACTTCCTCTAAAGAGGATTGCGGTTCTTCCAAATAGAGTAAGATGTCATCCGCGTAAAGATTAATTTTGTGTTCTGAGATGGATGAGTGGATTCCTTTAATAACAGAGTTCTGACGTACAGCTGCTGCGAGAGGTTCAACGAATATTGCAAAAAGCAAAGGTGAGAGTGGGCAGCCTTGTCTGGTTCCCCTCTGCAGTGTGAAGCTTTGGGATGTTATTTGGTTTGTGGTTACTGAGGCCTTAGGTTTATTGTACAGGGTGGAGATCCATTGTATGAATGATTCTCCGAAGCCAAATTTGCCAAGGACAGTTAGGAGGAATGACCAGTTTACTCTATCAAATGCTTTTTCTGCATCGAGTGATAAGATTATTTTTTTCTTTTTAGAGTTCTGTGCCATGTTGATCACATTAAACAGTCTTCTCACATTGTCTGTGGAGTGTCTATTTTTAATAAATCCTGTCTGGTCTTGGTGTATAATTGACTGTACTACTTTCTCTAACCTGGATGTGAGTGCTTTGGAAATAATTTTTAAGTCTGTGTTAATAAGTGAGATGGGACGATAGCTTGAGGGTAACATGGGGTTCTTGTCTGGTTTAAGTAACAATTTAATGTTCGCTGTATTCATGTGACCTCCTACATAACCTTTATTTTGATCTCTGTTACTACTCTGAAAAATAGTGGAGCCAGCATTGACCAGAAATGTTTTAGGAATTCAGCAGGGAACCCATCTGGACCTGGTGCTTTGCCTGTTGACATGCTGTCTAAAGCATTTTGTAATTCTTGTAAGGTTAATGGTGAGTCTAAGGTGGTTTTCTGATCTATAGTGAGCTGTGGTAGGTTTAGTTTATTAAGAAAGGTTTTAATATCTTCAGTGTCAGGGTTTAAATTTGATGAGTATAAGTTTTGATAATAATCACGAAAAATTTTATTAATGTCCTGAGGTAAGTTTAAAGTTTGACCTGAGTTATTAGAAATTGTTGCTATAAAGGAATTTTCTTTATTGTGTTTAAGCTGATTTGCTAAGTATTTGCCTGATTTATTATTGTAATCAAAGTTTTTGTATCGTAATTGTTGCAAAATGAAGTCGGTTTTTTTAGATAAGATGATATCCAGATTAAGTTTTGTATTTTGAAGTTTTTCCCATAAAAGTTCAGATGGGTTAGCTGCGTATTCTTCCGTAAGTTTCTTAATTTTTTCTTCAAGTGTTTTTTTCTGCTATCTGTTCCTGTTTTTTCTTAAAAGAAGAGTATGATATAATCTTCCCTCTAATGACAGCCTTGCCAGTTTCCCAGAGTAAGGACGGTGATATTTCCGGGGAGTCGTTTGTCAATAGAAAGTCCTCCCATTCTTTTCTAATGGAATCTTTTTAATGGCATAAGGTCCATCTTTGGTAAAACTTTGTCAATCTGTTATGTATTTTTGGCATAATCCTGCAAACATTCAAGTAAATGAATAAACGGCAGTGAAAATATAACCTCCTTAGTGGAGGTAATAAAAGCGAAATGTCAGATATAGCCACACACTGTCTAGTTTGTTGCTTTGAAGTTATTTATTTTAGTCTCTTGCCCCATCCTTCTCCTTACTCATGTCCAAGGTGTCCTGCCTAAAACGTTGCATGAGCAGGGCAATGATTTAAATGGGCAAAGTTATAAAGAAGTGGTTCTTAATCTGGTTTTCATCGAACCCTAGGGGTTAATTGAGTAAGTCTCAAGGGTTCAGCAGGGGTCAAGACACACAGAACAGATATAGACCTCATAGATCAATAAATCAAAGACATTTTACTCACAATTAAATGTAGAAGGTTGAAATTGCCACTCGAAAGGCTTTTTTGATCTCCACCATCAAAAATGTGTTTGGGGGAAAAAATCAAGAAAGCACGGTACGAATGAAGTAAAAACACTTCTATCCATCCACATCCCACAATGCAATGCACCAAACTTTCCTGGCATATAAAGAAACCGATTGTTTACGGACTAAAAATTGTGGCAAACCAATGACAGATGTTTATTTTGTGGTTTTAAACAGATTGATCGAAATGACGAAATGTGTGTATGCATCTCATCGTGTGTTTCTGTATGTGCGATAGAGCCCCCTCCAGAGGAC
This sequence comes from Gouania willdenowi, assembly GCF_900634775.1. NCBI lineage: Eukaryota > Metazoa > Chordata > Actinopteri > Blenniiformes > Gobiesocidae > Gouania > Gouania willdenowi. The sequence goes on along the minus strand of NC_041054.1, from coordinate 13,866,675 downwards.
CATCTTCTCCAGAACACACTTTGGCCTGAGGTCCAAAAGCTGTAAGTGTCCAGATGTCTTGTGTGCCCCTTATTTCACGCCGTTATAGATTGTGGATGAAGTCCAGCTACAGTATGTAGGAATCCCTCATTTCTGATTTTAAACACACCAGCAACAGGACTATTTACTGTATCTGAAAATGATAAACTTTCCCTTTGCCAGTGTCCCCGACACTCACATTAGCCAGTTCCAGTCTGTATTCCAGCTTCCTGTCACCCTATGAGCCTGTCCTTCAAGCTAAATATATTGCCTCCACTTGAAGCCAATGCTAAATCCATTTACAAGTCAATCTGCTATAAAGATGACTTATGGCTAAGTCGTTTGTTAGAACTGTATGTATGCGTGTGCGACTGTGCATGCGTGTGTTTGTGTGTATGCGCACGCATTGGAAAATCATTTTTTACCTCCATTTGGCTTTGTCCCTTGAGTCATTTAGTGCATAATAGAAGCATTAAAATGAGTAAGTGGTAGGATTATATTTGTGGCATAAATAATGCTCTTTTCATTGTGGCCAAATCGCTGCAGCAGTTGAAAGCTTCCTGCTGAGACAGGAATTCCTTCCTGTTGAGTGGCTGACGACAGTCTGGGTTTGTTGACATTTTAAAACATCCAGGTGAAAGCAATTAGGCAGTGAGTGATTAGTTTGAGCATCGTCATTGTTCATCTTTGTCAGGAAGAGACGACGCAGTCGTTCCAGATCAGTATTTTAATTTCCCTCTGTCTGATTATTTACCTCTCTGTCGATAGTGATGGCTTAAGTTTGGGAGATTATTATTGCAGCACTTTGAAAAAAAACTAAACACTGATTTCGCCGCCTCCCCTCCCCCTTCTACTCATTACTCTGCCACAGCCTGTCTGTCCTTGTTGATATTCAGTGTAGCAGCTCGTAAATAAATTTGGCTATTTTCCTTCGACTCCAGGTACGGCCATGGCTTTGAGATGTTCTGTCTGGCGTCTGACAGCCAAAGGACGGTGGTGGCGTCTGCATGCAAGGTCAGTGTGACACAAGCAGAGGTCAGAGGCCACGTCACAATCACGATGAGGTTGCACTGCTGCACGAAGGGGCTGCGAGAAAAGAATGGCAACATGATCATGCATCAGACACTGGGCAGGGTTAAACTGTGCTGTCAGCCAGCTACTGATAGTGACTATTGTGTCCTGACCTTGTTGTACACACACATATACTCAAACACACACCTTCTAACAATCACTGATGGCTTTCCTTATGCGTTTCTGTGTTTTAGCACTGTAATATTTCCAACCTCTTGTCCAGTTTGCGTTTTCTTTGCATCGTTGCAGATATTTATTAAAAATACAACAAAAGTTAAACACTCTTATTTCAACCCATAAAACATACTGTTTGATATTAAATATCTCCTACTGCCTTTAAAAAGTTATTTAATTCACCCTTTTGAATATAAATGAGGAATCCCATCTCAAATCAACATTTTTAGTTAACCTTAAATGTGCAATAGGTAACTCGGAGAAGAGAGAGGACTTAGCATTAAATTACAACAAGTACGACTTTCAGATCCCTCCCCCTCCCTCTCTGCTGCTCTCCTGCCCTGCATCCAAAGTCCCTCCCCCAGAGGACGCTGGTGTGAATATTGCTAAATGACCAGTAAACCACACAACAAGAGTTAATGTTAACGTTTGTATCGAAAACAAACTAACATTAGCCCAACTGCAACATCACAGTAATAACATGTACTACGGAGTACTAGTGTATCGATTTCAAATCAAACATAATGTAAATCAAGCATAAACTGTATTTACCTGTCAAGCAGAAAAGTCGCCAACTCTGCGTAAGTTTTGAGTCCTTCCAGATCACGGAGTTCCCTCCACCTCTGAAAATCCACTCCGATGTTGATTCTCGACTTGTCCCGGGCTCTGTCTAATTTTTTCTTTTTAGCTTTTCTTTCTTCTTGCTTCCTCTTTTTACTCATCATTTTTGCCTTACAAGCTGTTGATGCTAACATAGATATCGGCAGTTCTTTACTTGCTGATGGTTGTTGCTCCGCCATTGCTTTCTCTAAGCTCCTGAAGCTGCTCTCGGAGATGTGAGCTTGACCGAGCGCGAGCATGAGCTAGTTTAGGAGCAAAGGCCTAGGAGCTGTGATCGACAGCTGTCGAACAGTCCATCAAACACAATCCTGGCTCTGATTGGTCCTTTTTGCTTGGTCGCGGTGGATTCTGGCAATTTGCAGCAGTAGGCGGGACTTTATGAGCCTGTTTTTTTTGTTTTGTTTTTTTTTTTACAGATTACTAATTTCATGTCTTTACATAGTGACACTTTTAGCAAATATGACAAAAATAAACTTATATGAGAGTTACCTATTGCACCTTTAATGTATAAACATTTGTATTGTTTACTTTCCCTTTCTTAGCTTTAAAGCTGCTACCACTGATAATTTAATCCTAGTCTATGCCACATTGATCAATAAATCCTCCTTGTTCGGTGAAGAAACATGATAAGAATGAGGTAAAAACACTTCTATGCATTCGTTTATGGGACTCCACATCCCACAATGCAATACAAATGACATCAAACAGAGTGTTTAGGGTAGAGATAAAAACAAACTTTCAAGAAGCAATTTCAACCTTTTTTCTTTTTTTTTTGGGGATTAAATTATGTTCAATTCATTGATCTATGAGGAACACACTATGATTTTATCTACTTAAAGTTATTGAGAGTAGCAGCTTTAAACTGACGGATCAGTTTATAACTTGTAAGCGTTCTCTATCAAGTTGAATTATACATACTTTAAAAACAATGCTGGTTGGTTTTATTGGGATTTAAACACCTCTATAAAAGTGTATAATCTGTTGATATATCATGTTTGTTCACAACATGGACTATCTGTGTGTACAAATGCAGGAATCTCTGACCTGCGGAGAATAATGGTTCATTTTAACTGAAGTAAAAACCTCCCTCTCCAGGCTTCCAAAGCCGAGCATGCAGCAGTGCTGCTGTGGAGCACAGCCTCGTGGCGTCAGCTGCAGATATTGCCATTTCACACCCTCACAGTCACCCAGATGGCCTTTTCACCTGACGCTCAATTCCTGTTGGCAGCATCACGGGATCGCACATGGTCTTTGTGGAGACGAAACCTGCCCACACCTGAGAGTCCAGGTGAGAAAACCTTGGGAACAGAATGTTGTGATTTTTATTTTCCTTGCTGGTATGGAGACAGAGGAGGACGACACTGGCCCTTCATTGGCAAAATAACAGTCTGTTTAAAGTTCCAGGCTTCATTGTAATATTAAGCAACCTTACTGCAAACAGCCTTTAATGTTGACTATCAAAGTATAATATATTTAAAATTTAGTCTTTTAATTGTTTTTTAGATTGGAGTGAATTATCCTGGTTTGTATTAAAGAAGATCAACATCATGTTCTTTGTTCATTAAGGGATGTATCAAATCTTGCCGCACAAATGTAAGGACATAAAGGTAAACTGTAACAATGATTTTCAGTGTTTTCAATTGTCCTGAAGAATACTGTTATTTTATTTACTCAAAGGGGGGATTTATTGTTCAACAGGCAAAAAGAGAGACTCTTAGTTCAATTTTACTGCCTTCTAGGGATACGCCTTCTACAGGAAGAAACACTGTTTTTGGCAGTAAAATGCCTCCAGAAAAGTAGCAATACTTTCTACGTGCTCACTCCTGGGGATGCTATTTTTCCTCTTGCTGTCGGTCGCTTTGCGGCTGGTTTACGCTGTAAAGCAGGAGTGTCTGGATTTGATCCTGTGGGGTCACCATGGCTGTAATTTTCCCTGATTGTATATGGAGTGCCTCATTAGGCCTTTTATAGAGTCGTATGTCATCAGTACGGATCAGACACTTACCAAATACAAGCCATTGTCTTTCTAAACTCGTGCAATGAACGTAAAGCAATCATGAACGCTGTTATTTTTCAACTTTGCTTCATATGACATGATTGCTGAGCTTCATTGAGAGCACCAACTTGATAAAAAGTAATTAAATTCTCTGTAAGGTGTTTTCTGTTGCATATGGCTGCTCATGACAGCCTGAATGAAAAGTGATGAAAGCCATACGGTGCTGCACGCTGCTGTTCACCTGTGTACAGGCTGTTTGTGAGAGACGATAGGATAAGGAGACGTGCAGTGGTGCAGAGAGGTGGGGGCGGGGCGGGGGGGTTGCTGAATCACTCAAGGTGATCGTGAAGAGCACAGACACACAGACAGTGTGGCTTGACCAGGGAAGGTTAAACGAAGTCAGAGCTGATTAAACAAAGTGACTCCCTCATATTTTCTTTTCCATTGTCACCTCCTTCTTTGTACGTGAGGTATTCAGACATCTAAAAGAGACAATATTGCTCCTCTGTTATTTTTTTCATTTTTTTTTACCTGATTTCCAGTGATTCATTTTCTATTTTTTTTCCATCATTCTAATACATTTTGTAAGTTTCTGCTGAACTGGATGTTTTTCCAGTGCCTAGTCTTCATGTAAACAGCCGGTTGCGTCCTTGAGGGTCCTCAGAATCAGACAATATTAATGGAAGCAGGAGGTTGGGGGGGACTCACGTGTGTCCCAAACCCTTTTACACAAACCGGGATGGATATGATTTTTGTGGCACTGGTGTGGCTTTACAGCTGCTTGCCTGCACATGCCCACTCAATCAGGGACGTGCACACATGAGTGCCTGTGAAGAGCACGGCTACTGCATTTGCGCAGACAGGTGGCTGCCAGCAGCATACAAACAAGCTCTCCTGGGAAAGACCAATCCAGGGTCAAAAAAATGACTCAGGCGGGGAGATAAACAGCAGCAGGTAATAAAACAAAACTGAGGGCTGGGACAGACGCCTATCCAGTTATTTATCTGTAAAACCAGAAGTGGCTTTGTTAACAGAATTAACACCAAGATTTTTGATGTGCTCACGTCATCCTGCAATAATCACTAAGCAATGCTATGATAACAGCCTGATATTTATGTATTTTTTATCATTTTTATTACTAGTTTTGTATTTTCTAATTAGAGGTATCTTTTCTTCTATTTCTTTGTGTCCTATTTCTGTTTACACACAGAGCCACAGTTTTTACTGTACGCACATACAGGGAAGAATACAGCCGTGCACACTCGGATCATCTGGTCATGTGACTGGAGCCCTGACAGCAGATACTTTGTAACATCCAGTCGAGACAAGAAGGTAGTTTTTAAAGGATTGTATTCTTCACAATTATAATTTTCAGTTGGAAACATTCAAGACAACAAAACTGTAAAATGTATATCTAAAAATGTGTGCGTGCGTGCGTGCGTGTGTGTGTGCGTGCGCGTGCGAGATAGGGGAGTTGAAGAAAATAAAATGATAAAAGGAAAAAAATGATGAAGAAAAAATCTCGAAAAAATAATGATAATCCAATAATTTACAAAGAAAATGCTAAAGTAATAAAAATGCAACTGTATTTTATTTCCAGGTGCTTTCTAGCACTGATAACTGTGTTCCTGTGTGTGAAGGTGATAATATGGGGTCCATGTATATTGGACCAGTGTCGCGACGCTGCACCATTCCAGATTACACCATGTTCTTCCATCTTGGATGTGGGAGATTCTGCCACTGCTGTGGCCTTCTGCCCCTTTCTCTGCTATGATGACGGGTATGTACACAAAGTCCCGTATTTATATTTAGTCATTTATTTTTTTCTTTTACTATGCACTTTTGATCACACATTCCCCAGTTTTTACCAGCACCACAGGGATAATTACACTCCCTGATGATTGTCTACCTGAAAAAGTGCAAAAATGGATATTCCTGCAGTCAATTGAGGCTGCAGTTTGAGCTATTTGTGCCCCATTAGTCCTAATAATTCACCTCTGCTTTTAGACTCACTATATGTTGGTCGATCTGTTTAGGAACAAGCCTTACTCTGGAAAAAGCTCAAATGAGCAGCAATTTGTCTGATATTACATATCAAAGGCCTGCAAAACATAAAACCAAACAGCAGGATAAGCTGTGTTCACTCTGTCAGTCTTTGATTAAAAGGAGAACTGGTGTAACAATTATTCAAGCTGAAGTCTGAATAGGAAACCAGGGCCAGTAAACTAGCAGCTTTGAGGCTGGATTTCTGTCAGATGTCAAACAAGCGCTAATAGTTTTTGAATTGAGTGCATAACCGAAGAGAATAGATAAGTTGTTCTTGGCTTTAATTGTGCACATTTTAGTTTGGATTTACATCTTGTATTTTCACCCACAGCTACCTAATCGCAGTCGGCCTGGAGGGCGGCAGCATCCGCCTCTACAAGTGGCATCCTGTCCAGGAGGCAGCAGCAGCAGCAGGAGGAGCAGCAGCAGGAGGAGGAGGTGGAGGTGGAGGTGACTGGAGCTGCTGTGAGCAGACAGACCCTTCGTATCCTTTGTTTTTTTACCGAGTTCATCATAACCAGTAGAAAATCTTTTGGTAACACTTTACTCGAAGTTTTATACATAAGGCTCTCATTAAGTGTTGTTCGCTAAATTATGACAACTTTGAAGCTATGTTGGCATTTTTTGGGTTAGGTGGAGGGATCTAGTGGGGTTAGGGTTATGGTTAGGGGTTAGGGTAACAAATGGTTAGGGTTAAGGTAAGGAACGACACTTAATGACAACCTTCATGACAATGACAACTTCTTTATGCTAATAACGTGTCATATCATAATAATGACAGCGTAATGTCAGCCTTTATGTATAAAACTTCAAGTTTTTCAGTGGGAAGCATAGCAGCATCCCATCATAAACCAACTGTTCCATGGCATCAGTTTAAGTACCAGGTATCTAGGCACTTTTGATGTTTTACTGCACGTATGCAACTCAGAGTTATAACTCTGCACTTACTGACAGTTGGATAAAGGAAGACTGTCCCTTTCTTTGATAGGAATATGTAAGTTAATGTATTTTAAGGTTAAGGGGTGTCTTAAATATTTTTTACCTTTTTATATGATACCAATATAAGATGAATGAAAAATTTATAAGAAGACCCTGAAAAATAACCTCAAAATCAATAAAAACTTTAATTATCCTTTTTAAGTGAAAAATGACAATTTAAGTTCACTGGAGTTAATTTTTACTTTGAGTATTTAGTTCTGTCAGATGCTGGAATGGACTGCTGGCATATCAGAGATTTTAAATAATCCGGTTGCTATTTTTCCGATATTAATTCAATAATTGCAAATTCAATTGTTCTTTGCTTTAGTATTATTTAAATATTGGTTATAGTATCATTACAATGATGACTCGATGGTTTGTGTGGAATGTAATTTTTATTAGTAAGTTTTCAATTAGACATCTTTCATCCAACACATAATCTTAATAGAACAAGTAGGTGGTGCAGTTTTAGCGATCTATGTATACGTGCTGTTATTTCCCTTCATTGCACTCTTCTCTCAGGCAAAGCCACTCTTTAGCAGTTAAAAGACTCCGTTGGAGGCCCCGGGCAGGCAGAGCAGGTCAACACTGCTGTGGAACGGATGGACAGACTGACAGAGAAAGCCAGGACAAAGAGGAGGAGAGCTCCTGGCTCCAACTCGCCTCTGCCAGCGTCGACCACTCTGTCAAAATCTTCAACGTCAACAAACGGGCTCTTTAGAAACACCGACACTGACACTATTATTTCTCTCACAAGCACAGACTCCCTTGAAGTGAGAGCCAAAGGCCTGGCTAGGCCACCAAGGCCGCAGCTGCTTGCTGGCAAGCCGTTCACTTCTAGTGACAGCCTGTTAAGTCAGGACACACACACACACACACACACACACACACACACACACACACACACACACACACACACACACACACACAATCCAGTGCATGTTAGTTAACACATAATCGGTGGAGGACGTACTGATAAAACATTGTGACCTCAGCATTTAGAATAGTTTAGATTGAAAGGAAGGACTGTGCTGAATAACACCAACTGCATCGGAATAAGAATGGACGACTTGCTGAAGTGAAAATGACTCATTGGCTTTAATATTTGTCTGTACTTTTATGTTACATTCATGCTTTGTCATCAGTTTATAAATTTCCTTTTTCCATTCCCACTTGTTCTATCATCAGCTTTTTCTGTCTGAAAACCAGCAGCACGAACAGATTGTAGTAACTCGTTATTTTAAAGCAGTCACTCAGGACTTTAGAGTGTGTTACTCTGAGCCTATTTCAAATGTAAAAAAACACCAAAAGAAAGTTATTTTGCCTTTACATAAATATCAAGTATTGCTTGTTTTGCCCGTCACTGTTGTAGTTATTAATCACTTCATCAGCAGTATTGGATTTGCTGCTGTATTTTCCTATATTGAAATATAATCATATATGGTAATTAAGTCAAAATTACATCGCATTAGTTTTGTAATAAATAAGTAATGTATGTTTTTAAAGAACTGCCATGGTCCGAAGTGTGAAAGAGTACTATTAAAGCAACATATCACCAGTAATGTCAACTACACCTCTCTCACTAACCTGTCTGAACCCAGCTCACGTTCCCTATGAGTGGCTGAACAATCCAACACTTGTGGCCTTTTTTAAGTCTGTGTTTTGTTTTTTGTTCATTGACATAACCCCTCCACACACCCACACACACGTCTGATTTTGCTGATGCCATCCCCGCTATTAGTGGGTGACTAATCCAACTCCTAATGACCTCTGTGTGACAGGGTATCAAAGCTTTATATCACCAAGGGATACTGTATTTATAGGGATTTGGTCAGTAAGTAGTACCTTTTTTTTTTTTTTTTTTAATCTTGTTAGACTGTTCTTTTGTCCCAAAATTGAGGACAGTTGGGGATCTCTATAAAACTCCAGACATGGATCAGCAAGCTTTTAAGGATTTAGAGTAATTTCATACAAAATAAAACAAAATTTATTTTAAACATCGGGGTAAATAAGTGCGATATAGTTCTTAAACTAGTTCAATCTAGTGAATAGTAGGAGTGTGACGATATCTCGATACAGCAATATATCGCAATAATTTTTCACATGATCGATTATCGATATGCTCGTGCTAACTATTTTTTTCTTTATTTTTTTTTCTTTATTTAAGATATTTCCAAAACCTTTTCTGCTTTTCCACTAAAATGTGCAGCTAGGTCTTCACAGAAATTTTGTCACTGTTTGTTGAAGGAACCAATACATTGTTTACTGGAATATTGCACTATAATGGTGTTACTGGTTTTTACAGAAAGCACTATTGGAGATACTTATTCGTTTACATTGGTATGTTGACACTTATTTACAGAAATGTTGCACTAAAATTGTTTCACTGTTCATAGGACACTTTCAATTTATTGTCTTTCAGAGATATAAAATTAAAAAAAAGTTTTTTTCACTTCTTGTTATGTCATAAATTATTGTAGATTGATCTCTGACCAATATATCGATAATCAGTATCGTCACATCGTAAGATGGTCGTTATCGTGAGCTTTGTATCGTGCATCGTATCGTGAGGTACCCAGAGGTTCCCACCCCTAGTGAATAGCAGTTTGTAGACACTGTGGGGAGAGGAGGGTTTCCTGAACAGCCAAGGACAGAAGAAGTCCATGCTTTGGATTTACTGTGAGCTCATCCGGGTGTGCCATCATTATATACCAGCCATAAATTTATCTGCAGGTGATTCTAACGGCTGGCTATAACTCTCTCTCTCGTCATTCATCCTGGTATGAGTAGAGGCATCATTTAACCCAAGCCACACGCGAGCCTTCAGAAAATGCTGTTTCTCAGGCTGGGGAATGAGGTTTTGAAACAATACAATCATACATCAAAGATTTTTTGACATCATATATCGAATATCTTTGTAATTGAGTGTAGGTGATGATCAGGGATGTATCAATTTAAACATGAGGGATCATCCCGGGAGAGATTTTCATCAACTTATTTGTGCAGAGAGCGCCTGGCTCCAGCTCTGGCTAGCATACTAATTTGCAAGGTATTTGCTTCTTTCTCAGACTTTGTCCCCAGTGTGTCCTTGACCACTCATCCTGATGAGACTAGATTGCCATAATACGGTGTTGAGGAGGGATTAGGAGTTGCATCTAGAAATCCTTGAACACTGCAGATTAATGGGGTAATGGTAACCAGCAGGACATAAAATAAGCCACTAACAAATGTTACAGAGACCTTGAGAACATTGACAAAAAGAAATATAAGGAATGATAAAGCCTATGCCTCAGTGTCAAATGGATCCTCATAGGTTTTACTGAAAGGCTTGATTTATTTTTCAGATTTTTTTATTTTTTTTACTGCAATGCATTTCTCGATGACTGGTAACAATGATCTCATAACATTTTAATATATAGCTATATTGCTCAGTGGCTCCACACATGTTGAAAACGAGAGATGGAATAAATCGATGAATGACAATACAGCACTGTATCCCTGCTTTAAATGTAATGATTAATATCGGTCTAAAAAATGGTCGGAAATCTGACAAACACCTAAAATTGGAGGCAAGGCATAAAAATGGAAGAAAAGATGAGGCTTTAGTAAGACCCTACGCAAATATGATGAACACACTTAATCAGGGGTGACACTGCAATAAGGCACAAAAGGAGGATACACGCCTTGGGATGTGGATAAAACTCGTACTGGGCTTAACTTTAAACACGTTAATCCCAAATACCTGCATTAGGTACTACCACTCACTCCTTCCCTCTGTCCACAGCCACCACCATTATAGCGAAGCTCCACACTTGTCACCAGTCTGGCTTGATTACACAACATAATAAGCACAATATGTTCTACTTCACATATCACTCTCACTGTAAAATAATCTATTCTTCTCTACCCTATTTCCTGCCTTCAGTCTCTCCTCCCTGCTACCCCCCCCCTCCACCTAGGTGTAACACCGCTCTCCCTTTTGACATCCTCCCTATAATAAAATGTTTCTTACCCTTCCTTAGGGAGGGCTGGTGATGGTCACAATGAAGCAATAAAATAAATTAATTTATTTCATTGCAGTAACAAAACATGCATTGGTGTCTCATAATGATTGCACTTCTTGTAGCGTTGACCTTTGACAGCATGTGCAGACAAGTGAAAAAAACAAAACAAAAAACAAAACAAAAGGAGTATACACAATCTGACAGTGGAGAGTACAACATAACCGAGCAAGACTGGGCTATGGGGAGCCAGTGGAGTTTTGGTCCAAAGTCACAAGAGAGCAGAAGAAGACAATGGCGGTGGAAGAGGTCTTGCAAGTGGAGCAGTACCTCATTAAGGTGGTATCCCAGGGGAAACAAGGAGCGTGGACTCGCTGGGAAGACACGCTCAACAGGGTCCTGACCTGGGCAGACATCTGGCGGACCCAACAGTGACAGCTCAGCTTTCTTGTCAGGGCAGCATACAACATGCTTCCTTGTTCCCAAAACCTCTCCCAATGGTTTGGACATGAGGAGAAATGCCCTCTGTGCAGCAAAGTCAGCACAGGGTTACAACACATACTGGCGGGATGCAGCGTTGCGTTGAACCAATGCCGCCTTAGGTGGCAGCACAATCAGGTGCCGAAGAAGCTGGCAGAGCAGTTGGAGCGTTGTAAGGGTTGATGCAAACAACTCCCCAGTCTCATAACAGGCAGACCAGGAGAGGCGGGACACAAATCAGCAGCTCTGGCAGTTAGGTCAACATCTCTACTTACTCCTTGGCAGAAATGGGAAATGCGTGTTGACCTGGGCACGCAGCTTGTCTATCCAACCATGATCACACAGACCTCATTCAGGCCCGACATTGTGATGAGGTCTGTGGTCGTCAAAAGGGTTCTCATCATTGAACTCACTGTGCCATGGGAGGAGGGAATAGCAAAAGCCAATGAATTTCAATTGGCTCAAGTACTCTGAACTTGCAGCAGAGTGCAGAGAGGGAGGTTGGGCTGCAACCGTCCACCCCGTGGAAGTTGGATGCAGGGGCTTTGTGGGGAAGTCTGCAATCCAGCTTCTCCGGTGTGCAGGAATGTCGGGGACAAGCCTGAAGAGAGCAATAAAGGAGGTGGCGGAGAAGGCAAGTTATTGGTTGTGGCTTCGGAGGAAGGATCGGAGTTGGGGTGCAACACCCTAATGAGAACAGCAGCAGGGCAATATCATCCGACCAGCAGCAAAAAGGGTTATGGTTTGGGTTAGGTTTTTACTTCTACTGCTACTTCGACTTTGATGGAAGTCAAGTTAAGGGAATTATGTTTTTTCAAACGCTTTTTGATTGGTTGGTGAAAAGGTACTGCAACCCCAACTGAGGTGGTTTTGGAGCCCGTCCAAAATGCCCCACAGCTGGCCTGACGTCCCCAGAAAATTACTGCACCCCCACTGGGAGATGTACTGGAAAGGGTGCGAAACGTCCGTGAATGGTGGTACCAGCTGATGACCCTGCAGCTGCCCAAAGGAGGAGGAGGCGTGGCAGGCAGAGATGATGGTGAACATTATCTGTGAATAGCTTAAATAACTAAACAAACTATTTTTCCGGATGAAAACGAATATATTTAAGTATGAAGTGAGTAGTGTTGTTAAATTTAGTCAAACTCTTAACGCATTAGTCAAAGTATTTATTTGTGTGAGTCACTGTCCCCTATGGGTTGAAACCCAGCTATTAATGCAAGTTTGCTATTGGTTGAGAATAGTGGCTGATACTCACTGGGCTTTCCATACCCCACCCCTAAACACGAGCACATATTAACTGACTGACAGGGGCTGCTCTTGGGTGCATCTAACTGCTGTAGGCGCAATGTCGGCAAAAACCTCAGGGTTTATTTACACTTTAAGGGAGTTGGGAAGGGTTGCAAAGAAACTGGATGGAGGTTGGTACAATGGTACATGCAATGTAAACTCAGTGTCAAGCTATGAAATCCACTACCAACGGAAATCAAAACTATATCAGATTTTAAAACGTTCACCTGTAGGTTTCAGTCTTGGCTGAAAGAAAATCAAAATTGTGCCCATATCTGTGTGCGCGAGAATGTTTTATAATCTTTGTATTGTATTGTGGGTTGGTAAGTTTTATTGTTTTGACTGTATTTCACTGTAGTAGTAAAGCATTAGCTACTGTACACACTCAATGTGCATCACATCAGCTGCAAACTTTTGTATCTGTGTTGAATTGCATTGTCCCTGTCAAATAAATACATAAAAATAAATAAAATAAATAAAAATGAACTGATCTTTTATTCAAACTGGAAGCGTGTGAGTTGTTGGCTCAAATTTTTACTCTAATATTTCCTGAACAGAGTGATACATACAGTATAAAATGAGAACACAGGATTGGGATTATTCTTTCTCTGCAATATCTAAGTGAGTGTGCACACGTGTATTCTGCTACTGTGTGTGTTTGTCGGAGTGATAAATTGGATATAGCACTGGCTTGTGTGTTTCCTGAAACCTTCGACCGCCTCTCATTTTTTTTTTATCATAAGGAACCGTCAGCAGTCAGGTAGGACACATGGGTTCTACCATCCCACTGACACCCAGGTCAACTTAATCAAGCAGCCTTCCATTTGCACAGCACGATCCAACAGAGAAAAGAGAGAAGGTCATGTGGTGCTCACACACACACACACACACACACACACACGATCGAAGGACATCGTTGAATCAAAATGTACTGTAACTGTACAGACATTCAACACAATTTAAAGGCTTGAATTCACTCAGTTTCCCACTGTGACATGTAAACCACAACAATCAGCATCCCCACCAGGCTGTCATTTGGGAATACCTATTAAACTAAAGGTGTTGTATGAAGATATCAATAAATCCAACCCTGAATTAATCGATATCTAGAAAACACAACGCATACAACAGCGTGTTGCATGAAAAGCGGTAAATTAGGAGCACCCACTGGACCCACAAATCATCCACCTCACATGCACAGACAGCCATAAACATATTAACATAACATCAATATTGCTGCTGTGGGAACTCAGGCCAGAGTTAAAAAGTCACAAACAAATAATTTCACAGGGATATACCGGATACAAACATTATATATATATATATATATATATTATACAAAAATAAAATTTGAATAATAAGGAATGTTTAAGTTTATATGTCTTTGTAATTTTAGTATTGAGTGTCTTTTTAAATCCTTAATTTTTTTGTTTTTTCAATTTTAATGCCTTACTGTACATTGCCTTACCTCAGATTTTTTGGTTTGTCACAATTTCCTAATTTTTCATGCCTGACTGCATTTTCATCTGAGTTTAAGTGTGTGCATCATATTTGCACTAGTTTTATGGTCTTGTGATAGCCTTATCTAAAAAAAAAATGAATAAAATTTCACAGTTTTTTTCATTTTGATGCCTTACTTTAGCCTTATCTCTGATTTTGGTTGTTTGTTACTTTTTTCTCATTTTCCACTATTTTCTCATTTTTCATGCCTTACTGCATTTTTACACAAGTTTAAGTGTGCGCAACCTATTGCAGTAGTTTTATGGTCTTGTAACATTCTCATCTCAGGGTAAAAAAATATCCAAATTTTTTCATTTTCATGCCTTACTATAGCCTGATCTTTTATTTTGGGTGTTTGTCTCTTTTTTCTAATTTTTCATGCCTTACTGGATTTTTACTCCAGTTTAAGTGTGCACATCATATTTGCACTAGTTTTAGGGTCTTGTGATAGCCTTATCTCAGGAAAAAAAATAATTCATTTTTTTGCCTTACTATAGCCTCATCTTTGATTTTGAGTGTTTGTTACTTTTTTCTCATTTTTCATGCTTTACTGCATTTTTACCCCAGTTTAAGTGTGTGCATCATATTTGCACTAATTTTAGGGTCTTGTGATAGCCTTATTTTTTTATCTCAGGAAGAAAAAAAATCCAAAGTTTTCTTTTCATGCCTTTTTTAGGAATTGAAGACCTGCTCATCTGTCGACATATGACCCAATGCATCATGTTGTCACAGACTTATCCTCTACACTATTAGTACATGTCTTACAAAGCTTCATGCTTGTGGTATATTTAACTTTTTTTTTTCGGGTATTTCAGTTGAAAATTATTACTGCTTTGACATAAGCAGTTTTGAACCCTAGCTCTGCTGTGCTGGAGTCACATCTTGACACACACACTAAATTTCCTCTAACACTGGTCACTTCTTGTGGAATATTGGACTTTTACTTTAAAGGTATTTGAGTTGTAAAATGTTACTAATACAGAATTTATGCTCATACCATTTTGAATGGTAGAGTGAGATTTGAACCATTATTCTGCTGCACCACAGAGCGAGATAGACACACTACTCTAAAGCTCTTCTTACTGCTAGCACCTCTTGCAGCATATTTTACTTTTCATTTAGAACATTAAACTTGAAAACAATGTTTAATGATTTGTTGCTAAATGAGCATTTAGGGATTGAACCACAACCCTCCCTGATAAACTGCTGGGTCAACAGCTTATCCACTACACTATGTGTTCACACTACCATCATATCACTCATGAGGTATTTGACTTTCATATTTGTGGATATTAGCTAAAATCTCAGCTGCGAGCAGAGGCAGTATTGAACCCATGCATTGTTAGTCAGATGAACAGTTCTCACATGGAGAACTCAACCCTGCTACTTACACTGTTAACAATGATACGTGGTGTTGATGATTCAAAAAAACACTGCTGCGTTTAAGTGTGCACATAACATTTGCACTAGTTATAGGGTCTTGAGACATTCTTGTCTCAGGAAAAAAATGTTTTCAATTTTTTTTCATTGCTGTGCCTTACTATAACCTTATCTCTGATTTTGGGTGTTTGTCATTTTTTTTCTCGTTTTTCATGCTGTACTGCATTTTTACCCCAATTTAAGTGTGCACAACATATTTGCACTAGTTTTAGGGTCTTGTGACAATCTTATCTCAGGATTATTATTTTTTTTTTTCTTTTCATTTTTATGCCTTACTTTAGCCTTATTTCTGATTTTGGGTGTTGGTTACTTTTTTCTCATTTTTCATGCTTTATGCATTTTAACCCTAGTTTTAGTGCGCGCATCATATTTGAACTAGTTTTAGGGTCTTGTGACAGCCTTATCTCAAATTTTTTTATTTTTTCATTTTTTCATTTTTATGCCTTACTATAGCCTTATCTCTGATATTGGGTGTTTGTCACTTTTTTCTCATTTTTCATGCTTTACTGCATTTTCACCCCAGTTAATTTGTGCTCATCATGTTTGCACTATTTTTAGGGTCTTGTGATAGTCTTATCTCAGGAAAAAAAAAATCATTTTTTTCATTTTTTTGCCTTACTATAGCCTCATCTTTGATTTTGTGTGTTTGTTACTTTTTTCTCATTTTTCATGCTTTACTGCATTTTTACCCCAGTTTAAGTGTGTGCATCACATTTGTACTAATTTTAGGGTCTTGTGATAGCCTTATCTCAAAAAATTTTATTTATTTATTTTTTCAATTTTATGCCTTACTATAGCCTTATTTCTGATTTTTGGGTGTTGTTCACTTTTTTCTCATTTTTCATGCTTTAGTGCATTTTTACCCTAGTTTTAGTGCGCACATCATATTTGCACTAGTTTTTGGGTCTTGTGACAGCCTTATCTCAAATTTTTTTATTTATTTATTTTTTCATTTTTATGCCTTACTATAGCCTTATCTCTGATTTTGGGTGTTTGTCACTTTTTTCTCATTTTTCATGCTTTACTGCATTTTCACCCCAGTTAATTTGTGCTCATCATATTTGCACTATTTTTAGGGTCTTGTGATAGTCTCATCTCAGGAAAAAAAAAAATTCATTCTTTTCATTTTTTTGCCTTACTATAGCCTCATCTTTGATTTATTTCTGATATTTGGGTGTTGGTCACTTTTTTCTCATTTTTCATGCTTTACTGCATTTTTACCCTAGTTTAAGTGTGCGCATCATATTTACACTAGTTTTAGGGTCTTGTGATAGCCTTATCTCAGGAAGAAAAAATCCAAAGTTTTTTCATTTTTATGCCTTACTGTAGCCTTATCTCTGATTTTGGGTGTTTGTCACTTTTTTCTCATTTTTCATGCTTTACTGCATTTTTACCCTAGTTTAAGTGTGCACATCATATTCACACTAGTTTTAGGGTCTTGTGATAGCCTTATCTCAGGAAAAAAAAAATTCATTTTTTTCATTTTTTTGCCTTACTATAGCCTCATCTTTGATTTTGAGTGTTTGTTACTTTTTTCTCATTTTTCATGCTTTACTGCATTTTTACCCTAGTTTAATTGTGCACATCCTATTTGCACTAGTTTTAGGGTCTTGTGATAGCCTTATCTAAAAAGTTTTTATTTGTTTATTTTTCTCATTGTTATGCCTTACTGTAGCCTTATCTCTGATTTTGGGTGTTTGTCACTTTTTTCTCATTTTTCATGCTTTACTGCATTTTTACCCTAGTTTAAGTGTGTGCATCATATTTGCACTAGTTTTAGGGTCTTGTGATAGCCTTATCTAAAAAGTTTTTATTTGTTTATTTTTTTCATTGTTATGCCTTACTGTAGCCTTATCTCTGATTTTGGGTGTTTGTCACTTTTTTCTCATTTTTCATGCTTTACTGCATTTTTACCCTAGTTTAAGTGTGTGCATCATATTTGCACTAGTTTTAGGGTCTTGTGACATTCTTATCTCAGGAAGAAAAAATCCAAAGTTTTTTCATTTTTATGCCTTACATTAGCCTTATTTCTGATTTTGGGTGTTTGTCACTTTTTTCTCATTTTTCATGCTTTACTGCATTTTTACCCTAGTTTAGGTGTGCGCATCATATTTACACTAGTTTAAGGGTCATGTGATAGCCTTATCTTAGGAAGAAAAAAAATCCAAAGTTTACTTTTCATGCCTTTTTTAGGAATTGAACACCTGCGCATCTGTCGACATATGACCCAATGCCTCATGTTGTCACAGACTTATCCTCTACACTATTAGTACATGTCTTACAAAGCTTCATGCTTGTGGTATATTTAACTTTTTTTTTCGGGTATTTCAGTTGAAAATTATTACTGCTTTGACATAAGCAGTTTTGAACCCTAGCTCTGCTGTGCTGGAGTCACATCTTGACACACACACTAAATTTCCTCTAACACTGGTCACTTCTTGTGGAATATTGGACTTTTACTTTAAAGGTATTTGAGTTGTAAAATGTTACTAATACAGAATTTATGCTCATACCATTTTGAATGGTAGAGTGAGATTTGAACCATTATTCTGCTGCACCACAGAGCAAGATAGACACACTACTCTAAAGCTCTTCTTACTGCTAGTACCTCTTGCAGCATATTTTACTTTTCATTTAGAACATTAAACTTGAAAACAATGTTCAATGATTTGTTGCTAAATGAGCATTTAGGGATTGAACCACAACCCTCCCTGATAAACTGCTGTGTCAACAGCTTATCCACTACACTATGTGTTCACACTACCATCATATCACTCATGAGGTATTTGACTTTCACATTTGTGGATATTAGCTAAAATCTCAGCTGCGAGCTGAGGCAGTATTGAACCCATGCATTGTTAGTCAGATGAACAGTTCTCACATGGAGAACTCAACCCTGCTACTTACACTGTTCACAATGATACGTGGTGTTGATGATTCAAAAAAACACTGCTGCGTTTAAGTGTGCACATAACATTTGCACTAGTTATAGGGTCTTGAGACATTCTTGTCTCAGGAAAAAAAAATTTTCAATTTTTTTTCATTGCTGTGCCTTACTATAACCTTATCTCTGATTTTGGGTGTTTGTCATTTTTTTTCTCGTTTTTCATGCTGTACTGCATTTTTACCCCAATTTAAGTGTGCACAACATATTTGCACTAGTTTTAGGGTCTTGTGACAATCTTATCTCAGGATTATTATTTTTTTTTTTCTTTTCATTTTTATGCCTTACTTTAGCCTTATTTCTGATTTTGGGTGTTGGTTACTTTTTTCTCATTTTTCATGCTTTAGTGCATTTTTACCCTAGTTTTAGTGCGCGCATCATATTTGCACTAGTTTTTGGGTCTTGTGACAGCCTTATCTCAAATTTTTTTATTTATTTATTTTTTCATTTTTATGCCTTACTATAGCCTTATCTCTGAATTTGGGTGTTTGTCACTTTTTTCTCATTTTTCATGCTTTACTGCATTTTCACCCCAGTTAATTTGTGCTCATCATATTTGCACTATTTTTAGGGTCTTGTGATAGTCTCATCTCAGGAAAAAAAAAAATTCATTCTTTTCATTTTTTTGGCTTACTATAGCCTCATCTTTGATTTTGTGTGTTTGTTACTTTTTTCTCATTTTTCATGCTTTACTGCATTTTTACCCCAGTTTAAGTGTGTGCATCACATTTTCACTAATTTTAGGGTCTTGTGATAGCCTTATCTCAGGAAGAAAAAATCCAAAGTTTTTTCATTTCTATGCCTTACTGTAGCCTTATCTCTGATTTTGGGTGTTTGTCACTTTTTTCTCATTTTTCATGCTTTACTGCATTTTTACCCTAGTTTAAGTGTGCACATCATATTCACACTAGTTTTAGGGTCTTGTGATAGCCTTATCTCAGGAAAAAAAAAATTCATTTTTTTCATTTTTATGCCTTACTATAGCCTCATCTTTGATTTTGAGTGTTTGTTACTTTTTTCTCATTTTTCATGCTTTAGTGCATTTTTACCCTAGTTTTAGTGCGCGCATCACATTTGTACTAATTTTAGGGTCTTGTGATAGCCTTATCTCAAAAATTTTTATTTGTTTATTTTTTCAATTTTATGCCTTACTATATAGCCTTATTTCTGATTTTGGGTGTTGGTCACTTTTTTCTCATTTTTCATGCTTTACTGCATTTTCACCCCAGTTAATTTGTGCTCATCATATTTGCACTGTTTTTAGGGTCTTGTGATAGCCTTATCTCAGGAAAAAAAAAAAATTCATTTTTTTGCCTTACTATAGCCTCATCTTTGATTTTGAGTGTTTGTTACTTTTTTCTCATTTTTTATGCTTTACTGCATTTTTACCCCAGTTTAAGTGTGTGCATCACATTTGTACTAATTTTAGGGTCTTGTGATAGCCTCATCTCAAAAATCTTTGTTTATTTATTTTTTCAATTTTATGCCTTACTATAGCCTTATTTCTGATTTTGGGTGTTGGTCACTTTTTTCTAATTTTTCATGCTTTACTGCATTTTTACCCTAGTTTAAGTGTGCGCATCATATTTACACTAGTTTTAGGGTCTTGTGATAGCCTTATCTCAGGAAAAAAAAAAATTCATTTTTTTCATTTTTTTGCCTTACTTTAGCCTCATCTTTGATTTTGAGTGTTTGTTACTTTTTTCTCATTTTTCATGCTTTACTGCATTTTTACCCTAGTTTAAGTGTGCGCATCATATTTACACTAGTTTTAGGGTCTTGTGATAGCCTTATCTCAGGAAGAAAAAATCCAAAGTTTTTTCATTTTTATGCCTTACTGTAGCCTTATCTCTGATTTTGGGTGTTTGTCACTTTTTTCTCATTTTTCATGCTTTACTGCATTTTTACCCTAGTTTAAGTGTGCACATCATATTCACACTAGTTTTAGGGTCTTGTGATAGCCTTATCTCAGGAAAAAAAAAATTCATTTTTTTCATTTTTATGCCTTACTATAGCCTCATCTTTGATTTTGAGTGTTTGTTACTTTTTTCTCATTTTTCATGCTTTACTGCATTTTTACCCCAGTTTAAATGTGTGCATCACATTTGTACTAATTTTAGGGTCTTGTGATAACCTTATCTCAAAAAATTTTATTTATTTATTTTTTTCAATTTTATGCCTTACATAGCCTTATTTCTGATTTTGGGTGTTGGTCACTTTTTTCTCATTTTTCATGCTTTAGTGCATTTTTACCCTAGTTTTAGTGCGCGCATCACATTTGTACTAATTTTAGGGTCTTGTGATAGCCTTATCTCAAAAATTTTTATTTGTTTATTTTTTCAATTTTATGCCTTACTATATAGCCTTATTTCTGATTTTGGGTGTTGGTCACTTTTTTCTCATTTTTCATGCTTTACTGCATTTTCACCCCAGTTAATTTGTGCTCATCATATTTGCACTGTTTTTAGGGTCTTGTGATAGCCTTATCTCAGGAAAAAAAAAAAATTCATTTTTTTGCCTTACTATAGCCTCATCTTTGATTTTGAGTGTTTGTTACTTTTTTCTCATTTTTTATGCTTTACTGCATTTTTACCCCAGTTTAAGTGTGTGCATCACATTTGTACTAATTTTAGGGTCTTGTGATAGCCTTATCTCAAAAATTTTTATTTATTTATTTATTCAATTTTATGCCTTACTATAGCCTTATTTCTGATTTTGGGTGTTGGTCACTTTTTTATCATTTTTCATGCTTTACTGCATTTTCACCCCAGTTAATTTGTGCTCATCATATTTGCACTGTTTTTAGGGTCTTGTGATAGCCTTATCTCATGAAAAAAAAAAAATAATAATTTTTTTCATTTTTTTGCCTTACTATAGCCTCATCTTTGATTTTGAGTGTTTGTTACTTTTTTCTCATTTTTTATGCTTTACTGCATTTTTACCCCAGTTTAAGTGTGTGCATCACATTTGTACTAATTTTAGGGTCTTGTGATAACCTTATCTCAAAAATCTTTGTTTATTTATTTTTTCAATTTTATGCCTTACTATAGCCTTATTTCTGATTTTGGGTGTTGGTCACTTTTTTCTAATTTTTCATGCTTTACTGCATTTTTACCCTAGTTTAAGTGTGTGCATCATATTTACACTAGTTTTAGGGTCTTGTGATAGCCTTATCTCAGGAAAAAAAAAATTCATTTTTTTCATTTTTTTGCCTTACTTTAGCCTCATCTTTGATTTTGAGTGTTTGTTACTTTTTTCTCATTTTTCATGCTTTACTGCATTTTTACCCTAGTTTAAGTGTGCGCATCATATTTACACTAGTTTTAGGGTCTTGTGATAGCCTTATCTCAAAAATTTTTGTTTATTTATTTTTTCAATTTTATGCCTTACTATAGCCTTATTTCTGATTTTGGGTGTTAGTCACTTTTTTCTCATTTTTCATGCTTTACTGCATTTTTACCCTAGTTTAAGTGTGCGCATCATATTTACACTAGTTTTAGGGTCTTGTGATAGCCTTATCTCAGGAAAAAAAAAATTCATTTTTTTCATTTTTTTGCCTTACTTTAGCCTCATCTTTGATTTTGAGCGTTTGTTACTTTCTTCTCATTTTTCATGCTTTACTGCATTTTTACCCTAGTTTAAGTGTGCACATCATATTTACACTAGTTTTAGGGTCTTGTGATAGCCTTATCTCAGGAAGAAAAAATCCAATTTTTTTTTTATTTTTATGCCTTACTATAGCCTTATCTCTGATTTTGGGTGTTTGTCACTTTTTTCTCATTTTCTATGCCTTAATGCATTTTTACCCCAGTTAATTTGTGCTCATCATATTTGCACTATTTTTAGGGTCTTGTGATAGCCTTTTCTCAGGAAAAAAAAAAATTCATTTTTTTGCCTTACTATAGCCTCATCTTTGATTTTGAGTGTTTGTTACTTTTTTCTCATTTTTTATGCTTTACTGCATTTTTACCCCAGTTTAAGTGTGTGCATCACATTTGTACTAATTTTAGGGTCTTGTGATAGCCTTATCTCAAAAATTGTTATTTATTTATTTATTCAATTTTATGCCTTACTATAGCCTTATTTCTGATTTTGGGTGTTGGTCACTTTTTTCTCATTTTTCATGCTTTACTGCATTTTCACCCCAGTTAATTTGTGCTCATCATATTTGCACTGTTTTTAGGGTCTTGTGATAGCCTTATCTCAGGAAAAAAAAAAAATTCATTTTTTTGCCTTACTTCTTTGATTTTGAGTGTTTGTTACTTTTTTCTCATTTTTTATGCTTTACTGCATTTTTACCCCAGTTTAAGTGTGTGCATCACATTTGTACTAATTTTAGGGTCTTGTGATAGCCTTATCTCAAAAATTTTTGTTTATTTATTTTTTCAATTTTATGCCTTACTATAGCCTTATTTCTGATTTTGGGTGTTGGTCACTTTTTTCTCATTTTTCATGCTTTACTGCATTTTTACCCTAGTTTAAGTGTGCGCATCATATTTACACTAGTTTTAGGGTCTTGTGATAGCCTTATCTCAGGGAAAAAAAAAATTCATTTTTTTCATTTTTTTGCCTTACTTTAGCCTCATCTTTGATTTTGGGTGTTTGTTACTTTTTTCTCATTTTTCATGCTTTACTGCATTTTTACCCTAGTTTAGGTGTGCGCATCATATTTACACTAGTTTAAGGGTCATGTGATAGCCTTATCTTAGGAAGAAAAAAAATCCAAAGTTTACTTTTCATGCCTTTTTTAGGAATTGAACACCTGCGCATCTGTCGACATATGACCCAATGCCTCATGTTGTCACAGACTTATCCTCTACACTATTAGTACATGTCTTACAAATCTTCATGCTTGTGGTATATTTAACTTTTTTTTTTCGGGTATTTCAGTTGAAAATTATTACTGCTTTGACATAAGCAGTTTTGAACCCTAGCTCTGCTGTGCTGGAGTCACATCTTGACACACACACTAAATTTCCTCTAACACTGGTCACTTCTTGTGGAATATTGGACTTTTACTTTAAAGGTATTCGAGTTGTAAAATGTTACTAATACAGAATTTATGCTCATACCATTTTGAATGGTAGAGTGAGATTTGAACCATTATTCTGCTGCACCACAGAGCAAGATAGACACACTACTCTAAAGCTCTTCTTACTGCTAGTACCTCTTGCAGCATATTTTACTTTTCATTTAGAACATTAAACTTGAAAACAATGTTTAATGATTTGTTGCTAAATGAGCATTTAGGGATTGAACCACAACCCTCCCTGATAAACTGCTGTGTCAACAGCTTATCCACTACACTATGTGTTCACACTACCATCATATCACTCATGAGGTATTTGACTTTCACATTTGTGGATATTAGCTAAAATCTCAGCTGCGAGCAGAGGCAGTATTGAACCCATGCATTGTTAGTCAGATGAACAGTTCTCACATGGAGAACTCAACCCTGCTACTTACACTGTTCACAATGATACGTGGTGTTGATGATTCAAAAACACTGCCGCGTTTAAGTGTGCACATAACATTTCCACTAGTTATAGGGTCTTGTGACATTCTTATCTCAGGAAAAAAATGTTTTTAATTTTTTTTCATTCCTGTGCCTTACTATAACCTTATCTCTGATTTTGGGTGTTTGTCATTTTTTTTCAAATTTTTCATGCTTTACTGCATTTTCACCCCAGTTTAATTGTGTGCAACATATTGGCACTAGTTTTAGGGTCTTGTGTTTTCTCAGGAAAAAAAAAATCCAAAGTTTTTTCATTTTTATACCTTATCTTTGATTTTGAGTGTTTGTTACTTTTTTTCCCCATTTTTCATGCTTTACAGCATTTTCACCCCAGTTTAAGTGTGTGCATCATATTTGCACTAGTTTTAGGTTCGTGTGACGGGACCCAGATAAGCAAACTGCTTCTCTCGTCTTCTTTTTCGGCATGTACAAAAAAAAAAAAAAAAAAATGTAAAAAAAAAAGAAAAGTGAATGTAACCATGTCGGAAATAAACTGAATAAATAAATAAATAAATAAATTCTTATCTCAGGAAAAATTATTATTTTTTTTTTCATTTTTATGCCTTACTATAACCTTATCTCTGATTTTGGGTGTTTGTCATTTTTTTTCAAATTTTTCATGCTTTACTGCATTTTCACCCCAGTTTAAGTGTGTGCATCATATTTGCACTAGCTTTAGGTTCGTGTGACGGGACCCAGATAAGCAAACTGCTTCTCTCGTCTTCTTTTTCGGCATGTACAAAAAAAAAAAAAAAAAAATGTAAAAAAAAAAAGAAAAGTGAATGTAACCATGTCGGAAATAAACTGAATAAATAAATAAATAAATAAATTCTTATCTCAGGAAAAATTATTATTTTTTTTTCATTTTTATGCCTTACTATAACCTTATCTCTGATTTTGGGTGTTTGTCATTTTTTTTTCAAATTTTTCATGCTTTACTGCATTTTCACCCCAGTTTAAGTGTGTGCATCATATTTGCACTAGCTTTAGGTTCGTGTGACGGGACCCAGATAAGCAAACTGCTTCTCTCGTCTCCTTTTTCGGCATGTACAAAAAAAAAAAAAAAAAAAAAAATGTAAAAAAAAAAAAAAAAGTGAATGTAACCATGTCGGAAATAAACTGAATAAATAAATAAATAAATAAATTCTTATCTCAGGAAATTTTTTTTTTTTTTTTTTTCATTTTTATGCCTTACTATAGCATTATCTCTGATTTTGGGTGTTTTGGTTTTTTCTAATTTTTCTATTCAAAGATATTGATACTATTAAAACACTAAAAATCTCTTGATTAAAATGACAGATGCTGTTATGTTGGCAATATTAACAGACCAAGTTTGTTGACATTTTTCTGCCTCACAACCTCTGATTCTGCTGGTCAGGCATGTGCAGTTCTAGAGGACAGAACAGATGAATGACACTGATGCCAATGCAAACATACAAAGGTAGTGTGAGGAACTCACTAATCTCTTTCATCTGGTGTACCGCTGGGCTTCCTCCTACAATTCAATTATTTATTCCCCTCCACACACAAGACGTTTCATTACAAATTCTTTCTCAGAAAAAGAGAAAACTTGAAATGTGATGTGAGAGAAAAGCTTCCTGTTTGTATAGTATTGTTTGTTTGCATGTGTTTATGTTAGTATTGCAACCTTACCTGAAATAAGTTGTTTATCACTTCATTAAACTTGGAAGTGGGATAACTGAGCAGCCAATGGACTCCTCAAATGTTGGATGTGTTAGAAAATACTGTATTACTTTTGCCCTTTTACCATAATGGCTTCCTACACCAAGCAAACAACAAAGTAATTAGGCACTTTTCAGACAAAGCGTTCTCTAAATGATGTATAATAAATGATGTATTATATATGATCTTTTGATGGATCTTGTATTTAAAATTCACTACAGGAACCATTTAAAAGGTCAAAAGAGCAATGGAAAATGCAAACAATCAGGATGAGGCCATTTATTTCACAAAATGATGAGCCCTTGACCTACCACTATTGCATTTTGATGTATTTTTCACTCACGTTAAAAGAAGAAATCAAATAATAATTCTAAACGTTAAAACCAGAGAGTTAAAAAAAATGCTTGATCTTTATTTAGATGGACTAGGAAAGTAATTTTTTTAATGCGTGGAGTGATTCCCCAAGACTGATTGTTTGCTACCTCATTCACTTTATTGCCCTTGATGAATATCTGCTAATCCTGTAGTTGAAGTTGAGTTTGTTCAACAAACTGGATTTGAGCTGTGTGAATTCATCAACAGATTTAAGGGAACTGAATTCAATGATTGAAGTAAAATCCATGTGTAACCAAAATTGCAGGTGAGAGGACGAACCTATCGAGTGGATTTGTCACAACAGTTGCAAAGACAGAGGTAACTGTGAGTTATACATTGTATATCATGCCATCTTGAGAAAGCCAAATACCAAATATTCCATACATGGACACCATCATCAGGGTATCAGCAAATTGTACACAATCACATATAATGTAATATATAAAATGTGTGGTTGGATTTTCTTTCCTCTGAAGGAAGAACCAACCCTCTGATAATGTCCCTCACTCACTTGTGGAGTGATCTCGGTTTTCTGGTTTAGCAAAGGTGACGGAGTAGCAGTGACTTCTGGGAGATCTGTGCTCAGGTTTCCTTGCTCCTGTGCTTTAGCAGGGGCCGGAGTGGGAGTATCTCTCTTTGGGAGTCACTGATATGTTCCATTGCAGGTGAATCCTCTGCTAGTTCGTCTTCAGCTCCAGTTTTGTATAATCTATTGGAATTTCCTTTGAAGACCAACAGAAAGGGTTTGTGTTGATGACATAGGGTACCTCTCTTCCAGATGAACGGGGCTTAAACAGAGTATTCCCAAACTTTCCCATTCACCCAAACAAAGCATTTCAAAATAAACAACACCTTGTACGACTTACACGTGTGTGACCAATGTTGTAGTTTGCTGGATGTGTGCAGTCATCACCCCACTCATGTTCTAAGGGTCCTGCAGGCTACAATGTAAGACAACAGGCACAGCGCTCAACACACACCTTAAAAACTAAAAACCAAGACACCAATGGTGAAACAGAATGCTAAGAACAAACCTTCACACACCTCATAAAAAAACCCTTCCCTCTTATTTTGTCATGGAGCTCCTGCCGCATGAAGAGAAATGTACAAAAAGTGACAACACTCTCAGTGACTGTTGTGCTCCCATACAGCCTATATGGGTTCATGGTTCGACTACCTTTCCACAGCACTTGAGCAATGATCCCAGTTGCTAACGTGTTTTTGATGAGAGTCACGGCAATTTGTGGAATAAAGCCTTGTGTCACTATGACATCAGTGATGGCATTATCTTTGTACTGGGAGCTACAGTCAATTTAGGCTTTTTCCACAACACGCCTACAGTTCCCAAGTCTTTACTACCACACGTGGAAATTCAAGTCAACCAGGTAATCCAAGCTAGCTATGGAGCTGGTGGACCTACATCCTCTCCACCATCACCTCTTGACTTTTATCTGGTTTGTTTATGGAGTCCAGTGCTTCGTTTTCCACTGACACCCCTATTGCCCTTAACTATGCTGGTTCGCTGTGAGGGCTAAATCAGACGGCCACATTAACAGTCAATGCAGACCATAGGCTGGAGATCAATATGACCAGGCCTGTCACAAGCTCCTTGTCCGAAAAGCACCAGAATCCAACATTGCCCTCCTGCTTTTTTGCAACTATCAGCTGCGTGTGTGCATTCCATGGCGTGGAACACGGAGACGGCTGTGGAACACTCTTGTGGTGCAGTCTGCTCGCTCATACGGACCCTCTGAAACCTTTGGAAACGCGAAGTTTCAATAGTCTGTATTGCATGCTCATCTGTTATTGTTTTCAGCAGGTTGTAAACATTAAAAAAAGGATAGTTTGCAAAGTCTGAAGTGAACTTTTGATTATAACCTGTTTCAAATTGATGCCATGTGCCTCTAGTCTGGTTATACAAGAGTGGGCTCATTATTGTATCTCTATTTGATTCTTGTAGCCCACAAGCTAATATATTCACAGTTACAGACACAGATTTGTACCTCTGTCTTACAAATATCTAATTTGAAGAATTCTATGTTTGGTTAGCTTTGCCTGAACTTCTTTTTAATGCCATCTCTATGCTCCCTGCCTAGAATCCACGTATTTGTCAAGTCACAGCGTTTACAAAGTTTACAGTACATCAATGTCAGAAATGACGATATTTACATGTCTGCACAAGTTTAGGAGGGGGACTGGCTGCAAATAAGACATTTTCCTTTGTGTTTGGTCCAGTAACTGAAGCACTCAAGTCAGACGACAAGCTCACAAAGCGGCGAGAACAAACATTAAACATAAAAGAGCAGTAACAGACCATCCCCTGTGAAGCAGATAAGGCTCCAACGTCAGATTAGGACTGTTCCACCTGTGCTCTGCTGTTGGGGTGTTGCCGTACTTGTGCATTTGTGTGTTTTTGTTGTATATCTGTGTTAGACCGTGCATATGTATATATATGCCGAGGCAGGGACAAGTTGGTTGGCCGAGGGGTGTTAATCATGGGAGTCTTTTTTGGGATTAAGCAGTATCCACTTTCCCCTCCTTCCCCGTTATCAGTTCCTGTTAACAACTGTGGTGCAGAGGTGTCGAGAGTGAAACTTTATTCCCCTTCTCACTCTTTTTCTCATCTTGCTTAATCTGAGACAAAATACGCACATACGCTGATTATATCAGTCCATTTGTTGGAGACAAAAGAACCCAGTGTGTCTCTTCTGCAAAGAGCCAGGTGGGGGAGTCATGAAGCTCACAGGCCGGAGACCATTACCCGGTAGGAAGGGGGCATGTGTCTGTGCCTTGGGCTTGAACCAGGGCTGCCGTTAGGGCTGGTGCAACTGGCATCCACCCCTCCTATGGAGGGTAAATAGGCATGATGCAGGATGGGAAGTTGCAAAGACAGTCGACGCTGTATGCTGCAGATTGAAAGGAAGAGGGATAGCGTTAGAAATGACATCACAACGCTCCAAATAGTCATTGTTACATTGCTTTTTATGAACTGCCATTTAAATATTACACTCTAATCTTTAATATGAAACATTTATGGTACGTTCACTCTAAATGTCTTTTGGGCGTCAAAATCATGCCTCACACCCCTAGTTTGGACGCTTGTGCTCATTGAATCAGTAACTCTTGTCACCAGCGTCTTAGACCGGCATCGGCGCTCACATCCTCTACCTGGACACCAACTACAGGCGCTCTATTCCAGCAGAAGAGCCTGTCCATCTGTCTCCGGTTAGTGTTATTTGTTCATTATTCTGAATACGTCACGGTTGGAGAAAGCCCCTGATTGGTCGACGCGCCGCAAAAGTTCAGCAATCCCAACTCCAGCGTTGGACGCGTTGGAGCTTGAAATCTCAAAACGCGCAGCATCCGCCACATGTGAAGCTTTAAAACTCGCCGTACAGGAGGCGTGGGACGCGCAGCGGGACCTCTCGATGCTCCTAGATATATATTCCCCATGTAAACCTGACACTGTTGACGCTTTGGACACGTTTGGTGTGAACGTGCCATGAGGTTCATCAACTGTTTTATAAGTAAAAAAATAGACAAAATATGGCATGGATTAATACCAAGTCTCTACGCTTTGTTAGTATTTGTTGATAAATTATATGACACTTTTTTGGGTGATGTTAAGGCTAATACATTTTATTTAAATATACAAGTGCGGCCCATACCCCGAGCAGTCCAGTTTTTTTTAAAGGCCTGTCTGTTTTTCGGTGCAGCCTTATGCTGGATACTCATTTGTGAGATAATCCCTGTTCCCTATTTTATCCAATTTTATAAGATAAATAAATTAATGAGGCTAAATAAAAATAAACAAGTAAACATGTCTTAATTTGGTTGAAGTAAAAATAACACATGACTACGTGAGAAAAGTACTGAAAACAGATCAGCAGTAACAGCAGAGTGAACAGCTGCAGAAGCTGTGTTGCCAGGTTGGGTTTAGTGTTTCCAAAGGAGGAGGTGTAGGCTACATTTTGGTGGAGTTTTGACAGTGTGTGGGTAGAGTTAGCTGTACTATTTGCATCATGTGTAAGGTACTTAAAACACTGACATATTGTTGAATGAAAAAAAAAAAAAAAGCAGTAGACAGAGAGAGAAAACAGAAGCTGCTCAGTCATGGAGTTTATTTAGATCTCAGTTGATCAGTTGAAAGTGTTTGAAATCCTAAATGAGCCCTATTGATAGCTCTAGTAGCACAGGCTACATTCATGAACTAACTCCAATAAGCTCTCGTAAAAAGATTAATGTGCGCTGATGTATGAAGATGTTTCTTCTGCGGCTTAAGGTATCTGTCTGAAAACAGCTGCTGGTTTAGGTAAATTTGTGTCGAAAATAACAGTTTCATATGTAAAAAGAAAAGTATTAAATACTGAAACAATATTAATTTTGGGGATCAATATCTAAAGCAAAGCAGATAATAATATCACTTGTGACTGTAACTGAGATGTATGAAACCCAACAGGAACAGTTAATTGTTTAAAAACATACATTAGATGTAATTTTTATATACAATGTGACTGTTAATTATGTTTGACTTGTATTACGTGATGGATTTAGTTTTTCTGTATTTTTGTTGAGTAAAATAAATGTCCTACTTCTTGGTTTTATCAAAATGGCCACCCTCGTCAATACCAAGACAGTTTTGTCCGGGAAATGCAGTACGGTACACACAGGTGCGTACTGAATGGTTTTCAAATATTAGGAAAATACAGCCTCTGCTTACGCTATATATGTTATTGTGTCGTGTCATGACCAACATAAATTAAAGTCCAGAGCTCGAAAAACTTGGAAGTCCCAAATTGGACAAAAGCAAGCACATTAATAAGAAAATATGTGAGAAAATACTGTATATTTATGTTCTGTTTTTAGGAAATGAATTATAAAGGCCACCAGCTTATACTGTTCACACTGTTGTGTAATTAAGTGTTATTTTTACATACACACACCTGTATTTTTTCAATCACTGTTTGTAGTCTTTTATTTATTAGAGAGCCTTTGTCATATTGAAGAACTTGCTCTTGTTAATTTTTCATATGTATGTTTTTTTTGTTTCATCAAATTTTATATAAACAGCTGATGTATACAGAAATTCATAATAAACAACAAATATATACAGTATTTTGTATTTATTCCTCATCTATACCAGGAATGTACTAAAACAAAACATTTACTGTACTTAGTGTCTCACAATCTATGAGAATGTTACTATATTTTCATGTCAGAGCAGTTTGTTTAAAGCAGGCAGTTCACTCATTGCAGTTTTGTTATACAGTGACAAAATAGTTATTATCCAATGGAAAAAGAACTAACTTTCGCACTCAACAATGTGCTTTCAGTACTTTTCCTAACATTTGGTACTTGCAAATGTTAACAGTTGGTGGCAACAGCTTAATGAGGTTTTTCTCTTGGTCACACTTGGCAAAGATCTGATCATGAGAAAGCTTCAGTACAATTCTTTTTTGGTGTATTTCTGCACTCAGAAGCTGTTTGTAGGCCAAAGACAAAATGTTAAATATTTTTAAATGTGTATGTTAGAACAGTAGCTATGACCTTGAAATGATAAACCGAAAGACATCCCATTCCCAGCTAGTGTAAAAATATGATTGTTTTTTTCTGTTCTAAATATAGTCTTCTCCTGTGTAGTCTTTAGCGCTTTCCTTCACAGCTTCACTTCTCCAAAGCTGAGAGGAACGGTGAACTGGAAGCTTAGAGAGATCAGCGGACAAAAAGAACATTTTATGCTTCCGCCTGGTGTGACAGTTCGCACCCTACATCGCCGGAGCCAGTGCTGCTGCCAGTCGTTTGCAAGAAAATTACATAACCAAATGTCAGTTATGTAAAAATTAAGATGAAGCAATACAAAGCAAGTGGGAGACCTGGAAAAAAAAAAACATCAAATGAGGTAAAATCCCCACACAACAGATCTGACCTGGCCCATTATCATAACCTGCTCTACTTAGAAGTCACATTTACATGTGAAGGAATTTTCAAATGATGGTAATTTATGCCACTTTAAACAATGATTGACATAGTTTGTGAATTTAATTCTATACCTTATATAGTCACAATTCTACTTTAACTGTGTTTTTTCTCATCTCCAGGTCCCTCTTCATCTCTCTTCCCTCCATATTATCAAACATTCATGTAGCATGGGAATAGCTCTAAGTGTTACCTTACTTGTGTTCTCCTCCCTGTCTATTTTCAGAGCTGCTTCCAATGCAAGCTGTAAATCACTGGTTACATAATCTTCTGTGCGTCGCTACCTCCCTCCTTCTCTCCGTTGATTTATTTATGTCCTTGTTTTCAATCTAAACATCTTTGTCTCTGAATCCAGCTCCTTAGCGTTGCACCATCTTCTTATATCCATCCCTCTCACCATTCTTAATTCTCCTTTTGGTTCTGGTTCAAATAAGTGCGAGAGGGAAAAGTTCTCAATGATGCATGAAGTGTCCCCCTTCTCATTGATGAAGTCAACATCGCTCAGCTTTGCAGCCTTATGAATAATAACTGAACCTAGTCCTGCATTTGTCACGGCTGTTTTGAGTCTCTTCTGTTTCAAGATGAAACAACAAATCAATCCGCTGCTCATCTGTGTGTGTGTGCCCACTGCACGCGCACACACACACACACACACACACACACACACACACACACACACACACACACACACACACACACACACACACACACACACACACACACACACACACACACACACACACACACACACACACACACACACACACACACACACACACACACACACACACACACACACACACACACACACACACACACACGTGTTTTTAACTGTAAGTAAGCTGCACTAGGTCGGAGAACACACGTGCTTGTATAAACGTCAGAGAAAAAGGTACAGGGCTGGATGATGTTTTCATCAGAGCGACTGCCTGCGAGCTGGTGGTGGCGCTACATGTGACGTATCATCTGATGAGAAAGATGACATCAGGGTGGGAGGGAGTGGGGGGATACGGGGGAAGAGGTGCTGTGAGAAATTGGAAAACTCACTGTTCAGGTGAGTTGATATCCTCCAGGGGACCTCTGTTTATTCTGGATGGATCCATCGAGCCCCACTGCGCCTGTGGTTTCTGCTCCAGGTGGTTCTTCAGTATCGACTTCTCTCCATCTGCACAGAAACACATGTTAACACCTTTTAAAACTTGGATAGCCTGAAAAAGCTTAAATTAGTGATTTTTCTCTCTGTTTCTCTCTGCACATGCCTTGGGATATTGGAAACAAATTAAGAGGCAATTTCAGCACACATTAAATGTACACATCTGAAACAACCAAAGTGATCAAACTGAATATTGATTTTCAGCTATAATTCACATTAACATTTACTGCTTTCAAAAATAAAACACATCGAGCAAAGATTATCAATCATCGTCCAGACCTGATAAACCTCTGATAAACAGTATTCACTGGGTTACTCACTGTGTTACTATGTTGCATTACACAGCACCATTAATAACATATCCACATGGATTTTAAAATCATAAATGTAAAAAACAAAAAAGTATTTAAAAGTCCACTTGAAAAAAAGTGGATTTGGAAAATGTCAAAACAAAAACAAGCTTAAAAATGCACTCAATTACAAAATACAGCAATCTTCTGATGTCGCAGCTTTAAACCAAAAACGATGGTACTCTAACAGGTAAAAGTAGCTCAGTCAAAACATTACTCAGGTGAAAACAGTGAAGTATTTGCATATAAAAATACTTACATATTGTAAGTAATTAAAACAGCTCGAACATCATTTTATCATCATAAATCCAATTTATAAAACACTGACGCAGAATCTGTTACATGTTTATAATAGTACAACTGGATACATGTTTCACTAACTATCATAATGTAATAACAAATCAACCAAATAATTCACATTGTGAACAAAAAGCTGTTCAATAGGCTCAACATCTTACAAATAAAAGCAAAAAGTCTGATTCACGAACCAATACAACTGTTTTAAATATGAAAATACATCCAACCAACAATCTATTATCATCACAAAAAACACATTTCCGTTAGTTGCAGTAAGATATAAGCACCACAAAGTATATTTAACAAAAAAATAAACAATAAATGATACAAGGTTGTATAACATTTTGTTTAGCTAACCAGACTTTATCTTGACAGCATTAAATTGTGGTTTTTATGATAAGATTTACTATTTTGATTATAAATTTGTCAAAATCCTTAAACATGGGCCTTCTCAGGGCCCATCTCTGTTAAAGTGATTGTCCAAACAATCATGCTATTGCATGTGACCTGCCAAAGTAAAAGAGAGGCCATTTTTACTAAGAAAAACAAAACGTATTAAAGGTGTTGGCAGTAGGACTGAATAGACACATACAAGGATCAACTGAAGCTTTTTCTGTATCAGAAATAGAGCAGCAAAAAAAACAAAAGAACAAACATGAGCTGTCATGTGAGAAAAGTAACAAGGGCATAAATAGAATAGTAGTACAGTAAAAAGTACAACACTTGCCTTTAAGATGCAAAGTAGAGTGAAAGTGATAAAATATCTTATATACAAAGCATTATGGGTTTACAATGTTTGTTCAAACAATGGTTCATCCCAAATTTTGAGCTTTAACAATCCATCTGCTGTTTTCCCTTATTCTCATAGTCTTGAAACTTCCTGAATGTGTGTGTGTTTTTTTTTTTAAAAACAACCTCCAAATACAGCATTTAGTAGATGTTACCATCCTCAATCATTTACTGTCAGCCAAAAAGTCTTCCACACATATGATTAGAGCAGTCTGGACTGAAATGGTCCTGGAAGTTCACCCTCTCCTGCTTGTGTTCTCCAGCATCTCCATATGATTGGGGAAAGTAACTTTTGCTTCTCTCTGTTTATGAGTGTAATTGGTGTTGACACATCATTCTTGTGACGGCCTCTCAGCAGCACTCTTAGACAGACGACTACAGTTAGGAGCCAGTGAGGATGATGATGAGGAGGATTGCTAAGCATTACAGAGGTGGCTAGGAGTTCATACGCTGTGGAATTCTTTTAAAACAGAGACACGGCATGGGGAAAATAAGCTTTAGATTGATGTGTGTGAGAAGAATTACCCCTGTTGTCACCTTTTTTCCTCAAATATTATTTTCCCTGAAATTTGTCCTTTTATCCACCTTTCTACACCTGTGCTCAGGCCAAAATACACTACAGTCGGTAATACTGGTGAAACGTGTTTAAAGAAAAGAATTAAAGGCGCGTAAAAGTACATCTCTACAGGTAAGCGGGAGCATCAAATGTCCCAAGGATTAATCTCATGTATGAATGAAATACATGGGGAAAACAATGTAGATTTTGCATAGCATGGCAGGAATTGAAGCCTGTTTTACAGTATGTACACCAAACATAAAAAGAATAATATATATATATTTTTTAAATGTCATAAAATGGCTGATTTCAAAATAAATTGATAAAAACTTTATTTCTTAGACATTACATTTAATGAATGACCTAATACATTTTCACGCACTTTATAAAACTTGTATAAATCACTGAATCATATGAATAATCAATAGTCACAGAATTTGACTGATAACAATGATAATAATCCTGTCCGAACATTGTAATAATATGTACACATTTATATCAAACTGTTTGAGATTTTCAGTTTTAACATTATCTTTTCATCCCCAAATATAAAACCAAAAAATCATTGATTCCCACCTCAACAAATTACATTCTGTGTGTGTGTGTGTGTGTGTGTGTGTGTGTGTGTGTGTGTGTGTGTGTGTGTGTGTGTGTGTGTGTGTGTGTGTGCGCGCACAGACAGGAGGCAGAGCTACAGAGCAGGAAAAGGACACACGGCTCTGTGCATGCGCTCATTAACTAGCCTTCCATCATTACGTAACTTTGAACTTTCATACATGAGAAGCTTCTCCAACAATTCCAACATGCCCAGCGCCCCAAACTGCAAAGTGCAGCTGCTCTGCTTTTTTTTTTTTTTAAACCCTCTCCAAACTCAGACAGATCCCATAGAGCAGGGGTGTCAAACTCATGTTATGTCAGGGGCCAAATAAGGAGCAGTTTGATATTAAGAGGGCCACAGATTTTATGCGGGAAAACAACTAATTTTAACATTACTGTGCCCTAGTTTGTATTTCTACACACACAGTTTACAAAATATGTAAGAAACCGACAATATCCAAGCAACAAGTGACAAATCAGTCCCGACAGGGTCTTCACTTTAAATTTCCTAGATGTTGTGAGCAATTTCTATTTATTCAAGGGAGAGATTATGTCACAAATTGAGGAAAATTTAAGAATTATGAGTTTTTTCATTAAAAACAAGTGCCAGCATGAAATATAAGCACCGTGAAAACTGTGAGCCCCTGCAAATGTGTTGAATGTTGAGTGACTGCTCAGGTAAGACACATCCTTAGTTGTTCCTTAAAAAAAAAGGCAAAATAGAGGACCTGCGCAGAGGAAAGAGGACATTTGGTGCATATTTGCATATTTCCACTGTCCAGAGTGTAACCAGCGTATGGAAACTGGGATAGACACTGGCACAGCCTCACAACCCATTAACGTTAATAAGCCTTAAAGGTGCAGTCTGCAACTCTTATAAAAGTGACTTTTTAAAATATTTGCTAAAGCTGTCACTATGTAAGGACAGCTTTACATCAAACTAGTAGTTTGTGTGAAAAAAACAGGCTCATTGAGTCCCCTCTGCTGCTCCTGCAGCCTTTGCTCACAGGCCCCGCCCCTTTCCCGGGGCTGTAGCGCCATCTTTTTACAGTGTATGGTCTGGAGGAGTAGAAGATGTAGATGAATTAGCGACTTTTCTGCTTGAAAGGTAATTACTGCTACTTGATATACATTATGTTTGATTTGTAATTGTTACACTAGAACTCTGTAGTGCATGTGTTTTTCATGTGCGCACAGCAGCCTCTGTGTGGCTGCTGTAAGTGACACTGTGTTGTTGCTGCTGCTGCTGAGGTGTGTGCACATTGAGAGAGAGAGAGAAGCGCTGCAGTAATATGCTTTTAACAGAGCATGTTATATTACTATGATGTTGCTGTCTGGCTAATGTTAGCTCCTTTGAGGGAGGCAGGGCAAGAGAGCAGCGAGGAGGGAGGGGGAGAGAGGGATCTGAGAGTCGCGGACTACACCTTTAAGCTTTGTGTGTGTGTGACCACATACGCATTTACAACGGTTCCCAACTGTAATTTTAACAGATTAAACAGAAAATGCTAGCTGGCTATTGCCAACTCATTCTGAATCAGAGGTGTCTCCTTTTTAAAGGTTTATGGTATTTTTTTTAAAAATCTATTCTAGCATCCAAATATAAACTGTGCAAAGGCAGGCATTTTTAGTAGCGCCAAAAAATAATGAGTAAGACACCCTGAACTCTACTGTACTGCATTGATGCATTAAGTGTGCAGTTAGGAAATGCATGAAAGACAGAAAACTAAACTGTGGATGATCAAAAGATAAAACGGCCATATGGTGACATGGGTGAAGAAAGAATGAGGGCACTTTCTCACCTTTGCCATCTGTGAAGTTACGTATGCTCAGGATGTTGTTAGCATCTGGGTAGTGGTTCTGTTTAATGTAGGGAGTTTTCTCTGGGGTGTCCTGAAGCTGCATGGTCACCTCTTCCAGCTCTTTGTCCAGCTTGGTTTTGACAGAAAAACATTTCCTGTCAGCACGTGGGCTTGTTATAATGAAACATGGCTCTTTTGCAAGCATAGGACAAGACCATGTTAAGCAATATGAAAATGATATAACTTATTCCTCAACCCAATAATACAGTATCTGAATCTCCTTGGCTTTGGTTCTGCCATGGTTAGACTGGGACAAAAAATCTGCCCTGGTTATTAAGTCAGTGATGCTCAACATGTGGCTCTTTATGTCTTAATTTGAATTATTATTCCCCCAGAAAACCTAAACCTTTGCCCATTGAATACCAATTGTTTAATTTTTTCCCTACATTTTGCCTCTTTTTGTTCCACATTTTTCTCTCTTTTCACTATTGTTTGCCACATTTTACCCATTCAAGCTACTCTTTGCCATTACATACCACCTGGTTCCTCTTTATTTGCCCATTTTTTGGCCACTCTTGACTGTTTTCTTGCCATATTTTTGCCACTTTTGCATCACTGTTGGCCACCTATTACAATGTCTGCTTCCACTTGCTCGTCAAAAAAACCAAAAAACAAAAACGTAACGGACCGGCCCGCCGGTACGATGCCCGGTATGCCAGATGACCAGTCCACTCCTGGGTTCTGCTATGTCATTTTGGACAGAAAATTTTATTTGATTATTTGCAAATTAATTTTGTTGCTGTTGACTTGCTAACAGCTACTTTTGCTAACACCACTCAAACTGAGAAGCTTTACTACCAGTAAGATAAATAATGCAAATACCAACTTTGCTCTGTAAAGTTTTCATTCAATTCACAATGTAACTAATATAAATAACTAATAACGCAATTGTAAATAGTCAAAATTATGATCATGTTATTGTCGAAGTAGCCCTTGGATCAGACCTCTGTTATCCTCATGCGCAGGCGATGGTTGTCAGTTTGAAGCCCGTCCAGGCGGGAAGTGTTGGCCTGGTTGACGCTGGTGACAGAAGTGGAGGTCTTTGAATCTTCTTTTTTCTGGTTCTGTGTGAACTTCATCCGACGGTTCTGTGTGGCTGCATCTGGGTTTGTTCTCATGGTGATGAACTGGAGAAACGGTATTTGGGGAATTAGTCACACACAGCTGCACTCAGGCATAAAATACCCAAAAATAAAGTGAACATGACTGCTTACGCAGCACATTTTCCTTGTGGGATTTAGTGAAGCAGGTGTGCAAATATTTTTGCGATAATTAAGCACTCAACTTTAAATCAAAGCCTAGTCATCCCACAGGGCTGACACACGTCAACACCCTAACACACACACACTGCTTCAACATACCTTGGGAACAAAGACCAGACAGAGCGTGATGGTGCTACAAAAGATGATCACCAGTGCTACAATACAGAACTGGACATTGGGTTGGTCCCTGGTAAGGAAGGACACTGCAGCACCGATGATGCACATGATGCCCACATTGTAGACGCTCATTCCAATGTATTTGCTGTCATTGAGAGCTGGAATGCTCACATTCCTTGTTTCCCAAGCCAGGAAGCAGCCGAATAACTGTGAGGTTAAAAAAAAAAGGAAAAGACACATTAAAGCTATAGGTCCCATATAGCAGATTAGACGTGCAAGCTTGAACTAAGGTTTGGCAACCTTGCCTAAGATCTGTTAGCATTTTGCTTAACAAATACCTTATTTAGTGACAACATTGACCAAACATTTCATGAATCAGGTAAAATGATTGATGGTTGATTTAAGTACAAAATTGAGCCAACAATTGTTCTACCTGCTGAAAATCTCTCACAATCATCTGCAAATGCTGCAAAGTAATTTAATTCCACTTAGTTTTAAGAAACACTTAAGGGGAAAACACAAAAACTTCATTATAGAGTAAAGAAAAAAATAATGAAATAGCAGCCAGTTTCTTACTTGTAAACTCTTCAGTGAGAGTGAGCAGTTTGTTTGGGGGGGAACATTAGTGTTGCAGCAGCAGGAGCCGCAGTAGCAGCCTGCTAAATAATTCACTGTGCACTGTGTAAAGAGGTCTGCCTGCATATTCAAAGACTAAATGAGGGTAAGAGGAATGACGTGCACCAGAATTAAGAGCAATCATCAAAGCTTTGTGCCCCTCAGGTGCGTGAGCACAAGGACACGACAGGTACGAGTGAAATGTGCGTGTAAAATTCGTATGTAAGCCAGAGTGGGCGCACTACTAGAAATAACCCAATGCCTATAAACCATTTTTGTCAGCTCTGCTTCTTTGTCTCCAACAAACTTTTAGTCTTTTGTTTTTGCCACCTGCCCCATGTGTTCATGTTTTCAATCAATCTGACTTTAACCTTCACTGTCCTCTGGGGAATTTACTTCACCCAGATACATCTTGGAAATAAAATCAGTAAATTTGTCAATTTCATTAATTTAACTAACTAGTACAGTGCCCGTCATAAGTATGTATTCATATAGTGAGGGCTTAAGTAGAGTTGTCAGTTGTGGCCAAATGAGTATGTGTTTGAAGGTTGGATGTACAAAGAGGTGTACATACTCTGTAGTGTTATTAAGGGGTATATTTGAAAGTAAAATGGCGTTTGCGATTTCCCTGGTGTAATTCTATGGGACATGCGCATGATGAATTGATAAGTAAAGTTTGCACCAATGTTTGCTTGACTTAAGCAAATGGATAATAAATGTCATCCCCTGTCCTTAGACCCTCAAGGAAAAACTCAAAA
Source organism: Gouania willdenowi (assembly GCF_900634775.1). Lineage (NCBI taxonomy): Eukaryota > Metazoa > Chordata > Actinopteri > Blenniiformes > Gobiesocidae > Gouania > Gouania willdenowi. The sequence goes on along the minus strand of NC_041054.1, from coordinate 13,826,214 downwards.
AACCCAGTGGGAAAATTAATTACACACAAACATGTCATGCACATCCAAGGTGCGCATTAGGTTATAATCACGTGGTGAAAATATCAGCGTTTATAATGCTGTGTTCGTGGAGAAATGTGCATGTGTCGCTGTTCGCTTTGTGCACAGCCGCTGCCACTGCCTGCCAATAACTTCCGGGAACTATTTGAGTTTATTTTGAACTTTCGGTGTTGCAACTCTCTCTCTCTGAACGTGTGCATGGGGCATGTACATCAAAGTTAAAAACCACGTGGTGAAAATATCAGCATTTATAATGCCGTGTTCGCGGAGAAATGTGCATTTTTACACGGACTTTGCGAGCATGTACAGAGCCAGAGAATATTCGGACGCCCCTCCCACCTCTTATGTCTGGTCTCTAACCCCGTGTTCAAAATAAAATTGAAATAAATGTTTTAACAAAGTTAGCTTCGCTTAACAGTTAAAATCACTAAATATTTGTATCTTTATATAAAACTAAGGCACAAGAATTAAATTTTATGACCAACCGTATTTTGATGTCTAGGTTTTAAGAGCTTTGAAATAGACACAACTGAATGTGTGAACATTGCAGAGACATTTATGATGCCATAAAGGGTCTGCACATACACACTCTGAGGCTTTTGTTTTATTTAGTGAACAGTGAAAGTGGGATGTGTGTGTGACGATGTAGTCCATCTCCTCACCATCAGTAGCCCCTTGTAGGCATAGACAATGCCCAGCCAAATGGTCATGTGGGTGTTCTCACAGTGCTCCAAGAAGGGACGGATGGAGATGTCTCGTCCTTCAGGGTCCGCCTGAGGAACAAACAGACAGAAGGAGATTCCAATCAAGTGTATAACTTTTTTTTTTTTTTACTTTTACAGTTCCTACCACTAAAGCAAGGACATTAATGAAGCAACTCCAGTATCATTAGCCTCTAAGACGCATTGCTCTTGTGAGACCATGAATTGTTCCCACATTATTTGTCTCTTTGCAGGTGCTTGACATTCAGAGATGAGAGGACCGTGCAGTGCAGACTGTCTACTGGATGAAGAGCGTATGTGAACAGATATCCAGGTGTGTAATCATACTACTTCCCCTCATTGCCACTGGGCCTCTTCAAACTCAGCTGAAGGTAAATTAATTTACAATGTTAATGGGCACATCTAATCAAGCTTATTAATTAATGGGACTTGTGACTCCCTTTCGTTTTGGTTTCTCAGTCTGTGTCACACTCTCTCCATTACACCTCTGTCTCTTCTTATTATAAGCTTTCTTTTCACATCCACTCTTCTTCTACCACCGCTCATGACACAGGTGACTAGTGGGGGCAAATCAGCCCTTGTGATGGTTATAAATACGCAGAATTACGTCACAGCCTACATTTTCCTACAATCTCGGCTCAGCAGAGCCCAAAATAAATCCTTTAATCAGAGCTTTAGCTGTATCTGTAAGCAAACCATCTAAAGCCATACCTATATTTCAACTGTGAGACACCTAGAGTAAGACTTGTGACAGCTTGACATGTGTGTATGTGTGTCTTCAGGCTCATTTACATTAAAACATTGGGGATTTCTCAGCAGATGAAATGTACACGTGTATGCAGATATCTTTATATTGTCTGTGTGCTCCTAATGCGCAAGGCTGAGCAACGCACTCTCACAAAGTAGACACACACACACACACACACGCCTGCAGCAGCTGCAGAACACACTCCTTCACAATGCAATAACTAAAGGGTAGTTTCGTAACCCCCGGTTCTATGAGTAATATTAGTGAGATGTCTCACTATGGGATGTCGCCTCTGCTATATTTTTCAGAATACCTATTTCACTTTGCCAATCCTGATTTGCCGATGAAGAACATCAGTTTGATGGGAGAACCTCCCACCTAGTCAGGGCAGTCTGGTGAGACATCTCACTCATATTACTAATAGAACCAGGGTTACAAAAGTAACCTATAGTTTTATTTCATAATATTTCATGAGATGTCTCACTATAGGATATGGAAACTCCCGTAGTGCAGACATAATTACTGAGCATCACCAGCCCAGGGGGCAGGAATCTGCTTACATCAGGACAATAAGACCGCCCATGCCACACATGGGGCGGATACGTCCAACATGTAAAAGCAGACAAACGTGAGGGGTGAAACCCCCCCCCCCCCGCAACACAGATGTCCTGGACAGACACTCCCCTGAACAAGGCCCAGGATGTGGCAAGTCCCCGAGTCGAGTGTGCACGCTTACCCATAGGCGGCTGCAGACCCACCCAGTGTGACAGGCGTTCTTTAGAAACAGGCTTCCCCTTACGGGGGTTGGCCCAGGAGACAAACAGCTGATTGGTCCTCCTGAGGCCCCTTGTCCTATCCATGTAAGTGCGGATCACACGGACAGGACAACAAATGAGGCCGCTGGAGCTGGAGCTCCGTGGCTCATATACCGTGGTATATGAGCTGGAGCTGGGCCGAACACCGCGGTGTGGGCCCAGGAGGGAGACCAATGTGCACAGGAGCCTAGAGGGCGTCGAGGGCCGTGGTCTGGGACGGCAGCTATGGTGAGCTGGGGTCTGCGAGCTAGCAGCGGGGCTATCACGGTAGTGAGAGGCCGCTGAAGGAGGAGATAGGTAAGAGCTGTTTAACCTTACTTTCCGACCAGGTGTGGTCTAAAAAGCTAAGCGTCAGCCCTGCCAGCGTTCGGCAGCTGGAAAAAAGAAAATCCCACCTGCGAACAGTTAAACTGGTCAGTGCTAAAAAATGCGAAGTAGCTGAGAGGAGAAGAGGTTTGACAATGACGCGCACCTGTCTGTCCCCTCCTTCTATATGAAGTGGGAGGTTCTCCCATCGAACTGATGCGCTTCACCTGCCAATCAGGAATGGCAAAGTGAAATAGGTATTCTGAGTAATGTAGCAAAGGCGACATCCCATAGTGAGACATCTCACAAAATATTATGAAATAAAACAAATGCTACATATTTTCACTTTTTAGCTATGGTTAGCATTTTTTTGTTTTTTTTATCTCAGATCAAAAGTTCTTCAATTTTGTGGTTCAAGGAGATGATTCACACAACACAACAAGAAACACAAAGTGGCCCATACCAAAGAACATCATTTACATCTCCAGCCTTAATTCACACATCTCAGCCTTACATTTCTTTGTATCTTGCAATTCTAATTTTCATATTCTGGGTTGCACACAGTTGGATTACACCCACTTCCATATCTTGCAAATATTTCAGTTACCCTAGATACATAGACAACGTAACAAGCTGAATCCCTCACAATTCATTAGTGGGGACAACTCCCCCCCTTTCTTCAGATCCTTCATGTTACAAAACAGAAACACATTAAATAACGAGAACCCCCTCATAGGCAGTGAGTTCACAGTCTTTGTCAAAGCCGTCTTGAAACTCCATTTGAGAATTCATGTAAGACTCTTGTGGTTCATGTCACTCATATCTGGAAATATTCTGCGACTTCAGGTGCGGCGTCTTGTTACTTGTATCTGATGGATTGAAAGAACTGGGTTCTCACTTTAGAAGACGTCAAGAAGGTGGAAAAAGAAAAGTGGGCCAGGAAATGACGCACAGGCTTTTTTCCATCCAAAAAACAAGGAACCACAACTAAAAGTAAGTAAGAAACATTGAAAGTTGACTTTTTAAACAGAAGATTGTCAGATTAAGGCCACAGAACCGTGACAAAGACGTGCAGTCGCAAAATGAGATGCACAATTTCTTGGTTCATTCATTTTTGGAACCTTTTAGAAATAGACAAACATTCACATGGGAAATTTATATACTCCATTTAAACTACAATATGTGTTTTTGAAATGTGGGAGGAAACCAGAGTACCCGGAGAAACTTGAGGGCTTGAACCCAGGACCTTCTTAATGGGAGAGAGACATGTAAACAACTAGACTTCACTATTTCATTTCATTATTACATACTTTGAGATTCAGTGACAGATGATGTCCATTCAAACTTTTAAGCAATATAGAGATTAATTCAATGGTATATTTAGAGTGGGAATTTTTTGATAATTGTTGTTATAAAAAAAGATAAAAAAACATTGATCTGACTTTACATACCATGTACTAAATTTCTATAACGATTTCCATTTACAGGTGATCATTATTAGTGTATAATTGGTATATTATGTATCCACAGTATGTTTCTTAAAACACAGAGAACATGTTTTCTTGTTAACCAGTTTGCCTCGCCATCTGCGTCCTTTTTCTTCCTTTGTATCTGCCTATGTTTTTACTTTGTCAATTTCCTATTCCAACAACAACAACAACAACAACAAAGTTCTTTCTCACTCCTTACAAATCATTCTGTTTATTCATTATGAGAGATGCTTTCCGCACCACTGCTCTTTGCATAGTCACGGCCGTATGAAATTGTGTTACACTAACAATTCAATGATAAGACAAAATGAGATGTAATGCTTATTAGGCTTGAGTCTTTATCGCAGCAAAGCAGAAAAAAAGCTCTTTTTAGAGGAAAGCTGTCCGGGGAGTTGCTAGGCAACAGGGCGGCCCCAAAGTAGTAGTGATGGTGGTAAAAGTGTGGGTTACTGTTATTCTTCACTACATTAGCCATCTAACGGGATCAGTCGGAGAGGGAAGCAGTTGGGCACAGCGGTGGCAGATGTCAAAGGAGAGATTGCTTCAGATGAGCTGATGAATGGTGGGGGCGAAAGGAAGATGGAGAAAAGACAGGGGTAATTTTGTGTAGAAAGAAGATTGATGAGTGAAATGACATAATATTTTTCAGATTAATTGAAAAATGAAGTACATTTCCTCAAAGCAGAAAAACACATCAGGAGGAGAATTTAAAGGAAAACACGAAAGATGGCAAGAGAGAGACATGTGAGAGAGGTGAAATAGCCTGACAAATGAATACTAATTATCTTTACATCACCTGTGTCTATTTCAGGTGTGTCACATTTATAATAACACCTTTGAAATAGAAGTCCTTTATTAAACGTATTGCTTTATTCATCATGGTGAGTCACATATTTTCAAGTCTTTCTCAAGTAATGTTTAACCCAACTGTGGCAATCAGACTCCTGCTGGCATGCAAGGAAAGTAAATGCAACAGAATGTATTTAGTAACCTTCTTGTAGGTGAAAAATGGCAATCACATCTACTGGGGCATGTGTTGTCATATGGATCTGTATGATGGTCTCTGGCCTATCAGAGAGCAGATGGCAATTGACCAACAAGTGAGGCAGACGATGGAGGGCTCACTCATCATCACCTGCAACTTCCTCACACCGAGAGTGTGTGTGTGTGTGTGTGTGTGTGCCATTGTGTTCTTAGAGCTTGTGTAACCAGGCACATGTAAATCGACTACAGCAGTCCCTCGTTTATCAGGGGGCGAAATCCGCGAAGTAGTCAGCTTTATTTTTTACAACTATTATATATGTTTTAAGGCTGTAAAACTCCTCACCACACACTTTATACACTTTTCTCAGACAGGAGTTAACATTTCTCTCTTGTTTAAACACTCAAATTTCAACCCTTCGAAGATTTTAAAACATAAAACATACAGCACTTCAGAGTCACACTGCTAGCGATCAGACATTGATGCCGAACGCATTCAGAGTCTTTGTTGACGATGACGTCATGTCAACACGGACACCGGTCTGTTCACCCATTCAACCATGGAGTAGAAGCTGTGTGTGACCACCTAGAGCTGTATGACACGGCCTTTATAACCGGGACCGGACTAGGAAGGATTTGGTGTGGAGGAGAATCAGCGAGGAGGTGGTAGTAGCAGGTAAAACTTCTCTCTGTAGCACTGAGCTAGGATAGCATTAGCCGCTAATCACACCGGCTTTTTTTTACTGGTGGTTTATGTTTGTAAGAGGAGAAAAAGGAGCGCAGATCCTCGCTTCAGCAGGCAGTGAAACTCACCGAGTTGGATGTGTCGCTGGTGGGTGAACACAGCATTAGCCAATCAGGACGCAGAACACAATGCGTGTTCATACGCTGTAAAAAATGCATCAAAAATTGCACTGGAAAAAAATTTGAAAAACACAGGCCGCGAAAGGTGAACCGCGATATAGCGAGGGACTACTGTACTGTATAGTGAATTGAGAATGTGCATGTGTGTTGATTAGCAGGGACGGGGCAGAGCCACTCTATCAAATATTCTTCCAGTGACAAACACCAGAGTTCATCATTTCCACACAATGGAGGAGAGAATATATATTTGAATATTTGATATTGCTGAAAATCGCTGAGAAATATTCCTCCTATTTAGTGCTGCATCACAAATTAAAGTAGTTATTCAGTCGATAGGATCATATAATTAAGTTATAAAAAAAAAATCATTATTATTGTTACTATTTCATGGCATTTATTTCTTAGAAAGTATAGTTTCATAGATGAATAACACAGTAAGACTAATACATTCTACTGTTAAATTAATTTAATATGTTTAGCCAAAAGCCTGTAGAAAATCAGTATAGTAACAACAGTAAAAAAGCACCAAAAAAGTCCGCCATTGAATCGGGATAGTTAAATATAGATGTTATGTTTCACTTATTGTTTCTTACATCAATGTCTTAATACAAAAACCTCATGCAGAAAGTTTTCTCATCATCAATCACAAAAGTGAAGAAATAATTAACTGCTGCTGGTTATCAGTTTTACCCAATAGGGGTATTTTACTGGGTTTATTAGTTAGTATGTCACTTAACTGTATGTCTGTTAAGGTTCTCAGTGAAAAGTAAAGCCAAATAAAGCTACAGTATCTCCAATTTATGAAGATGTGTTAAACTGTTACAGCACAGATTGGCACTGAAAATGCTGAGACGCACTTTTTATACGTCACCTACCTTAAGCAGATTAACAAACCTTTCCCTAATCACCCTGTTTTTCACACTTGTGTGTGGTGTGTGTGTGTGTGTGTGTGTGTGTGTGATAACTGCAAAAGCATCACTGGCTGGATGAGGCTCACAGCAGCCACATCATATGACAACTTTCAATGACGCATCAAATACCACCTGACAAGGTCTGGAAGGTATAAATAAAATCCCTGAGGAGCACGGAGTCAGGATGCTTACACAATTGTGTGCACTTACTGGGAAAGAACATTACACTTAATAAATACTTTTAGTTTGATAGCAGAGTCTCACCTACTCATAGTTCTCGGTGATGATGATTTTAAATGAACACAAAGTCAGGTGATGGAGCTGTCATGTAGCTACATCCTGAAAAAGAATTTCACACAGGCATCTCTAGCTCTGCTAAACCTGTGGGATATGTGATCATTTCCATGTTGTAAAAATCCACTAAAAATCATCAATATTTCCTTTCTCTTAAGCAATGGCTTCTCAGCAGGCTCATGAGCAACATCCTGTGATGTATAGCTTTTCTAACACTTTTCTTTAAAGAACAAGAATTGGCTTTGTCTGCATCTTGTACAAAAATTCCTTGCTCATCCTCCTCATAAAAATGTGTCAATGAACAGTGACCATTTAGTATCAGGTCTGCCTATCCATCACCATTTGACACAAGACTGTCAAACTCAGGTTTTCAGCTCTACCACATTAAAGGTGCAGTCCACGACTCTCAGATCCCTCTCTCCCCCTCCTCCCCGCTGCTCTCTTGCTCTGCCCCCAAACTTTCCAAAGTCCCTCCCTCAGAGGAGCTAACAAGCTAACGTTAGTCCAACAGCAACATCGCATAACATGCACTGTTAAAATCACATTACTGCAGCGCTTCTCTCTCTCAATGTGCACACACCACAGCAGCAACAACACAGTGTCACTTACAGCAGCCACACAGAGGATGCTGCACGCATATGAACAACACATGCGCTACAGAGTTCTAGTCTAACAATTACTTATCAAACATAATGTAAATCAAGCAGCAGTAATTATCTTTCAAGCAGAAAAGTTGGTAATTCCATATTCTACTCTTCCAGACCATACACTGTAAAAAAGACGCCGTTGGAGCCTCTGGAAAGGGGCGGAGACTGCGAGCAACAGCTGTCAGACAGTCCATCAAACATAATCCTGACTCTGATTGGTTCTTTTTGCTCGGTCTTGGTGCTTTCTGGCAATTTGCCAAAGGCTGCAGGAGCAGCAGGGGGGACTCAATGAGCCTGTTTTTTTCACACAAACTAATTTGACGTAAAGCTGTCCTTACATAGTGACAGCTTTAGCAAATATGACAAAAAGTGACTTTTATAAGAGTTGCAGACTGCACCTTTAAGTTTGATTGCACGTATTGTGCCAGTTATATCCCAGCTATTAGCAGATGAAATAAAAGGCGATCACTGATTGGTGTTAAACAGGCATGTGGGAGGAGTGGCTATAGGAGAGAGAAAGCGAGAGGAAGTGTCCTGTTGTTGTGCCTCCAGCTGGAGATGACCTACATGCAGAGGGGCAATGGTGGCAGGGAAGCTAGTTGCCACAACCACTAGCCATGTGGGGCTCAGGCCACTCCACTTCAGTATGTGTGTGTATATATGTCACCATCCAAGTGAACACATATTTGTATCTGGGTGAAAAACTTGTGCGTGCATGTGTGCGTTTTTACTTTAGCGTCCTGGTAACACCAGATGGGCAGCTTGGTAAGTTCCACCCCACTACACCTATACTGATTTTATTCTGCCTCATGTGAGAAAGACTGAGAACTATATATTGTCAGAACTTTAGGAAAAAACACATTTTAATACAATATTGTAAACTACTGTAAAATGTAACATCTCATTGCGTCACTCACCATTACTCAATGCAATCGATGTTAAACTGTTGATCTAGTTTTCCGTCTCACATCGAAGCTTCCTCATTAATAAAGATAAAATGATCTCTTTAGTTGAACATGTCTGTTTGCATTTAAATATCTCTGCTGCTGCTCTCTTGATTCCTCAGGCGTCAATCCCCTTTTCTTCCCATATTCATACAAGCCTGAAATCCCATTTGAGGAGTAATCCCTCTGATAGAACCACGGCCCGACGACCTTCCAAACACCACAGGGCTGGAAATTGGTAATGAAAGGATAAAGATTGAAAAAAAAAATCCCTTCGTCTCTGTTTTTGGCCTGTTTGAAAGAATAAGTGGTGGAGCAGTGTTTTGACAAATGACTGACATCTGTTGGTCAGATTAGTGACTGACCAGCCAATGCTCACATACACAGAAGCTTCCTTTTCTTTTACTAAATCAATAGCTGCTTCATCACATCGTCAGTTTTACCTGTTTTTCTTCTTGTAACTTGTATAGGATTTTATATTTTATAATCTGCCAAGTCTACACTAGTCAATTAAGCTTTGTGCGTTTGTCAGCTCTGACAGCATTTGAATGTTCAAAAGCAAAAAAGTCTGTAAGCCCACCGAGACAACAGGAGTTGTCCTGTCATCGACGATCAGCGTCTGCCGCTCTGCAGAAGCTCCTGTCAGCTCCAAATTAACTTTGAGTTTGATATGTTTTGAGCAATGTTTTTTGCAGTTTTAATCAGACTTGTTATTCTCTCAGTACTTTGTATGAGGATTGGTGGGAAGAAGACACAAGCACACTCAATAAATGAAGTAAAGAAACAGGCAAGAAGTGAATTAGAGGAAGAAAGTTTGGATAAATCAGTCGAAATATTTCTATATCTCAGTAGCAATCTTTTACATATATATATACACGCATACTTTTTTTCCACCAGAATTTTCAAACAAGAAATTCCTGATGCACATCTGCTACATGTTTATAGTTCTATATACTGTATAGTACAACTGAATAACACCGTCTGATTTTTTTAACTACTATAACATTTAGGTTTATTTTGACCACATCAACATCAACCAAATCACATTATTAGTTATTCACAGAATGAACAACGACATGTTTAAGCTGTTGATTGTTTTTTCATGTAAAGCACATTGAGTTGCCTTGTGTATGAAATGCGCTATACAAATAAATGTGCCTTGCCTTGCCTTGCCTTGTTTAGCTAACCATACTTTATATTGCCAGCATTAAATTATTGTTTTTGGGTTCCAAAACCTGGAACATGGGCCTAAAATATGACCATGGATGCTCAGGCAGAATATCTTCACCTTCTTACGGTCAGTGTCTGCCAAAGCAATCATCCAAACAACCACATCATGGGACGTGACCTGCCTCTCTCTGATTTGATCTTGCATTTACGATCCTGACATATTCAAACCAGTGTTGGGAACGTTACTTTAAAAAAGTATTTAGTTATAGTTACTCACTACTTGATCCAAAAAGTAACTGAGTTAGTAATTGAATTACTCTATAATAAAAGTAACTCATTACCAAGGAAAGTAACTATTTGCGTTACTGTTAAAAAAAAAAAGTTGCTATATGTCAAAGAATTCAGAATTTTTAGATGCGTGTGTCGTTGTGAGGTGCTTCATTAAATTAGAGTTGCTTACAACGGATGTCGGTCAAGTCTTCACTCCTGGATATAATGAACACTTCACATGCACGTTATTGCCTTTGACCACAATTAATTTAAAGTAGTGTTTGTATCGCCATCTTAAAAATGACAACTTTTCATCAGACTGCTCCACGCTCACCATCTCTGCTGCTTCATCAAATCTGTAGTGGTTGTGTGTGTGTGTGTGTGCTGTCACATGTGTAAAAACACTGGCTCTGATTGGCTACCATGAAACATGACGCCGCCTTAGCCAATCATAGGCACTCACCTTGTTTTTAACCCAACTCCTCACTACAGCTGCGTATGAAGCCAGGGGTGCTTTCAGATAACAGTTTATTCAATCAGCGCATGTAACGCACCGCATTTAACGTTCAGTAACATTAACGGTGTTGTAGCGGCGTAAAAAGTAATTTGTTAGATTACCCCATTACTGAAAAAAAAAAACGCCGTTACCTAACGCCATTATTTTAAACGCCGTTATTCCAAACACTGATTAAAAGGTATGTTAAAATTGGGAGGATCAACAGAAAGAACTAAGCTGACATGATGGAACAAAGGCATCTATAAATATGTAGTGCAGTACAAAGTACAATATCTGTCCACCACTGAACATGACACATTGAAAAGGAGACACAGAGCTAAAGTACATACATATATATTTCAAAATGAATCATACAACAAAGCGTGATCACACACATTTTGAAAATGTATAATTTAAAGATAAAAACAATATCATAGCCAAAGCCATTTGATAGAAACTAGTAGATAAGTGCCAACAAACTGTGTTTACTCATGAGTTCTCAAAATAACAACAGATGAACACACCAAGGTGCGCGCGCACACACACACACCCCCCCACGCACACACACACACGCGCACACACACACGCACACACGCACACACACACACACACACACACACACACACACGTCGGTGCAGTTCCCAAGGCTCCAGCAGGGAGCTGCCTTAACTGATTTATTAGGAGCTAAACGCGTCATTAACGTAAGCGGCTAACCCTGAACATGGGGCTCATTAGAATATGCAAATGCAGCGGTAGAGCTCAGCAGTCTGCTGGATTGTGAGCTAAGGATTTGTTATCATATGCTTGATTCAACTGTGGTTTCTTTTTTCACCACAACTTCCTCTCATAACACAAGCCCCCACACTGCCATGCTGCAGGTTGAGGTGGAGGCCTCTATTGCACATGAGGTGGATACATCATTACAGAAGTTAGCATAGCAACAGGGGATTGTGTGTCTTCCTTTGGAGGTGATGTGAAGTTGTAACAGCGGGGATATTGTTAATGTGTATCTGTATACTCCCCAGAGAACAAGGTTTCCATCTGATATGATTCACAGCTATGAACTTAAAGGTGATCCAGACCTTTGAAGGTGAGTCACACTGAACAGATTGAGAAGAGCACTCTTAACATCTTTGATCTTCCAGAAACTTAGGGAAGTATGCAGACTGCACCTGATTGATTTTACCAGAGTTGTCGTCTGGGAGTCAAGCTGATATCGTTATCAAGACAAGAGCTACTGGTTCTCTGAAGGAGTACAGTGACTTCAACACAGGATCTTTCCCAGCTACCGTCTGCTGTAACTTTATGCCAACTTTAGTGATGTCCAGGGTGACCAGCTTTTTACAATTCAAAACCGACGCTGAAATGCTCACCTTTGTGGGCGTGTGTTTACATGTCAATCACGAGAGAGAGCTTCCTGGAGGCGCGGCTTCTCCAGCTCAGTGCTGCGTCAAATTCCTCATCAAAGTGGAAACGTCATCAAAGTGGAAACGTCATCAAAGTGGAAACGTCATCAAATTGGAGCGAGGTGTTTGGGCTCACCCTACATTAAGAAAGGAGCAAATCACCCTCTAACTAATAATTGAGGGAATCAATGAAAAAAAACACTTTGGCCATGTGTGTGAAGCCCATTAAGCACTTTTATGATGTTCAAAGCAAAGAAAAGTTGATTTTAACGTAACATGGGCCCTTTAACGTCTTCTAATTTAAACTGTCAGCAGTTTAGACAAGCGTTACAAAGGCTCACACTATTTGCACACATCTGCAGCATCAGATGCGACATAGTCTGTTCTGAGTGTGTAAATACAGTTATTGCATTACTTGGCTGTTAAAACATTCATGTTGAACACAGCACTGGGCATGAATGCTTCCTGTGTTGACAGTTTGAGCACCGAAGCTTCTGCTCGGCTAATGTGCCGCCTCCTTTCAGAGAGTGAACAAAACACGACATGATTGACAGCCTGCGATTTAAGGAAACAAAAGCTTGGTGGACATTTTCCACAAGTGTCACCCTCTCCATTTAAGAAAAACAAACAAAACATCCACCCAATAAAAACATGCCGCTTCAACACCTGCGTTGTCATGAGGAGCATCAACAGGATTTGTAGTGTTGAAGATGCTCATAAATCCCACATGATTCTATGACAAATGCTTCAGAGAATTGAGGGCAAACCATTTGATAGAACAATGTATAAATGCTTCCTTTGAAAAATTTGATTGGATTTACCTTTTTTCCTCCATTATGGCCTTTGAGACAAATCCAAACACCACAAGCCTCATCTGCAACGTTTGATCCCTTTTTTTGGTTCTTAAATCAACAGTTCCAAAGATTGGTGTGAACAAAAAAAAAAAAAAAAACTAAAAAGAACAGAAGGCACATGTCAATTTTAACTTTTGTTGTTAATGACTGTTACATCATTTTTCTCTCTCTCTCTCTCTCTCTCTCTCTGTGCCCTTTGTTTTGCACCAGTCGTAGTAATTACGAAACACAATGCACAAGCACAAAAGTCCAGTCGTTTCACTACATCAGTAGTGAAACGACTGGACCGTTCCTCTTCTCCCATCAGCTTTTGTCAGGCAAATGTGTTGTACAAGATACCTCAATTATGCAGAGGAGATATCCAATATCCATTCACGCTCACATTGTCTGATGAAGGACTTTCTCTGAGTACCACACAAAACCTTCCTCTGGAAATGACTGGAAATGACCTGCCATGTTAAACATTAATTGAACACGTAGAGCAGCAGCAAGCAATGTAAGTGCAATACATTCATACCATTGCTTTGATTGAGATGCTTTCAGATCTACTACTAAATAACATCTAGCGATCCAACATGACAAGGCTGCAGACTATAAACGACCGGTTTAACCTTTGGGCCAAAAACATTATACCTCCTGGAGGAAATTATGTGAAGAAACCCAGAAAATAAGTTTCCTTATTAGAGGAAGCAAACAACGTTATTCTCTGCTAAACGCACTGTTGCCATACTTGATCACCTATGTTCCATAACGGACAGCATAATTCATCTTTGTAGTCCTCATGGAGGGAGGAGATTACACATTCTTCCACTGAGGAATCTGTCTGTCTTTTCCTCTCTATCTCTGCCTATGTCTCTGCAAAGCAATAATTGAGTCCTTTGTGGCTCTGAGGTGCCATGAGCCCTATGTTGTGCTGCTTAATTGGCTGTGTTATTGTTATTCACATGTGAACCACAATGTACTGTTCTAAGTTAGTGGTGGAACCTCTCTTAGAAGTGTCTGCCTGCATTAATTTATTTTATTTTTTTTCAATGAAATGTACCTTTTTATTTATCGATTTGTTTAAATGCAAAACAAACATTAAAAGTAAGGGTGTTAATCACCCACCAAACTTTTCATTGACAAAAACTAAGCAAAAATAATTAATTCACTGCATCTTGTTTTTAAAAACCCTTCCATTTTCTCACTAATTGCTCTTGAAATAAAAGAGCAGCACACAGTTCTGCTCTTTTGTTGTAGTGTACTGTAAGATTTAATTAATAATGCCAAAAGTTACCAACGTATCTCCTTACCACTGCAAAGCTTCTTAAAATAATAATACACACACACAAAGAAGGTTTACATGTCTAGTTTTAGATTAAAGTAAATAAATAGTAATTAATTTGTGTTATGAACAATACTATGTACATTTTTGAGAAATGGTAAAAAAAAAAATATATATATTCATCATGCAGAAATGCTGTTTTAAGTTACAAACACATTTGATAATTTGTCTCAGGGATCACCAACCTTTCTGAAACTGTGAAATAAGGAAGGCTATAGCAGTAACTTAAAAAGGTAGGAAATGTTTAAGTTTCAACATGCAACACTTAATTTATGCAGGACAATTTTCATTACATTTCATAGAAATTGATAATCTAATTTTACTAGCTACTAACAACGTTTAACTAATGTATAGATTTTACATTTGTTTCAAATATGTCATATTTCACAAAATACACCTTGCATTTTTTAAAAACATATAATTTATCTATGTATTATATATAACCTACCACAACCCATACACCAAATGTGCAACACTTGAAAACATTTGTCACAATGTTTCCGTGAAAATAAACATTTAAAGATGCAGCAGTATTTAACTGTACTAAGTAATAACTACATCCATCATATGTATTTATCTTTGTGAGTTTATGAAATTGAAGCATACAAAGTAGCAAAAAAAAATAATTATTTTTGTGTAGTTGTATATTGCTATAATAATGTATTGTTGTCACAAAATGCCGCGACGCACCGTTTGGGAACCACTGGTCTAATCAATGCACAACTGTTAACTATTTGTTTTGGATTATTATCTTGATGAAGGTAAAGCAATATGTTATCACTCACTGTGTAGTGCAAGAATGTCAGTGCTAATGTATCCATTACTTGGTGGTGACACTAGAGTTACTGGAGTCAAAAATCACAGTAGGTTCTGTAGTTTCTCAACTCCAAACCTTTTTTAACTGCTTCGTCCTTCTTCAATGACTTAGTCTCTCTTTTATTAGTCTCGAATCACCAAAATTTCTTGAGCCTCCCTTTCTGTAAGCTTCTCAGGTCACCTCATTTTGAAATTATGCTTTGCTTTGCATCTTTTCTTCGCATATTCATGGGTCTTATTCCATCTCCATATTTGTTCTTTGACCCTCTCGACTTTTGTTTCACCTCTATGGTTTCAGTCTATTGCCTGTGGGCTCCAGCTTTGTGGCCGACCTGAGGAAAAGACCTAATGATGCAGAAATGTAGAAGTGCTCTGCAAGTGCGTTGTGAGGCACAGAGGAATCACAACAAAAGCACACACGAATACACAAACACAGGCATCGGTACAAACACGCACCCTCAGACACAGCTGAAGTAGCACAATTGCAGATGCACCTACGGTGCCATACATGCACGTATCAGTGGGGGAAAGGGACAGAAACGACGCTGGTGTATCACACCACGGGCCGAGGAGAGAGAGTTATGTGATAGAAGCATTAATAGCAGCCTGCAGGGGCTGACACAATGAGTTCAATGCCATGGGCATATTTTGACACTCATGCCAGTACCTAACAGCCACGCACATAAAAAAAACAACTCACACACACACACACACACACAAACTCATGCACACATAGGTTGTGTGAGTCAGGCATATCCAAAAGACGTCTCACTTTCTAGCTGGAGCTTGGCTAAGGCAAACGCCGCACCTTATGGCTGCGTAAAGGAACAACACATGCACTTTGCAAACTCTACGACTATGCTTTTAGTATGAAAAAGGATTACAGGTTTAAACTGGTTTGCTCTTTACCCCTGTAACAACACACCCACAGTAAGACATACAGGATGGAGAATGTACAGACTCGGTGAGGATTTTGTACCTTTTCAATTTTTTGCTGACTTCCTTCACATTTGGCTCCCATTTACATGCGTTTACGTGTGTTCATTGCTTTATTGCTTCGTACCAAGATAGAGATTGCAAATCATTAAATAACTCATACAGCCACTGCACATTTTACTGCAATTGGAAGCCACAACATCTGTTGTAAACAGAGTCCTTGCACGCTGCCAACTCCTATGTTATCTTTATCTTGTGATAAAACATCAATCTCATTTAATTAAATAAATACTTGAGCCGCTCCCACAGGGGATCGATGCCACACCAACTAAGAAAATATCTTTATACTGAGCTGGATAGATCTGAGCCCACTATGTATATTGCATGCAGATTGCATTTTGTAAAGGTGAAACGATTTAGGCAAGGCAAATTTATTTGTATAGAGCATTTCATACACAAGGCAACTCAATGTGCTTTACATGATAAAACATTTAACAGATTAAAATCAATAAGAACATTTAAAATCATCATTAAAATAAATTAAAATCATCAGCAAACACATGACATCAACAACATGACCAAAAATCTCTCTCTCAATCATACGCAGTCGAGAAAAAAAGTGCTTTTAACTTTGATTTAAAAATGTTCACATTGGATGCTGACTTCAGCTCTGCTGGCAGTTTGTTCCACTTCTTTGCAGCATAACAACTAAAAGCAGCATCACCATGTTTACTGTGAGCTCTGGGCTCCATTATCTGACCTGTGTCAATAGATCTGAGAGACCGGCTGGGTTCATACCTGACTAACATGTCACTGATGTATTCTGGACCAAACCCATTCACAGATTTATACACCAGCAGCAGAACTTTAAAGTCTATTCTGAGGCTGACTGGGAGCCAGTGTAAAGACTTTAAAACTGGAGTAATGTACTCTGACCTCTTTGTTCTTGTTAAGACCCGAGCTGCAGCGTTCTGAACCAGTTGTAGCTGTTTGATGCTCTTTCAGTCTGATTACGATGTGACCGGAGAGGAAATTCCTGTAACTCTTTGTGCTCAAATGCCTTAGAGGCCACTTGGTGACACATTAAATTTGAAATAAAACATTTAGATATAATCAACTTTTTTTTTTAACATATAAACATGGTCGACATTACAATGAACACATTGTTTTACATAAATTTCTGCCCTAAAATTGAGGAAAATTAGGTAAATGTGAAGAAAATGAGCTAAATATTGAAAATATATGCGCTAGAAAATTGTCTCAACTAATTTTTTTTACATTCTGCACCCTATAAGGACATGTTTACATAAAATGTGCTCATTATTTCCATTAAGTCACACAAAGCTGACATGCGCGCACGTGTACAAACAGCTGTGTGAGTACAGTGCAGCGCAGGTTGATCAGCTCTATGCTACATCAGCAGCAGGCAGAAAATCCATAATAGCTTAACAGTCAATTACTTCATCTGTCATTGGTCTGTCTCCCCAAGGACGGCAGCCAGTTGCTTTTAAGAATGATGCAGCAGCAACAATCACACCAAAGGAGGATTCCCACCTGAGCTGTGAAGATGAAGTACAGGACACAGAAGTCTGGTATTGATCACAACAACACAGTGATGAGTGTTTGCACTTTACTGACAGGCACATTTTTTTTCTCCCGGAATATGACAAAAATCCATATCATACACAATTAGTCCTCATCTAAAGGTAAATGCATTTTGCACACAAGAGGATGAAATCCAGAATACACATTAAATGGCACATGAAGCTGGGATTTACCTTTAAAATTAATTTCCAGTACAAGGACATACTGTACTTGTATTTCTTGCAGGGAATAAAACTGTCTAACAGTGTGTTTTAAATTGGGCATTCTCAAAGTGATTTTCTCCAAATGGCAATATACAATTTAAATCTCAATACTTTACTTATCAGAAAAGCAATTCTGGTTTTAAATGGGCTTTACAACATCAGCTCATTCACACATTCACACACCAATGG
This sequence comes from Gouania willdenowi, assembly GCF_900634775.1. Lineage (NCBI taxonomy): Eukaryota > Metazoa > Chordata > Actinopteri > Blenniiformes > Gobiesocidae > Gouania > Gouania willdenowi. The sequence goes on along the minus strand of NC_041054.1, from coordinate 13,808,184 downwards.
GATTGAGCTGGGATCAACTTAGGGTTAAGTGTCTTGCCCAAGTACACTTCGATACATAGACTGGTATAGAACCCCCATCCACTCAATCGAAGACGACCCCTGAGCCACGTTCGCCCGCTTAATTTGCTGATACAAAATGTCACATGGGCATATTTACTAACAAACAGCTGAACAATATGAGCCACTTTTGGATTTTTCCCCTATAGGGACAGCACTTGTGAGTGAGTTCTGTAGTGTAGCTTGTTTAGGGGAAGGTCTGGACTAGGATGCACTCAGCAATCTAACTAAAAAAAAAGCTATGACATTAAAATATATTGTTATTGCCGATATTGTAAATTTTCTATATCTCCAAAGTAGAAATCTCAATATATTGCCCAAGCCTAATACCAGTGGTAGTCTTTGAATCAAAAATACACTGCATGCAAACATAATATTTTAAAATGATATTAAATTAAAAGATTCACCTGCAAACCACAGATTTTCTCAAATTTCTGTCTTTCTCTATGTAACTTACAATATCACATTGTATCAATTACATTACATTCTATCAATGCCTTTCTCCAGCTTGTTTTTAGTACCCATAATAAATTATCTAAAAATATAACACTTGAAATAAAACCTTTGTTTAGGAAAACTCCTGCACTTCTACAGTGTTGCTTTAAAAACATAATGTGACCTAAAAATATGTAAACCCAACTAATTTGTTGTTTTGAATTGCTTTTACTGTACTAGAGTATACATGTTGTAAGAGGATTAATGCAAAGTATTTGAGAACTGATTTGGGAAAGCACTGCAACAAAATGCTTCTACTCCCATGCTGCCACTTCTCATTTCTGTTCTTTTATAGGTCTAATAAAGAACAGCTGAAATGTCTACTTCTCTCCTTCACTCTCTTGTTCCATTTCTCTGCCACAGTATCGATCCCCCGCACCAATCAAGCTTTTGTGGCTCTGAGAATCTCATTCTGAGAACGTTACGGTGCATTTAATCAAAGCACAAATCACGTGTCACCACGTAAACTTATTTTTTTTCATTTTAGGACATTAAACAAGCTTTTGTTTGAGAACTGAAAAGCTGCACCTCATGTTCTGTTATAGACAAGGCAAAAATAATGACTGTAACGTCAGTAATGGTGTGACCACAAACAGCATATAGAACCTATACAATGTAGAATATCGTGAACACGCCAATATACTGTTTTTAAAATCACACACCTTAAAGTTTGGGGATGTGGTACAATTTAATACTGCACAGATAATGTATAAAGTAAAAAACTGTTACCTGTACAAAAACTGTTCACAGACATACAGTGGGGTTATAACTTTAGAAGCAAACTAAACTTGAAACTACAATATGCTTGGAATAATTAAAAAAGTATGTGTATTTCCATTCGTGGGGTGTTTTTGTGGAACGATCTTGATGAAACGATTAAACTAAGTATGAATATCATGCAGTTTAAAGAAATGTACAAAAGAAATATCTTTGAAAAGTACAGAAATGAAGGAGAATGTATATCTCACAGATGTTGATGGCACCTTTGCATTTTGTTTGTTTTTGTTCTGTTTTTCTTAATAATAATAATTTCATTAGATTTTTCAGTTGTGATTGGTCAAGAACAGGTGTAGGACTTGACATGCGTAGACTTCTACCTGTCCTTTGTCGAACTAATCAAATGTATTATATTGAAATTGACTTTTTTTTATTTCATAGAGATTTCTGTTGAGATTTGTTCGTTCATTTTCATTCGTTTTTTATTCGTTCGTTCGAAATAAATAAAATAAACCAGGAAAAACAAAGTCACGACAAAGAAAAAGTCATTTATATTGAAATTTGCTTTGCCTGTTGCAGTGGTTAGTACTTTAGCCTACGAGCAAGAAAGCCCAGGGTTTCATTCAAAGTTTAGTATGCATGTTCTCCAATGATACAGTGACACCAATTGTGTTCTTATCAACGCCTTTAATATGATCTATTTGATATTATTTATTAGCCAGGGACCATTTTGTCTCAGAATTGATGTGTTTAACTAAGAAGACCAAGTGTCACAATTTTTGAGTTTGAGTACATGAAGACTATATATATATATATATATATGCAAGGGTTCACAAGGCAAAAATGCCTTATTTTGCATAAAGATAGACAAAGAAAATGTGTGCAATAATATCCATGTGGTCAGATTAATGTTTTATGATTAATTTATAGTTTTCAAATCAGTGTATAAATAATCATGTATTACAATGATTTAAAATGTCCTTCAGGAATGTCAAGAGCAGACATGACAAAGCAAATGCATATAAAGAACCAGCTGAATATTTTCACTTGATGCCCTGAGAGGACAGAGCTAACTGCAGTAGCAGTAAGATTGTAGTTTCCCCCTGCATGTTAGCAACCTTACAACCTCACTGCAGATAGCCTTACACTGTTCTCTGTATAAAAAATGCTGCACTCTTCTTCAAGCTATATCGAAACAGCTCGATACTTATTTTGCTACTCATTCATGCACAATTTGTATAGTCGTCCAATGGTTGCAGGGCTCACCAGGTTTGCTTTTTTTTTTACCTTTTGTGGCAAAAAGTCCTCTCTTACGTTCTCTTCACCTCTTTCAGGAGCTATTTTTGCAGGTGTGGAGTAGGCACACAAGTGGAATGCTGTGTAACTCCACTCTGCATCAGATCACACTTCAGGAATAAACCTCAACGCACAAGTTTCTACACAGAGCACAGATAAATTGGGATCAGCGTCTGTGCATGGAAAAGGAAAAACACATGGATGTAAACGAACATGGACACACACGCACGCACACGGACACGGACACACACACACGGACACACACACGCACACACACACAGTGTTTGAGTGAGGCAGTCGATTTTGCACAGTGTGTCAGTCAGGTTAATTACTGGACAGATGGCTGTCAGTGAGGATGGGCGGATGTGGAAGTGTTGAACAGGGGGATGGCGTGCCAGAAGGATAACAACACACACACTGCAAATACACACTGTGAAAGCATTTGCAAAGACAGGTGATGAACTAATTGCTCACATCCGAACCAAGTAGCATTAAATATGTACATTCTGTTTATAGCAATGTATCTGCTTATCCTAAACACTTAAGCATAACCCTTGACAGGTCACTAGCATATGATAAGGCTAATGCATACAGTACATGCTTTTTGACTGTAAGAGATAAGCAGAATGCCCCGCGAAAACCAACGAATGCAGACACGAGCCCATATGGAATCAAACTGAAAATCTTCGAGCTGAAAGGAAGCTTCATGACCCGAGCCGAGCCATGGGGATCTGATGGAGAAATTCGATTCCGGCAACCTTATCATCTGAGCTATTTTCTTATCCTCCCTTATCCCATCACCTTTTATACACTCCTAACACCTCTTCAGCGTGGCTGCTCCCTCACTAATCCACAGTGACACATCTCACCATTCAGATCTCACGCAGAGAGAGAGCCCGCCTCACTGCAGCTGATATTGTGCAATGCACCACAGTGAAGCAATCAGACGATTTAACACAGAAAGAAACAAGCAGTGTGCACATGACAGGCAATTTATCATTAATGGCTGTAAATTGCCCCAGTAACTTATAGTTCCAGACATTTAGAAGTAACATACTGCAGTTGAGCAATTTCAATGTGACAACCAGGGTTATTAAACAAAAGAGAAAAACATGCTTGCTAAATTTCAAGACTTTTGCAATAAGTAATAAGTAGCAGTAATTGCTGGTTAATGTGCTTTCATTTTCAACTGGAAGTGATGTTTGAAAAGATTGCTTGATGGTGATGCTTAACATTCAGTATGTTGATGGAAACAGAAAATAATTAATGTTTGTGACTTCTCTGATATCATTGATATCTCCCATTAAATGCACCCTCTTCTTTATTTAAAGAAAAATTAGCTTAAAAGATAGAATGCGAGCGAAGATGAAGTGAAGATGAACTAGCTCTAACAGCAAATCTAAAAGTGAAAGTTGATTAAATATAACTTTTGTTAATGCTGAATTTAAAAGTGATCTTTTCCCCAAGTATAAAAAATGCATTAACTTTATCTTAACATTGATACTCAGGATCAAATGATCCTAATTTCATTTACACCTTTAAAGAACCCATTGATCCAGCTGCAGCAAGAGACAATCACCAATAACTGGTAGTTACATATAAGAATACACATAGGTTGCATTACAATGCATTTCTTGATATTTTGTTTTATACGGTTAATCTGTATAGCAGAAAAAATGAAGTTTATTGTGTATACAGTAAATTCAGTTTTTACCTGGTTCTTTTGTTGAACAGCTCGAGAAATAAATTTCAATACAAAATAATTAAGTTTAATTTGTATACCAAAAATTAAGCTTATTTTGTATATCTAAACATAAAGTTTAATTTGTATTAAAAAAATTAAAAAATGTAATTTGTATGCCAAAAGATGAAAATAACCATTAAGAGATAATTATATATATATATATATATACACACACACACCGTGCGGGGAGGATGAAGTCAGTGTCCCGTCTATAGACACGCCCACTCATGAATAAGCATAAGTAGGCCGCAAATCAGCCTGTTTGTGTAGAGTTGCTCAGAAAGTGACTTTTCAGAGGCTAAAACTCTGGAAAACAGGCGAGTTTGGGAAAATAAACCTCAAATACTATGTTTTTGTGGTTCTTAGAACAAATGGTGATGGGTGAAAAATAGCATGACATGGGACCTTTAATCCACCTGTTGCATTGAATCAAACCATGAATGACTAAACATGTTTCCATGCACATTCACAATTGACTGATTATGGATTGGCTGAATTATAAGGAAATGCAGCACCTTGTAATCACCGTCACTCTGGGTGGTGTGACACTAAATGATTACTCTTATTTTCCTCACTTATTATATACTGTAACTTTAACTCATCTAACATTCTTGTAGTATAGTTTAAGGTGTTAGATAGACTTACTGTAGCACCACTTTTCCCACCCATGTTGTTGTGTTCTCGTTTGGTCAAAGTTTCCTATCTGATGAGCATCTCTCCCTGTCCTGCGTTTCTTTCTTCTTTTCCTCTCCTGGAGCGTCCTTGCGTCCACCATCATTCTTTTATGCTTCTGCTACCTACAGCCCTCTGTTAGTGTGAAGTCTGCAGTATGAAAAAGGTTCAAGGTCTCGTGTAAAAGAACTCTTCCACTTAGATGAATGTATTTGTATTCCTGGGCTTATAATGCTGAGGCAGCACCCGGTACTTTGTACAAGCAGTAGCAAATTGTTCTCATCTTCCATCACTGTGTGACCTTGGCTCCTTCTCTACCTGACTATGTTTGTTATGAATAACTAGGGGTGTCCTGATCCGATATCGACATATGAAATCGGTCCGATAACCAGAAAACAAATATCGGATTTTATCGGAGTGCATCTAAAATCTCTGATATATATTATATTTATTCAATTGTAGAAAACTGTAGATCTTATGTTGAAGGTTAAAATGTATGTAACCAATTGGTTAATAATAAATGGGTCAGTTTTTCTCATACCTACTGTTGCTGACTATTGTTCTCTGTTTGAGCAAAACACACTACACACTACAAAACAAGTAATAAAAGTACAGTATGTATGTTTTGTGCTGAGATCGTATCGGCATTGGCCAATACTCAAGGCTGCAACATCGGTATTGTATCAGAAGTGAAAAACTTGTGTCGTGACATCCCTATGAAGAACTACATGTTTTTATTGTTGATTTTCAACCACTGTTTATTGTTTTCTAAACGTTGCACTCTTAATCACAGAAAGCACACAGAATCGCCTTGTATATAAAATGTGGTATTCAAATACACTTGTCTTGCCTTGCCTCCTGTACGGTAGTGCAGGTGTGTGCGCTTGTTGCATGAACACTTGAAGGTGTGTATCCATATGTTAGAAAGAGTGGAGAATCAGTGATTAACGTGTACCTAATTGACCTCGCGTATCACTGTGACACAGAGGTCTCTTGCTCTCTCAGGTTGGCCGAAATGTCCTTGGGGAACACTGTTCTGCAGTGTGTGTGTGCGCTTCACATAAAAGAAGAAAATTAGCAATGACAGTTAAAGCAAAACCTCCTGCAGCTTTTTCTACCCCGACACACACACGCACACACATTAATGTATTAATAGAGTTCACAGTTAGAAGCAATGGAAAAACTTTACTTGAAGTTTTATACATAAAGGCTGACATTACGAAATCATTATTATGACATGACACCTGTCATTAGAATGAATAAGGTGTCATGAAGGCTGTCATTAAGTGTTGTTCGTTACCCTAACCCTTTGTTACCCCAACCCAACTAGATCTCTCCACCAAACCACAAAAATGCCAACATAGCTCCAAAGGTGTCATAATGTAGCAAACAACACTTTGTTCATGCTAATGACAGTTAATGACAGCGTTATGTCATCTTTATGTATAAAACTTAGTTACTCTTGTATTTATTGCATTCTAAAGTGGGCAACAAAAAGTGTGTTTAAAGTGCGGTGACCTAAATTACTTAGGTGACTAACATGTATCTAAAGTGATGCACACTTTATGTGGTGAGGTATTTGATATATATATATATATCAAATATATATATAGATATATATATATATATATATATATATATATATATATATATATATATATATATATATATATATATATACATACATATATATATATATATATATATACGTAAGTACAAATAGATCAATTGCTGATTAGTCATGCAGAAAATATCCTGAATTTATGATGACAACATATCAACATACCATATAAGGGGAACATTTTTAAATGTGTGCAATGTGCAACTGTAAATGCATTACTGCGTTTAAGTCTTCAACATTTCTGCCTTTAGTCTTCTCATAGCAGAAGAAATTAGGTGTCCTTTGTGTGCAGCAGAATATTCTGACTATTTACAATAAAACAGCCTCAATAAAGTCAGAATTTTAAGCAAATGAAAACTAAACAACAGCCAAATCTACCTTCAGTAGTGTTCACATAATTATTAGTTTACATACAGTATGAACACATCAGTACCATATAAAATACATTAGTATTTAACTTTATTAATAAACAATGCAAACATACAAGCAGAATGTCCGAATGAGCTACAAGATCTTTGTTTGTGAGAAAGCTCGAGTCATGGTGCAGCTGAGCTTCAAAGCGAAGCATTGCTGATCTTCATCTATGATTAAAACTGTTTTGGTCAAACACAGTCAGGCCACACACCATTGGTATGTAAGAGCACCTAATCATCTCTTTGCTGTAGCTTATGAGGCCACCTTCACCATCACATATCATCATTATCATCATCATCAACATAGAGTCAAGGCTCTGATAGAAAGGTGGGTTGCTACCGTGAGTTTATAACTAATCATGGCTGCGAGATGAGATAGATCTGACTTTGTCCAAAATGTATGAGGGTGAGCCATGCGTGCACGCGTGTGTGTCACGTGTGCATGCGTTTGTTGTTAAGCCTTAATAGAATCCTCAGCACTGTAGATGAGCAGGAACATTGATGAATGTGTCTGCTCACAGAATGAGGGCGTTTCTGGTATGAGTAAAAAACAGAAAGAGTCAGAGTGATGCAAACAAGACATCAAGAAAGGAGAAAAGTAATGAGCGGCGGCATGAAAAACACAAGAGGAAGTCTATGATTGGATGCATGATCGATGCAACAGGTATAAAATATAAAATCAAAGATAGTATGCGTGTTTAAGGAAGATTAAACTCATTAAACAAAATCTCTACTTGGTGGAGGTAGTCAAATTCCTGCTATGTCTGCTGTCTCTGTCTTGTGGATCTAACAGGAGCCCCTCTCTTCAATTATCCAAAAACCAAAATTATGGAATTGGATCAGCTGGTCTTTCTAATCTATTGGAATTTCGTAACAAGGAGGCGGGCAATGGGAGAGTTTGTTAGTCCTGAGGATGTGGAAAACGTCCACCAGACCAGATTGAATTATGATAACAGGACTTCTGCTGATTGGAACTGGTATTTTCCTGATTTATCGCAAATTTGGATTATGATGGAAGCATTATTAGAATCCCCTAGTCATCGATGGAGGGAGCCGAGCTCTCAGAACTTTCAGATGAAATCCACTGTGGAACTTTAAGAGGAGTGGGGAGTTCAGGTCAAGAAAGGACCACAATATTTGGATATATTGTAATGACCAGGGACAAATAGGGACGGTAGTTAAATGTGACTAGCATGTCTGAAAACAAATATCTTATCATCAGTCCCACTCTCAACCTTGGATGTATGCAGATCTGACGCACCGTCTCTGCTCCTCTCCCCCTCCCCTCCCTCATCGCCATCTAGACTTTCCGTCTTCTGAATCAGACTTTCCAAGGTCATCATATGTCAGAGTGAAAGCAAAGATTTTGTTTTGTCTAATGCGTCCAAATTCTGTTGCTCTGTTGCCCTGTAAGGTGTGCAATGACAAAGCTGATTCTGATCACAGATTTAGTTGAAAGGCATAACAATATTAATATAATTGATTGACGTTTTTATGTGCGCCCATATTCAATTTAAACCTGTGTCCAGCAAATGCTGTCTAAACCATGTATATATGGAAATACTGACACTTCTTTCCATTTAAAACCTTCTAATTGGTCAGTTGCATACTTTCATTTTCAATCAGCTGTTGCCTAGCAACTGCAGATGAGGAAAGCAAGAGGAAAAGAGCAGTGGGAGAAAAAAAAAAGGGCCGGCCAAAAAGTGAGAGCATAGAACCTAGTCACGTTTAGGGTAATAATGTGCATTTTTGTTGGATAGGTGTGGGAAGAGGAGAGCGAGAGAAATCACACGGCACACGGTGACAGAGACAGGAGCGAGCGTACGGAGGAAAACACAGCCACCCAATTCCATTTATGACAGATCCACTTGAACAGGCTCAGTCATGCACAACCACGTCTAATTTACCAACCAGAGTGTCAACAAATACTGCACCTCTGAAGCAGTCCTTAGTGATTACCTGCATGATTCACTGATAACGCTGTCAGCTTACAAAAACCGCTCACTCACAAAACAAACACCTGTGCGTTAAGAAATGCAAGATGCACAAACACACACAAACCAATGCACAGAGCTAATAAAAAGAATAAATCAAACTCTGCTGAGTTCCTCATATTTCCACTGCAAAATAAAAGAGTAAATGCACCAAAACAAAGTCAACCAGACAATATTTTTCAATGTTCACAAACTAACTTTGCAAAATTGTTCAAGATAAAATAGTGACGAGACAAATACACATAAAGTCTACTGAATTTGACAATATAGGAGGCAGGACTGCAACATTTCACATTTGACGTGCTTGACCTGAATGCAAATCAATAAAAACCAAACTGTAGACAATTGTCTGAGCAGCAGGATCATTGTTGGCCAAGGTTAATTATGGCCAATGAGTAATAATCAATAAATATCAATGTTTCATGGACAAAATGTGAAATTACAGTTAAGTCTATACTATTTAAGAAACAATTCCAATATGAACAGCAGATAACTGTAATGTGTAAAACTAACCTCCATACATTTAAAAATGCCTCATACAAGGTACTGCATTGTAAATGTAACAAAGTGAAACCACTTTTTTGTCACAAGCCTTGCCATGCTAGTCTATTAGTCTGTAAAGAGGCAATAAACTACGCTAGCCTTTCCATTAACCTGGAATAAGGAGCCTTAGAACTATATTAGCACTGTTAGCATGCATAAATAACATTCTGCTGATTTTTCCCTGCAATTTATTTTATTCATCTCTAAAATAACTTTTGCATCATACTGATTTATGTGTATTCTGAGTTTGAATGTTACATTTTTCATCTAAATAATATTTCAATATTTTTAGTTTTGCATTTTTTTTTTAAAAACTTAGAAAACGGACACTTTATTTGTTAAAATCAAACCAGATCAAATGTACTGTAGATGGAAAATCCATTTTGCTTGATTTCCCACAAAACACTATTGGTGAAAATAGAGCCATGTCCTTCAGGTGGCATTCACACAATGTGCTAGTGAATGAGATTGCAGGGGAGGACCTGTGTGAATGTGTAGGCGCCTCAATACTACACTGTTAACAATTGTAGGCGTATGTAAAAATGGTGCATTAAAGGATACCTATTCATTTATTTTACAGCTATCTCAATAGGTTTTTTTTCTAGTTTTTGCAACTCGTGACATATGACAAAAGTAGTTTTTTAATGTTCAATCAACTGTGCTTCAATGGAAAAAGACAGGCACCTGTATGTGTACATGTACTGTGTATGCACTATAGGCTGACCTTGACACATGTATGGTCTCAGGAGAGTAGGGAACATGGCCAACACAGATGACAGGAACATTGGTGGGTTATGTCTCTCTCCTCCATGGCCATATTTACCCAACTCATCATATTAAGTTTAGTTCAAAAACAAACAAAAAAAAACAAACAAAAAAAAACTGGTGAACTGAAGAAAGAAAAGAGAAAGAGAAAAGACTGATGTTTTACTTTACTTTGACAAAACTAAAATGACAAAGATCTAGTTCAATGATTGCACATAATAGCTATTTTCAAGCATTTAAAATTTCACTGTAATATAGTTTATCAGGAGCTAAGAAAAAAAAAATATTTCAATACAAATTGAGAGGCTGAACAGCAGGCAGAAACACAACAGACAGCACAAACTGACAAGAGGATTGTGCATCATGACACCATAAAGGTAAAAACCCTGCTAGCAGATGTTGGCTGTCTGGTGATGAAATTATTTCAGCACTGACAACAGATGACAAAAAGTTCCTTTCATCTGTTAGATACAGATATGTTTTGTCAACATAGATAATGTTTTGTACATTTTTTTTTTTTTTAGAAAGTGTGTGTCGTGTGGACTCCCAGAGAGTACTTTGTCTCTTTCAGATTAATGTCCAATCCCACCTCACCTCTCTGATTTACCATCTGGTCCCTGGCTCAGTCTCAACTACTGATGATACAGACTCAAAATAGCCATCATCTCAATATCAAACAAAGAGCAGCCATTCAGCTTTAAATACATATTTTGAGTCTTACCCAAAATGCGGACCTCATACAGTATCATGCAAGAAACAGATGAATATGGACAGAGCAGAGGAATGGGATCTGAGCAGTGATGTACCATGTTTGTTCAATTACTCACTGTTCAACTTTTTCAAGGTGCCATAAGAAATCAACAGGAGTGCAAATATTTGTCCGTAGATTAGCCTTTGTGCATTTTGCATAACAAGGCAATGTAATGAAATACGCCGTAATGTCAACAGGTGGCAGTGCAAAGTACTTTTAGAACCTCTGCCCCCAAATGGTTGGAAACACAATTACTGTATGTTAACACAACCTAAAACTGCTTTTAACAGTCAGCACAGACGTACAGAAATAAAATGTGATAATGAAGCTGCATACATGCTCTCAAAACCAAAGCAGAGTTGCCTAATGTTGAGTGAATTAATCTAATAAGGTGTCATATCGTTTGGTCCTAGCACGGTCACACCTAAAATTCAAACCTCTTCAGCAGTACATGCGTTTGTCTTGTCGACTTTTTACTTTTACTCCTTACTTTTTAAAACAAATATTTGTACTTTCTGCTCCTTACATTTTGAAAATGAGTTACTTTTAAGACCTTCGAAGATGACGTCACAACGTAAAAAGACACAAACCAACAACCGCAAAACTGGAGAAGACCAAAAAAATCTTAAGCTCTGGGTTTAATTGAGCATTTGCATTTTTTTTTTTCTTGAAATATTTTATTTACACATTTTATCTATAATGAGTGCTAAATTCTCCTGGTGTTCATAAAGGGTAACAGATTAAATCTATTTCTATGTGCCAGTGTTCTACAAGTTCTTAAAAATGTTAAACTCAAAGCTACTCTGGGTTTTATTGAGCATTTGCACTTATTATTTCTTGACACATTTTATTTACAAATTGTATCTATAATGACTGCTAAATTCTCCAGGTGATCAAAGGTAACAGATTTCACTTGTTTCCATGTATCAGTATTCAACAAGTTGATAAAAAATAGAATATATGGAATTTGCTGGTTTAAAAACCTTGTCTTATTATTGAAGGGACATTTGTTTTACTTTTTCACACATGTACATTTAGTAGCATCTACTTTTTAACTTTTTACTAAAGTAAGGAAGCAACTTAAATACTTTAGTATTTATACTATATTTATTTATACTTTTACTTGAGTACTGAAGACTTGTACTTTTGCCGCGTCTGTTTGTCACTTACCGCTTTCAATGTAAAAATCTTTAAAATGCAACATCAAAGGTATTTCTGTAGGTCGTTATAGCAACAAGCTCAGTCTGTCTGTCAGTGCTGACCCCTGTCAGCTGAAGTTACTGTGGTGGATTTTGGTAGCAAACTAGGTTAGTCAACTAAACTTACCATAAGTGACAGCAGAGAAGGGCCTGTTAGCCTTGACAGCTCATCACTGGATAACACTGATCTTTCCTGATCTCCCCTTTGATCCCACATTTCTACTGTTTCTCAATCTCTGACTGACTGCATGCAAGTGGGGAAGCACCAGAAACGGGAAAAAAAACAGACAGAAAAAAGAAGAAATTTATGTGGCGGCAGAATTATATGCATGTATGGGAATGCATGAGTATGATATGAGTATATTCTCCTCCACTAGTTAATTACCTGTCAGCCTGCTGAATTTATGAGAATATGGACATATCAAATTTTCTCAGCATGTTCTCCATTCCTAAGTGGATCCTGTTATTTTTGTCTCATATATCGACAGTCTGCGTTATGGATGTCAGGAACCATGGCCGTTACCATGGTAATGCCACACTGCAATATTTTTTTGAGCCTGCATGCCCGCCAATGCTTGCAGCAGCTTCCAAGCTGGGAGAAAACGACAGAGGAGAGAGAGGAGGAAGACAGTAGAGGGGGTCTGCGGCACGATCCACCGGTATGTTAATCATTCTCTCCTGGCAGTTTGTCCTTCATTATGGAGGAGACAATGGCCACTACCACAAGTAAGGGCGTTAGTGTGAACATAAACACACAAGACCTGCCTACAAACACATATCCATGCATGAATGGATGCATTATGCACACACAGAGGATAATCCCACATAAAACAACCAACAAGAAAATGAAAAATGCACTCCTGTGCACATAATCCAATTCATGTGTGTACATTCATTGATGCTTTAACATGGGTCTTTGCTGCAGAGCTTATTCTGATTGCAGTCAGCAAGCCTGCAGCCGAAACATCCAAACCATTAAAAAATGCTTAATTATTAATGAGCCACAAAATGGATCTAATTGTTCACTGCAGCCTTACATTTTCAACAACATTCCCAGGAACTTTTTGAGCCTGGATGATCCCTGCTTTAAGTAACCTTAAAGGGAAGGAAATGACTGATCTGTGGGTATTTCTGTTCAAATCCCTTTAATATTCCCCACTTATTGAATTTAGCAGCAAAAGCAGAGTATCATGAGGAGAAAACTGATCAGAGTACTGGCTTTGGTTTAAAGAGGACTAAGGTCAACGTCAAGGTCACAAGTCAGTAAATGTGAAACTATATAATAGACAAACTATAATTAAAGCTGCAGATTTAAAGTGCACTGATGAAAGAGAACTCAAAGGTCACCTCTCAGGGATTGGAGATACTAAACGGCTAAATTCCCCACATGATCTCTGGCACTTCCTTTATTTTGGATCATATCAAACCACTCATGCTTCATTAAGCATTCCACTCGGATCTATTGTCAGCCTGCTCACTTTCATCTTGGTAATGTAATATAGGATGTACAGTAGAGGGGACTGTCCTAGTTTTGCTAATGATGGCTCATTAGGCTTACTTTGCTCAATTTGAAACAATGGAATTCCCTTAAAATATAGACTATGTTTTATTAGGGAATATTTGCTTGCATGTAACAAACTAGAATATTAGCGCCAAGATCAAATCTTTAACAACTCAACTATGTGCAATATTTAGAACGGTATGTGTTTCCCTTCAAAACCACGGCTGAACTGAATCAGAGCATTGGCCATCAACGGCTGTGAACAATGAGCGGGTGATTCTCAGTCGGTATGAAAAGCCTCCTGTGGGACTGTTCAAACAAGAAACGTTGGGGACTGTAGCAGTTCAATACCACTGCAATGTCACAGTATACCCTTGGGTGCAGCAGGTAGATGGAGCTTTGTGAACCCAAGGTCGACTTCCAATTTTTTACTGTAGAAAAATGTAAAGGCGGGTGCAGAAAGGACTGAGAGAGCACTATGAGGGGGAAAAAAACAATGACGGCCGACAGTGAAACCTCATGGGAAGGTTGACTTAGCCTGAAGTGATTGCTCACGGGAAGCTGGGCAAATAATGGCCCCGCTCCTCGCATCAATTACATATAGTCGGTCAAAGCTGGTCTGGTTCACTCCTTCATGGAGCCATTACCCATCAACAAAACCAGTCGCTCCCATTGCACTTAAGGGAATTCCATGTCAGAAAAAAGTCTGTGGAAAAAAAACGTTAAATAGGAAATGGAGTATTAAAGAAAGTTGTATCTGCGTGTGCTGACGCCTCTGCTTTATAACTTTTTATTTTATATACTTGTTAATGTAACATTTCTCCTGTTCATTTCTCTATAATCTTTAATAGTTTCCTGGGAATGTGGGTTACCCTCTGGTATCTAGTCCCATATGAAAGGCCTGGAGGGCTTGAGTGCCTTCAAACTGTCTCTCTCTCTTTCAGCCCCATGGGTCTACTGCTGCTGGTTTTGGAAATCTGGCAGGCGGGGCACGCATGTGGTGCCACAGTCTAAGCTAAGGCATGCAGATCCTCAACCCCATTAGGAATGCCGGCTCCCACTCTGGTTGGTTTAGATATTCAAAACACTCCCCTGACTGGGGGCTTAGTGTCCAGAGATACTCCATGAGGACTAAACGGCACACCCTGACAACATTCATGAATGAATATGTTAAGCATGGCTTTTTGCTTCAGCCTTTAGGATTAAACATATAAAATGTCTTGTGGAAATATGGCTTTGTCTAGCGTTGTGTTGCTTGGCTCCCAGCACACCTCAAGAGACTTCCACAAAGTGTCCCTGCAGACAAACATGCCTGTCAATATATAATGCATGACTTCCTTTGGGAATTCCCAAAGATAATTTTTTTTAATAAAGACAAAAACAAGTGGGATCCCTCTAATGTGCTACTTCCTCTAACTGCTATTCATCACCTCAACGATTTAACCAAAGAAAAAACTATAATATGAAAGGTCCAGGAAAGCATTAGACTTCTCTTTATCTCCGTATGGACCTCATGTTAACAACCAAACAAGCAATTAAAAGTCCATTGTTTATGATAAAACAAATCTACATAGAAATACCCTGATTAAGTCTGCCTTCTTTTAATGCACTGACCACCCCATAGCCTCTATCAGCAGGAAGATTTATTAGGATGCAATTGATGCCGTCAACTTCAGAGGACAATTGTCCCCTGGGAAGCGGTTACCCACACACGCAGAAGTCTAGGGGACTTGAAAGACACCTCATTAGAGGGAAATCTCTACTTATTACCTAGTGTCCTAGTTTGTGGCCATTAAAGACTGATAATCTAATCTGAGCTGCTGGGATGTTATTGCCCTTGTGTGTCAGTTAGCAGCACCAATAAAGTAAACACCACCTCCCCTGCTCCACTGAGAGATTTGTCAGCACCAAATGAAGCAATATGAATCAACATTTTCTCCCCCAATAATGTAGGTAGTCATTTTACAAACCCACCGAGAGGAATGAATAGCTTCAATAAATCAAGTAGTCTGCAGTGTTTTTGCTTTACACAAAGTGCACAGATGTATAATACGACAAATATATAACTAAGGTTAGCTGCTGAACGTCTAATTTAAAATGTGCTTTCACACAGATAGATGTCACAACTTCCTCTCTGTGCATCAGCTCTGAAAACACAGTTTTCACTGGCATTTCAAGATTAAGCTGCCTTTTAATATCTATAAACAAATATTTCATATACTTATTCACTATAAGTAATATACAAATATATCACGCAAACGTCCCACACTACCAGCATTTAAAAGCAAAGCTCCCATATGTGGTTTCAAGCCAATTGGACCATCTCTTCTGAGAATCTACTGCCCTCATAAAGCCCAGTTAATTTTGACTCTATCAAGCCACCTCCCAAGGAAGGACAGGCCGTTGCCAGGAGCTCATTTTCCAATGAGCCCTGCCAATGTCTCCCATCCAAGCTGAAAAATGTCCGCCAATGGCATGAGCGCAGCAGGCCCCGATGGCTCTGTTCCTGACCCAAAAATAACAAGCACAACAAATACACTTGCACTACACCCCGTGGCAAAGTTTCTGTTTGCCTCAACGTAAAATACATGCTCACATTACTGCCAAGAATCAGTAACACCAGGATTCTCTTGACTGAGGCGATTCACAATAAATCAACTTAAAGAGCATATTTGGACACGTCTTCAATAATAAATGCCTACTGACCTCCAAGCTGTATTCTTCCACAGTCCTCCTGAGCGGGTCCACGATCTGCCAGCAGATGAGGATGCACAAGTCAATTAGCAGCATCCCACCAACGATTATCAACAGCTTCTGGTCCTTTATGATCTGGGGAAAGAAGGATGATATGGTTATATTACCATAATAGTCCACACACACCTGTTAACGTTAGATAACTGAAGACTGCATATCCGTGCTGTATTATTCTGGCCATAATACTCTCATCCTGTCTCATGACCTGGACCCCAGCTAGTCATTTTGAAACATCTGAACAATGGCTCATAAACGTACCCATCTACACGGACAAGAAACTAACACCACAGTGAGCCAAAAAAGCCTTAAATCTTTTGAACTTTAAAAAACCATTAGCTTTTTGCTGATATTTGATGTTTTTATGTTTTCTAACACTTAATTTCCACTTTTCATTGCGTTGTTAACTGAAAGTGTTATATAAATAGATCTCCCTCCCACCAACCTAATTTTAGGTCAAATTACATACATACATACAGAGGAATCAGGGCCCAGTTCTGTTTCACTTTGGTGAAATAATCCATCACATTTTCTCCAAACAGAAGCCAATGCGGTCAACAACAAAAGCTCAACTTGTGTGCCCTGAACTACGAAAAGGATGAAAGGCACAACTCATCTCTGATCTTTATTTATATCTGCGTTTGACTGACTGGGACTACAGACCAAAGCAAAGGTCAGGGAGCACAGACTGGGCTCCATTAGGAGAGTGTCAAACATCCCACATGTAACTCAGTGGTCCTGAACACCCATAAGTGAGCTTCATAAAAGGACCGTTTTTGATCTCTTTTTTTGTTTGATGCTGCTGTGAAGGCAGTTGAGGAGTTTATCCTCAGGGTAATGCTTCATTGCATATTAGAATAAGGCGTTTAGGAGCAAAATGTCAAACTGGACCAACATCACACTATGTGCCTTGCAAATTGAAACACACTGTGATAGAATTGGCTTTTATCATCATTACCTGTGGTATAGTCCGCTTCCTGTCTGTACATGGTATTTGTTAAGCACATTTCTATGAAGAATTTCTGATTTGTTGAATCAAAATAACAGAAAACACTGACTACACAGCCTTGAAATAATGAATGTAAGAATGAACAGACACACTTTTTTAAAACATGACCAAGTAAAAGCTTATATAGTTCTGCCCTGAAAGAGTACTGATATATCCTACTCAAGTAGGACTACTGTTACTTGATTGAAATTGTACTCAAGTACAAGTAAGTCATACATTAAATACTCGAGCACAAGTAAAAAGTTGCTCAAGTTAATAGTTACTTTAACCCCCCACATTTTTTTTTTGGTAATAAATCTTGCCACGGTTCCCTTTCACACTGTAAACATCTCATGTATAAACTTAAAAAGGAAGAGACCAAATCTGGCCCAATTGGAGCTTAATTAATTTTCCACAAAGGCATCTGTATGAAATAAAATCATTTTTGAAATAAAATACAAATTAATTTAATGCAAAATAAAAAAAAAAAATTTCAGGCTCTAAGTATAGCTACATTTATGAACTCTAAAACGGAGAAAATAACCTTCATTCAATGCTGTTTTGGCGTTGTGCATTAAGTTTAATCTGGTTGGTCGGCTATGATGTGATGCATTTGATTGTGAAACTACAAAAAATGAAATGACCAGACAACAATGTCCGTTGATCATTTTAAAACAAAAACAAAAATAATTTACTCTAACATTTGGGTGTAGAAATGCAATTATTAAAATTACTGATTTAAAAATACACTCAAAAAAGTACAAGTACCCATAAAAGCAACTCAATTACAGTAATGTGAGTAATTGTAATCCATTACTTTCACCTCCCCTTATCAATATGTATAAAATACATTTGTGTAAACACATATCATTAAATAACAGTAAAAATCACAAACAAAGTTCATACCATAGCAAATTGTGTATTTGCTTTTTCCATTTTTCTATGCAGGGAATTCCTGTTTTGATCTCAGGGTTGGAGCTTTTTTGAAGATGGTTTGCCTGCTGCACAAGTGAAATCCTATTGATTTTTAATTAGTGAGAGGTATATGCAGTCATACCTCATTCATCCTCAAGGCAAATTCATACACAGGATTAAATAAACAGAAGAGCGAGTAAAGGAGTGAGTAATGCTGCTCTGTTGCCATAGACCTAAGATTGGCCAACATTTGGGTTTCTCCCTCCTCTGATGGCTGCAAACACACATTTCAGGGAACTGACAGCAACTATCACTCGTTCAAAGCAAAGCCCCTGCACTTGATGGGGATGAATTGGGAGGACGTAAACATCCTGCGCACACACCCAGGACTTGAACCAGCGGAGAGGCAGCAGATGAACTGTGCAGTGGTGGCGAATAGTGCTTTTAAAGAAACATTTGTTATGTCTTTGTTAGCAAGAGAAAGAGGTTGATAGAAAAGAGCTTGGCAGAAATAATTGGCTGAGTAAGGTCAGAGCACTCCTGTGCTCGAAGAGGTAGCCTGAGCGCAAAGGTAAAACTATTTTGTTTTCCCTGAGTAAACCTCCCAAAAAAAAATAACAAGGCGACGACAGAAATGTAAAGAAGGCAGTTTGTGTGAGTCAAACATGAGATTAAAGGGAAGCTCTGTAACGACTGTGCATTTCTTTCTAAATACCAATACAGGTTATTCATAACATCATCCTATTTGGTAACTTCTTTGTTTTTTCCTTCCATTGTGTTGATTATCTTTCTTTGCCATTGGGATCATCGTGTGTTCTCATCCTGCTTTGCCTTATTGCCTCCGTGTTTCCCTCTGACCTCTTCCACTCTTTGATCCTCTCCTTTTTTCCTCCCTCCATCTTTGCCGTCTCTCTGGCAGGCCACCCACACAACTTTCAGTATGCAAAAGAGCGAGGGAGCAAAGCAGAAAAACTGAGTGACGGAGATGGTGGAATAAGGTCCATCACCCCAAAGTGGTCAACACTCAGAGCTCGGCACAACTTTCTGTGACTGGGCTAGTGAAACCGATTGTGTCTGATGTTATAAGAGACTTAAATCTTCAGATCATTTTTTTGCTTCTTCTGAACGATGCCTTACAATAGGTGCCAGGTGCTGCCATGCAGGGTTTCATGGTGTTTGTTTTAAAACTTGGGTTTGATCAACCATACAGCAATGTTAAGGCTTCAAAAGGCATGAGACGCTTTTTCAGGAACATATGTCAATATTTTACATGTTATTTAAGCTTGGGGAAAACCAGTGCTTGGCATTTTAATGTGTAATGCAAGTAAAAACAACAAATCAAGCCAATGACTAAATTGATAGTACAACCATCTGTTCTGTTATGGTCTTTACCTTTTTCTTCATCTTCACATTTTTGAAGATAGCATGCACCCTCCATGTCTTGGCGAACATCGCACCAAAAGCTGTCGTATACCCAACAATCAGGATCCACGTCCGGACCTGTAACAAGAAAAAAAAACAAAAAAAACGAGGGCACGCTGTTTATGTCATGAACTGCTGATCAACACTGGAAACAATATCTGACCTGACAGCTGTTTAGATCCTTTTCTAAGAATTTTTTTCTAAATTAACATTGTAAGGACAGATTTATTTTCTCACGAATGGAGCTGTGGGAGAACATCTTGTGCTATAAAGCTGTCACAGTCCTTGGAGCATTTCATCTTAATCTAATACAAATACAGACCTCTTGCTTCTTAAGTACAAAGAAGGCTGTCGACATGCTTTAAAAGATTGAAATTTAAATAACAGAGGAAATCTTATTATAGATACAGCATCTGTGTACAAATGTGAAGTTAATTCCTACTTTTAATAAAAACATTTTAGATGTGCATCTATGTGTTGTGTTTTCCCAATACTATCTACATCTGTATGTTTGCCCCCATCACCATGTGAAACGGGAGAAAAGCCTGCAGTATGTTAGATTAAAAAAAACAAAAAAAACTCTATTCACTTCGCTATACTGCATAACTGACACAAAATGCCTGTGTAAAAAAAACAATGTTTTAGCTTTGCAGCAAACCCCCAATAGCACCTTGCTAATGTGTAACCTCTATGGATCTGAGATGTTAGCATCTCAGTGTTAAACAGTTAGCTCTGTAATCAAAACTCGTTGATTAATCCAGCATCAATGTGGTCACTCAGTAATGCTACGTGAAAGGATAAACTTAACGTGAGGAATTCATCAACTTTATACAAAGATGCTGGTTTATATCAGGTGAGTCTTTCCTTGGTGTTACATTTAACACATTTAAAACAAACAAGATAAATACATATTTTTTGACAATTTTCTGAATGTCAAAAATTAATTATTCACATTGAATGGACTTTTTTTAATGCAATATTAACTTAATTTTCAATGCACCACTATAAACAGGACTATAGGCCCAACTTCCTGTGTGATAAAGAGAGGAGCAGTTAGTCTCAAATTAATAATTACAGACAATTTTTTAAATCATACAAGTAAGAGCACTTCCTGTAAAAAAATATTTTTAATAAAAAAAAAGGCTAGGAGATAAAATTAGCATTTCGTGTGTGTGTAATTTTTCTGTGCATCACATAGAAAGTTGCACCTCAAAAAAGGTAGATTTTATAAACATAATGTCCACCTGAAAGCAATTTCTGCAGCATTGCAATTGACCAAAACACTTTTAGAAGGATTCATAAAGAACGTTTGGGGAGGAAAACTAAAGATACAACAAATGCAAGTTCAAACTCCATTTGGAGGCTCTGCAATGTATTGCTTAATCCAGTTATTCTCAACTGGTGGGTCGGGACCCAAAAGTGGGACGAGGACCTGAACTGGGTGGGTCATGCACAGCTGGTCAAAAAATATATATATATTCAATGTCTCTTATGTTGGACTTCTCTTTTATTTTGAAAGAAACTTTTTTTTGACAGGCATGCTGTGAAATGCATGTTTCTCAGGAAACTATACATAATCCTTTTTAAATGTGTGATTTCAACAGTGTTTTTTTGAAAAACTAAGTTTGGCCTGATGAATTGAGTCGCATATTAATGACCGTGGCAAAATGTGGGTCCCAGGGTGAAACCAGTTGAGAACCCCTGGCTTAATCTAAAACTTAGATATCCTTTTTTGATCTCGGGAAATTTCAGAAAGACTTTTTTTTTTTTTTTTAAAGATAAGATAGAGCAAAGTATTGAGAGAACTCACTGTGCACAGTGTCTCGAACTCTTTATCAGAAACAAAACCACCATCGAGACCAAACAAGAAAATAGATGCGTAGGACAGCATTCCTCCCAAGATAATCAGGTTGTTCATGTAGGGACTTGACATCTTAATCAGCCTGAAAGAGGGAAAAAAAAAAAAGATGATCATATTTAATACATATATGTAAAACATAATCATAAAAAGAGATAGAGTGGAGTATGCAGTGATAGGAATCTACAAAAGAGTTAAAGGTTAATCAACATTGTCCTGCTTTATTAGTCTTCCATTTGAATACTATTAAGTCTACCTAAACTCTTTAGTCTTTCTTTCACCTGCACACCTCATATTCCTTAGAACCAACCCCCAATTAAGTTGAGCTTTACACTACATGTTCATACATTTCTATACTCTGAGTATACTTTATATGAGCTAACGTTTGATCTTGGATTTTTAAGGATAATAATAATAATGATGGCTTGGATTTATATAGTGCTTTTTTGAGGGGACTCAAAGCGTGTACAGAAACCATTATTCATTCACAACAGTGGTGGTAAGCTACAATGTAGCCAAAGCTGCCATGTGGCTGACTGACAGAAGCATGGCTGCCATTTCGAGCCTACGGCCCTTCTGACCACCACCAACATTCATGTACAATTTATACCCATTCATGCGAGACAATGTGGGTAAAGTGCCTTGCCCAAGGACACAGCGACAATGACTTGATAGAGCGGGAATTGAACCCCCAACCCTTCGGTTACTGGATAACCTACTCTACCATTGAGCCATGGTCGCCCCAGATTCTAGGATAGCAGATTCTAACCTGTGGTTTCTGTTCTTAATGTTAAAGAACAAGAAGGCCCCGGCCATTAACATGCCCAGGATGGTGATGGTGGACAGGATGCTGTAGAGGGGCACGTTGATGTGCCGGCGCTGCAGACGCACAAATGTACGGTCCTTGGGAGGCTCTACGCCTGCAGAATGGAACAGAAGAAACACAATAAGTAAACCAAATGTGTGAGTTCATGTGTTTAATGTGTGTAACTTAGCATTTAAAACAAAGGCACACATACTCATTTGAAAATCTGTTTATATGTATCAAAAAAAGATGTCTTATTTTTGATATTGATTGTCTTCAATCTCAAAATAGCAACATTCCGTGCAGCAGGCATGAATTTATTTTAAACCACTGTTCTTCAGCCTCCGCTAACAGAACGTTTTTCTCAATGCCCTGTAGTCAGGATTTTGTGGTCGAGTTCTGCACTTTCTTATCTTTTGCTCTATTTTCTTTCCTTTCTGTTGTTCCAATCGATGCCTGTGGCATCACGTTACACACCTCCACTTACTGTGGTCAGGAGAGATGGAGCACACTTTTTTTCAGATTGAACAGTCTATAATAAAGTGTCTGCACTGAGAAGATGGAGTGGTAGTGGGGGAATAGCCATGGGCTTCAAACAATTTAGCAAATGTGTCATCACAAGCATACATGAAAAGAGTGAAAAATGGACTGGTAAATAATTCAGCGGACAGAGGACAGTTTACAGCCGTAGTGTCACTACACTGAGTGCTCGTGCTAGCTGAGCATTCTCTGGGTTCGAGGGAGAAGAGTACTGAGGTGGTAAAGTGTTTTACTTAACTGTGGATAAAAACAAGACTGTTTTATTTACAGCCACCACAAACACACGTTGAAATAGTCATACCTTGAAATCTTATGGAGTTGTTGTTGAGATCCAGTAAGTCAGCTATAGCATTGTACTCGCCAACCTTCACCTCCCGACCCTCTGTTAAAACAAACAAAAAAAACACATTTACAATTGTGAATCAATGAAGTGCAATTCAGAAGAGGGTGGTGATCTTTCACAGTACTGAAACATTAAAAAGTACACTACAGTTACAGCCACAGCATCAATTTTCCTTGACATTTGTTGCAGTGCAGTAGGAAATAAAAAGGCTGTCTTGCAGCACAGCAAATCTGCTGAAAATCTGCTTCCACGCATGAAACAATCGATTTTCATTTTCGTGACAGTGTCACGTTTTCCCGTGAGATAGGGTTGGCGACGCAGTACTCCTCCTGCGGCGCAGTGGCAGGTGTTGGCATTAGCCTGCAGTGTCCAAAGCCTCACTCCTCAGCTTGCTTTCACAGATTGAAATAACAAAGCAGCATAGAGCCAAGCAGGGAGATAGAGAGGAACATCCCCTCGACCACGACACATCATTGCGAGACAATGAAATGTGAAAATGTCTCTCTACCTCAACGACTGTGCGCAACCGTGCCGAACAGTGCAACGGTTCTTCTTCTGAGCGTGTTAGTGAGGAACACCAACTCTTCGCTCAGTCACCTATATTGTTCTGAACCACAGCCTGGAATAATGAGGGAGTTTATCCAACTGAATAAGGTGAGCACAGTCCTGAGCACAAAAGGTACGTCGGCTCGCGTTTAGGAAGAACACATTCTGTCCACACTTGAAATAGGTATGCCATGTGGGCTGTGCTGCTCAAAATATGGGCCATACAGTGACTTGATGAGTGCGGACATACTGCATGGAGTCCGTTATGCCTACATTATGCCCAAGTATGTTTGGACCGTTAACTAAAGGTGGGCATTCACTGTGCAATAATTGCGTTGTACTAAGCTCCAGCTCAAATTGTGCGTCTCAGTTGCAGAGTCTGAATGTTTGCAGCTCACGATTATGTTCTCGTACTAGACGGACTGACACTCTGACGCGACCTGACCGCTCACACTGTACATCCATACACAACACGTCAGGGTCTTCTTTGTGGAAATGCAAAAGAAGAAGAAAAAGAAGAACCTGGAAGTGGATAGACAGCTCAGCATAAAGAAAAGTCGACGACGTGATGGACCAGGAATTGGCTGGACAGACGTGGGCAGTACAATCCGTCAATTCTACATGCGACCAGGATTTCAAACAGGCCTGAGCTTCTTGCGACCATACGATTGCTGATCGGGAGCTGATTGTGTGGTGTGAATCGCTTCTCGTGACCCCATTTACACTACATGATGCACGACACGTTTTAGCCGAGACTCGGCCCGATCCCAAAAATAGACGTACAAGTGAAAAATCTGTTCAAAATGGGCCAAAAACCGCACAGTGTATGCCCGCCTTATGTTTATTCCACCGCTTGCATATTTTCTTCAGGTGCTCAAGTGATTTATTCACCCATAAACAATGCTTGTTGGGCTAAGTGCAGTGTCTAAATTAACTGTAGAATTGAATGGGAGTGTACCTGTGATTCCTATTGGATGGATGAATAAGATGGTTTTGGTTTTAGGGTGTGTCACCCTTTTTTGGACAGGGAACATGGGCTGGCTGACCCAAATGCATCATTATGCCTTCCTTAATATTCCATTATTCCAAGCTATGTTTGTATTATCTAAAGGATCAAATGATAGCGACTTGCAATCAGGCAATAGATAAGTAAAGTGCTGAAGTAAACAATATGTAATCAAATCCAAATGTTATCATATCATCAGGTACTACAATCTGAAGTGTTCTGCTAGTGTTTTTATTTTTTTTAATGTCTTTTCTCAAAGCTCCTCAGCTATCTCAGGCTTTCATTTTTGTTTGAGAAACAATGGCTCTTTAAAGTGTAATATTATAAGATATATGACCTTGTAAGACAAACCTGAGTTCTGACTCAAGGATTGCTCACAGAATACACCAGGGAGGAGAGACAGGGCTGGGAAGATGGGACAGATTATCTGGATTCTTTGCTTTCTGTACAGACACACAACCTGCAACCGTACGTGTGTGTTTCACTGAACATCATTTTTTGCAGAAATGTCCTAGAAAACAAATGTTACAAAATAGGAAGATGCAGCATTACAGCCGCACTTCTGTTTTCCTTTCACTGATTTTCATTTCTGTCAATAATGTAAACCTGCAAAGTTGCGGAATATATTAATGTATTAGTCACTATCATTAGGGCTGAAGGACCACAAACCCTGATTTCACTGATATTTACATTGGGCTGGTGCGTTCTTTCAGTGGATATACAAAAATGTTTGATACATACACAAGGGTAATGATAAAAAAATAATATATATATTGTTTAATGCAGAAAATGTATTATCAGTCTGCTTTTGCACTCCAATGTACATGGCTGTGCATAGAACTAATTTTTTTAATTAAATTGACATATTTTTAATGTAATTGTAGTGACAAATGATCCATTTTCATGCATTGGGTAAAAAAATATTTCTCATCACTTCAATGTTTGAACCCATTCATGCACCATTAACAAATATGGTGGCATAAGTGGTGATAAAAGTCATACACAACTTCTAGGCAGTTTTTAATGGCTTTCTGTATCTGGAATTTTTGACTTTGAAATCAACAAAAAGATGGACGCGAATAAAGGCCTGATGTAAACGACGAAAGTGCATATATATAGATATATTTCTGTTTTTCTTTCCCAACAAAAATGAGGTATTTTTCTATATATGAGGAAGCCTGTGCTCAAAGGTACCAACAGTGTAATCAACACCAGTCTATCTCAATTTCCCATGGGAGACAGAGGGAGTAGGAGTCATCTAGAGCCCTGGACTAAAAAAAAAAAGTCTGACAGGGTAAAAATGAAGGATAAGAGGATGAGGACAGATGATAAGGTCATGTTGAGGACCACTCCCTTGTGAAATATTCAAGCTGGGGATGTCCCTGTGCTCCTCATCACACAGCTCAGGCTCTTGGTGGGTCAAAAGGGTGACAAATCCATGATCCCCGACAAGTGGGGGGAGGTGATACAGTAAAGGTTAAGCAGCGATGGGGAGGTAACAGAAAGGCTAAACGAACACTGTGGATGTTAACTAAAATCATTTAGAAGACTAAAAATTACATTATACTACTTTTTATGCATGTGATTATGTGTGGCTGAAAGTAAAACAGTATGTTTCCATTTTACTTTCAATGCAGAATGATCCATGTACACT
The DNA here is from genome assembly GCF_900634775.1 of Gouania willdenowi. Classification (NCBI taxonomy): domain Eukaryota; kingdom Metazoa; phylum Chordata; class Actinopteri; order Blenniiformes; family Gobiesocidae; genus Gouania; species Gouania willdenowi. The sequence goes on along the minus strand of NC_041054.1, from coordinate 13,781,588 downwards.
CATACACATGACTTACTGTATATTAGATCTATATCTATTCTGTTTGATCCTCTTTTAATCACAGAGGATTTTTTGGCACCGCTGTCAAAAGAAAACAAACATGCACACGCCAGCCTAAGCAAGAGAACGCACAACAGTGAAACACACACACAGTATTTTCCTCTCACATTAGGGGATGTAAGCAGCCAGAGGGATCAAGCCCCTCTGCAGTGTGGAAGATAGATGTTTGGGAAAGGAAAGCTGAACCATGCATTTGGCTACATACAGTCTGGGAATCCCCTGCATTCAGATTCCATCTCTGGGCTTTTTACTCACTCGGCCAGCTCCATTGGCTCTAAATCTTAAAGCAACCTCAGGATGGTGCCACTGACAAGCGAACCATGCCTGCACATACCAACTCTCAACGTCACACACACATCATTTTAATAATTTCAGGGAAATTAACACTTTACCTTTTCACAGGCTTCTTAATCAATTTACAGTAAACATCTCATGTATAAACTTAAAAAGGAAGAGACCAAATCTTGCACAATTGGAACTTAGTTTATAATCCACAAAGGCATCAATATAAAATTAAAGGTTTGTAAAAAATGTACATTTATATATATATATATATATATATATTTTTTTTTTAAATAAGATAACACCAATTAGGGCTGGGCAAAAAATCGATTTAATCGATTAATTGAATTTGTAGATAAAACCAATTTTTATCTTGCAAATTCGAGTAAAAAAAAAAATATATATATATATATTTTCTTTTATTATTTTTTTTTTCCCACCACTGTTTTTTCAGACTTTTTTGCGTTCTGATGTGATTCAGCCCCTTCTTTGTTTACATGTGTTTACCTTTTGAGTAGGCTATATGTGTGCCACAGGCATGTTAATTTTTTATTCGCACTTTGTTGAGATGCTAAGGGAAGTTGTAATTGTAATGTTATAAAATATGTAGATATCTGATTTCTTAATCAGAAAATTTAAGCTACTGTTGCACTTATGCTTAAACCTGGGTTAAAGCTTGAAATTGTTGAATGACAGAGCACTTTTGACAATATATCTGATGTCTGCAGTCATTTTTAAGTGCATTAAAAAAATCGAAACTCAAATTTTTCTTTAAAAAATTTGAGATTTTTTTTTTAGGCAAAATTACCCAGCCCTAACACCAATCAATTCAACTCAAAATTATACAATTCTCAGGCTCTAAATATAGATACATTTGAAAACTCTAAAACTGAGAAAATAACTGCCATTCAATGCTGTTTTAGCGCCGTGCATTACATCTCATCTGGTTAGTCGGCGTGATGTGATGCATTTGATTGTTGTCTGGTTATTTCATGTTTTGCAGTTTCACAATGTCCATTGATCATTTAAAATAATAATAATAATAATAATAATAATATACTCTGTAACAGTTGGGTGTAGAAATGTAATGAATTACTTTACTTCTTTTAAAACGTACTTAAGTACAAGTAGAATTACTGATTTAGAAATGCACTCAAAAAAGTACAAGTACCCATAAAAGCAATTCTCAATTACGTGTAATCAATTACTTTCACTTCTGGTGTTTAGGACATCTTTGACTTAGGAGCAAGCAGGAACGTGGAGATGAAAAGGATTTACTGTAATGAGCGTCCATAACAGTTAAAAATTAAATTTTAAGCATTGGGAAATAATGAAGGGATGACTCAAATGCAGTTAAATGTAACATAAAGAAGACCTTACAGCAGAAAATATTAATATAGAGTAGCTGGTGTGTTATGCATACCCTGAAACTGGTTGAACTTTATTGTTCCCATTCTCTCTCCATTGCGAAACATGACTTGGCCCTGAAAGAGAGTTAAACAAACACAATACAAACCATTAGAAAATAAACAATATTGAATGCACATTCTACACACACATGAATGAATTACCTGGATCTAGCATAAAAACAGGTAAAATGCATCATGTTCCAATCCTCACGTACTGGCAGAAAAGAATCAAGTCTTGCACAGAATCTCATTTGATGAAGATTGACCAAAATGAATACGTTCATAGAAAGAAGATTATCTTCCTGCCAATTCATTTGCTAATTTCTTTGGAACAGCACCAGTTCAGTAAGACCGCCTGATTTAACTGTGTTTGTTCACTTAGCATCAGATTTCAGACAGTGTTTAAAAGCTGTTTCCATTGTTTCACGTTTTTGGCAAGTGGAAAGTGTGTGATGTTCAGTCGATGGGATGGAAAATTGTACTAGCAGCCAACGCACGTTTAACTACTGGCAATATCTTAAGGTGCAGTCATAACAACGGGGGTTTGACCACTGACTGGTGGTCTTTCTTTCATCTAGTCTCTTTCCCACCTCATTATTTCTCTATTCCCTGTCACCTTCATCTTCCAGGACTGTTCAGTTAGGTCCGTTTCTCACCTAATTGTAATGCTTTACTTTTTTTTTTTTTAACCTATGTTTATTCTTACGTGGCTAACACACACTACACAAAAAAAACCTTTTTATTCGACTCATGGGGTCACATTTATGGAAGCAAAATGTAACGACAATAGTGTATTAACCACATTAAAAAAAACATTTTTATGTCCCTATTGAAGCCTTGTCCACACAATGAGAAAATGTCAATTGCGAAATAATGACAAAGATGAATTAAAGAAAAAAACGTAATGGTCAATTTAGACATTTCCTGATTTTATACAATAAGGAGTGTGACATTGACTAATTTGAATATTGCACTGTTGAATGAGCATTCAAAATGTACTGTGGTTGATGACTATAAAGCTAAAGGGAGGGATGGACAGAGCACAACCATCAAAAGATGGCCCACTTTGAAGTAGCTTAGCAGGATCCCTCCCCTTTGTTTGAATCCCAGTCTTTGTGTGGTATCTTTGATGTTGTTCTGATGCGTGTGGGTCTGCGCGGATGCACGTGTCAGGTTTTGCCTATGAGCCTCAGATGATGTACACACATGTGGGCTCCTGCTGGGACGCAGACGATCCGCCGTGGCTTTTAGCTCAGTGATGTACAACAGCTACCTATGCCCCTTCATGGCATTCATTTGACTTGTCAGCGCTAACAAATCGCTGTCACTGCACACGGCATTTTCATACAATGCACAATTACACCTCAAGTGTAAGTAGGACAGTACCACTCCATGCAGCGTGGTTCAGATCAGCTCATTAGGTCTTACATTGAGATAACTCTAGTGTTCAGTCAATGGGAGATGAAATAGGGGAACTTGACTTAAATCCATAATGATGAAGTGTATGCATTTGGTTTTCCAGCATAGGTGCACACACATGCTCTTGCTGTACATTAGCAGTGTAATTTCTCTTTGCATCAGTGAAAGCTAAGCTCCTGCAAACCTCATTGAAATAGAGTCGTTTGTTTCTCAGTCTCCAATTTGTTCTCTCGTGTGAACACAAAGTATGCAAACGGGGCAAATATGTATCAAACACACTGAGTAACAACTTCAAATCCCTTAATTGGAATGTAATGTGTTGCAATAATAGTTACATTAACAGGAAATGGTAAAGCTTTCTCTATGAAGCACCCTGCAGCTACAGTAACTGTTCTAGAGCGCACTGACTTAGTCAAATAAGCAATGTCTATGATTTAAAAGACACTCAGTTGTGTGTCCCAGTGCTGGCTGACAGAGCAATCACTGTGTGTCGAGGTGTATGTGTGTCTGTAAGTGTCTTCAAGGGGGAGAGGATGGAGGCTGCCAAGTATCACTTTGTTCGTGGAGGTGAGAGAGACTGTCAGCAGGAGAAGATCTGGGGTCAAATGAGATGTCACTCAGTGGGATGCAGGTGTGACATCCTTTGGGTTTCAAAGGTTTGAGTAAGAATCGGAGCTGTGACTTTGAACAGACACAAAATAAACCACCCAAACAAAACATAACCTGTATACTCCCCTTCAATTGCAGACATTTCTGCTATCCAACCATTTACATAGTCCTCTCGAGTCAATTCCAATAGCAGATAATGTCCATCCTTTCGACTCATGGTACCAATTCAGCAGCAGGACTACATTCAGATCAGACCTGACATGGTTTGTCCCCCTGGTACATGTGTGCTCATCACACGTGACATAAAATAGCAGAGACTGTGTGAATCAAGCACTAATGAATTTGTACCACTAACCACATAAAACAATCAGACTTTGGTCATTCCTTTGTTTTTTTTTTGTTTGAATGCAGATTGATTATTGGAACAGTAAATCCAGAACACACCATTCACAAGCACAATATGCAAGTTGTGTAATGGTTGCTTTTGATTCACAATTTAAAAATAGCACTGACGACGTATGCATTGTACAAGGGAATTTGCCTCCTTCAGATTTCTTCTTGTGTGGGTGGAGTTTTCTCTCTTGCATGTGTGCTGTAAGAAGGCCTTGCTTTTCATCTCATTCCACGTAAATAATTCAAAGAACAACCATAATCATCAACAGATCTCAAACATATTGATTCCAAAACGAATATAATATGCATTTAATTGGCTTCCAAAGACAACTTCTTTTTCATCATTTACAGATGCAAACACTACAAACACTTTCTATTCTGCCCAGTAGTGATCTTGTCAACTCATGCTGTTTGCTGTTTAATCTATAGCAATATGTCACAGACTTTCAGATTTGTCAAGAGACAGAAAAAGGAAAAAAAAAACAATTAAATGTGCCCATATTATAAGTTGGAAGTACATTAGTTGCAGGAAAAAGGAACAGAAGCTTTTGTGAACCATGGTACACCACATTTTATATAATATATAATATTGAGCTACCATGTGCCACCCACTGCAATGGAGGGAGGTTAGCATTACTTGTTAGCAAATCCGTCTCTCGGTACACACTAGTATTGAACAGTAGAGCTGTAATCGGGCCATAAAAATTAGACCTGACATGTCCATAGTACAGCCCGAACTCTTCCAAACCCGAATGAAGCAGTTACAGCCAGACACTATTTAACTCTGTGAACACACATAACCAGGGCTTTAAATTAACACCCGCCAACCCGCCAAATGCGGGAAAAAATTAACTAGTCATTTTGGCTGGTGAAGAAAAAAACAAATATCACTGCATCTGTTTGAATCGGCAGGCTGCAGAAACGAGGCAACAAGTTACTGTTGCCAGATTGGGCTGTTTTTTGCCCAAAAATTTGGGGGTTTTTGTGTGTTTAGATTTTAAAGCGTAATGTGTATCTGGCAACTGGATTGCGTGTAGTCGCGTGACTCTGCTTGACCTGAACTGCAAAAAAGGAAGGCTTCCTGCTGACACAGGGGAAAATGAAGATGTAAGAGCATCTGAAAAGAAGAGATTGAGGAGTTTTAATACTAAATGGATGTTGGCTCGTGAGTGGCTGGTATTCCACCATTTGTTCACCTTTAAAATGTGCACTATACAGTTTGTGGGGAGTGGGATTTGTTTACATTTGAAGAGCGTGCATGTTAGTAAAACACGTTTTCTCTAAAGTACATGTGTAATTCTTAGTACTAATTACTCCTAGTCTTTCTAACTTCATCAGTGTTCCAGGGATCCAATTTTCATCTGAGTTAAGTTTGTTTATTAAGTTAAGAATATACTTTATAAAAGGTTTACTTCTCCGACACACCCAAGGTTCCATATTACACCTTTTCGTCATTGTTACAACATTGTTTTTAAATTAAATGTTTATGTTTTTACCATTTTAATGTATTTGTGTAATCAACTAAAAAAAAAAAAATATATATATATATATATATATATATATAAAAAAAAAAACAAACACTTAAATCTATTCTGTGGCACTCATAATGTAGTTTATCTTTGTAGGAAAAAATTTGGCTGGTGGAAAATCTGGTTGGTTAGTAACTTAAAGAATCTACTAGCCATGCTGGCTGGTGATCTAAAAAGTTCCTTTAAAGCCCTGCACATAACTCTTTTGCCTTTTGTCAACAACAAGTTGTTTATTACGGAAGCGTATTTGCATTCAATGAATGAACTAATGCGCGATTATCTTGGGATCACTGTTTGTCGAGTAAGCATGTAGTCATATCACTATTTGTGAAAACCAATCTATTGCGCTATTGATGCAGATCCCGTACGGTTTAAGTTTATCATAAGAGGCAACATGCCACATAAAGTTTGGGCTTGGATTCCGGTGCCTCAGCTGCACAATGTACAGATCCAGTATTTTCAGCAGTCTCCTGATTGTATCTTGAGTCACCATGTAGCCAGCCTGAATGTGCTTCAAATGCATCATTTTATATCCATGGAACATGACATGTCTGTCTAACTGATCCTGGAGAAACGTTGCTATGTCCTGCAGATCTGAATGGGCTTTCCTTCTGAACAACCGTAAAGTCCTCAGGTGCCTGCGTAAAGTCCATAGACTAACTGTAATGCCATCAACATGGCAGACTAAACTATCCCCCAATGTCAAGATGAAAGTACATTTTTACCAAATGAAACAAGCCGGCCTTATTTGCTTTCAATGAAGAAATCAATTAATCTGTTGTTTCAAATGCCCTCCACGCTCAGAAAATAAAATAGTCCGAAAAACAGGCGAAAAAATGTGCATGAAAAACAGAAAAAAATTACTCAAAAAAACAGACCAAAAAATTAGTTGGAAGAACAGAAAAAAATAGCCCAAAAATTAATTACTCAGAAAAAAATTATTTTTCTTTTTCAAGTGAATGCAATACACTTCCGTTGTTTTGCATCCATTTTCAGACCCGCTTTGTCCTTAGTTTATACATAATTTTTTTAAAACAATGTATTAATTTGCCAGAGGCCAGCCCTCGATTCACCTCCTCAGCAATGGTTTGTGAAACCCACTGGTAATTATATTAGGAACTACGTCTGGCTGTAATGTGTGTGTGTGTGTGTGCCTACTGGCTGTCTCAGCGGGGAGCGGCTTGCTATCCTTTAATAACTGAGTGACCTTTGCGAGTGACCAGGAGATATCTGGCAAACAGCTCGGCAAGAAAGGAGATTGAACACACACACACACACACACACACACACACACACACACACACACACACACACACACACACACACACACACACACACACACACACACACACACACACACACACACACACACACACCCCCCCCCCCCCCCCCCCCCCCCCCCCCTCTGGCTCGTAACCAGTAATGCCACTGGGATCAATCTTAAATGCAGTGGAGTGAGTCTGTTGCACAAAATGACTTCACTTCAGGGCTCATTTTCTAAGTACCATCAGATTTACAAGCTTCTCATCCATAAGAGCTGAGAATATGGCCTTGATGAGCTTTCCAGACACGTGTCCATTTGGTTAGGCGTTATGATATAAATCGGCTGTGGTGCTTTTTACTAGTTGCAAAAATATGCACATAGATGATTTCTTTTTTGTGCTTAATCTCCAATTTACACCTATATTAGTTTTTGGTCATCACATGCTTCAGTTTACTTTACACAAAGAATAATCACGGACTACAATTCCACAGTTATGCAGACGACACACAACTCTACCTCAGCACCAGATCCATCACTCCTGCCACAGTATCCATCATCACAAACTGCCTCTCTGCAATAAAATCTTGGATAAACGCCAACTTTTTTTAAACTCAACTGCAATAAATCGGAAATAATTGTCATTAGTCCCAAATCCCTCCTCCCTTCTGCTCAGGATTTCACTCTCTCCATTGATGGCCATACAGTTACCACCTCTTCCCAGATCCGTAATCTTGGTTTCATTTTTGACCCCACACTCACATTTAAGCCCCACATTCGTCATATCACCAAAACCGCCTTTTTCCACCTTCGTAACATTGCTCGCCTCTGCCCCACCCTCTCCACATCTGCTGCTGAAACTCTCATCCATGCATTTATTACATCAAGACTCGACTACTGCAATTGCCTCCTGTATGATCTCCCTTCCTTTAATTTACAAAAACTACAATATGTTGAAAACTCCGCCGCCCACCTCCTCACCCACACCTGCTCCAGAGACCACATCACCCCAGTTCTCCAACAGCTTCACTGCTCCCCCTACAAAGTCTTGCTCATCACCTACAAAGCCCTCAATAACCTAGCCCCTCCGTACCTCACAGACTTCCTACAGCACCACCGCCCCTCCCGTCACCTCCGCTCTGCCAACTTAAACCTTCTCAAACCCATCACCAAATCAAAGCACCGAACAAAGGAGGATCGAGCCTTCGCCATCACTGCCCCAACCCTCTGGAACTCACTCGCCATCCACATCAGAAACTCGGACTCACTGACCACCTACAAAAAACTGCTCAAAACTCTCCTGTTTCAGCTCGCATACAACATACAACAGCACTCCCATTCTTTCGTTTGTCTATCTCAATTTTGTGAAGTGTCTTTGAGTTTTTTTTTGAAAAGCACTATATAAAACTTATGTATTAGTATTATTATTAATTAGCAATTTACCGTCACACCGAAGAAGTTCGTCTCATTCATAACATCCAGGACCATTTTTCCTACTTCTCGATCATCCACAGTGAAGTTATGGTAGATGTTTTGCCGCTGTTTGATCCGAAGTAGTTCCATGACTCGAGTCAACGTTTTTGCAATGACCCAGATCCCATCATAGGCGAAGCCGTGAAACTTGCTCGCCTCCACACCTTTCTGTTGGAGCTCCTGACTGTACTCCCTTTCATAATCCTTAGGGGTCTGAAAACAGGCAAGACAGGTGAGTGTTAGATGAGAGAACATTTTAATTAAGGTGCTTTTCCATATTTCAAAGATGTCATAATCTTGCATTTTGGCTCAAGATAAACGTCTTCTTTTTGACATCGTTTCAAGTTGAAAGGGAGAGAAAATCAGGTTGTCTCAGAAGAAGAGCTCACATAATTTAAGGCTTGAGGTTGGTTGGATTTGAAAATATGCATCTGGGAAGCTTTTATTGGATAGTTTTCAGATTCTTCCACAAATAATAATAAATCCAATTAAAGGAGTACTTTCAACAATTGCTTATACACATAAAAAAGTTTTGGAAAAATCCAGATCAGATGAGGTAAAAAAAAAGTTTTTTTTAAACAAATTAAAAATGACAAAAGGGGACAAAATTAAAGTCAAAGTTTAAGCTCTGCCCGGCTCATTAAACTTCACTTGAGTTTTCTCACCAGTGTAAAATATAAAACAAAAAAAAGTAAAGTGTGTGTTACTCACCCTGCCTGAGATGCCCTTGATTTGTCTTGCACTGAGAGGCTCAAAGTCCACACTAATATAACCTTCCATGGCCGTGAGCAGCTTCTTTGTGGTGCAGTTGGTGGTGTTGGCCTGTTCCCACCAGTTGCCCTGATACCAGCCAGGAATAATCCACTGGTATTTACTACCAAACATGTTTAAATTATATGCCTAATGGGACAGAAAAAATAGATGTTAGAGTAATGTGACAATGAGAAGAAACTCCCTGAACAAAGAGATTTTATGGTTTGAGTCAAATGTAACTGAGAATGAATTTTAACGGGTAAGGTCATTGGGATAAGCTTTGTGTGCACATGTAAAATTTGTGTACCCAAACTACAGTTTAATTTGTGGATAGTTTTTCTGTCGTTATGAATCTCATTCCGGTGGATGCGATAAATTACTGTCAAAACTACCCACAAAGTCAGGCATTATGTGTTGCTTAAAGAAATGTAATGCAAATACTGCATTTCAAGTTCCAAACACTGGTGGTGGTAATGCATAAAAAAATCTGGATGCTAACCGCTGTTTAACTCAAGATGTAGAAGAAGAATTGGGACATTGCACCAAAATGTCACATAAAATGATAAGCAATCTAAATCAGTTTAAGTTAATCTCCTTCTACTATGTTGTTACATGCTTTTTGCACAATATTATAGTGTTTGCATGGACGTGACTTGACATGTTTTGTTCTTCGACATCTGTTTCAATCGTTGGGATCCAGTATTTTAATGGATTAGTGCCACCACCACTGGTTGAAACTTGAAACGCAGCATTAGCATTGCAGCTCTTTAATCAACAACTAATGCCTGTGACTTCATTTTGACATTAATTGATCATGTTAGATTCATGTCCACTGGAATGAGATTTACATCCACAGGAATAAGATCCACAAATGCAAACGTTTGACGGTACCCTTGCACCGTAATTACCTAAATTTAAAGATGTGGAAAGTTGATCTCACGTTTAGGCTCATGTTAATTAAAAATGTTAATAGTAAGTAATAGAAGTAAATAGAGGACTTACACAACAGAAGACTTTGGAGGCCAGATTCTCATCAAACTGGCCAATGATGATTCTCACGTCATTATCCTGAAAATAAAAATTAAAAAACATGAATTCAATGACTATTCACCTTAAAAAGATGGATGGAAGGGTTTTACCTTAGTTGCATTATAAAGTGCATACAATCGCACTCACTTAAAACCAATAAATAGAATAATATCAATACTGATGTGGCTCCTATGGATGACAAAAGCTGTTAATTAAATAACATATGTGAATCATCATTTTATTTATTTGCAAATGAGGTGTGAAATGTTATTACAAATCTATTTCTATAAGTCAGTGGTTCCAAGTGGACGAAAGGTTGGTCTTCACCCATGACCTAACTTAGAATTGGAATTTTACCAAGCCAAGTGCAACTTAATGAAAACTATGTGAGTCATAACCCATCCAAACATTTTGGGAAACACCTCAAAAAGTAACTGGATGCATTAAAAGACAGCTAAGCACATGATAAGCACATTTAAAAAGCTTTTACAATAAGTGCAGGTAACTTCATTCAGTGGTTTTTAACTGAATGATAATTTAAGCCAGAGTGTGTATAAAGTTAGTGTGAGGCGCTGCTTAGACACTTGACCCAAACGACTCCAGCTACTATATGGCAAAAGACCACTGCCCCAGTTATACATTTTATCCTGCTTAACAACCACATGAGAAGACTTATAGTGGGCAGGGGCATGACTGAGTGTGCTATGTTAGTGCATTATAGATGCACCCAGGCATGACAAGGCCCAAATTACCATCATCGCTTAAGCTTTCATGTGAGAGTAACGGTGAATGTTCTGAAAAAAGGGTTAACCAAAACGCTTCACGCATTAATACCTGTGTGTAACGTGAAAGTGGTGATTTAAACACACGAGAGTTTGACAATATTGTTCTGTATTTGATGACCTTGTGAAGCATATGATTATATGCTATAGATCATTTTGTCTTTTCCATGGGGTGTTACTATCATTTCCTGCCTTGAGCTGCTGTAACACATGCATTACTCCCAATGGGGATAAATGAAGGAGGTCTTTACCTTATTTGATCTTTAACTACTAATAAATTCAAACCATTTTTGAAGGGAGATAAATGAAAAAAATACGAATTCATAATTGATCAATCCCACAAACAACAACAGGGATGTTATATTATAGTTAACACAATGTTGACACATTTACATTAAGTAGTGCACTAAAAAGCACCTTTAAAAATATCTATCTTTGTAGGTAATGAGCTGCAGAAAATCTTAAACCTTACTGATAACACTCAGTGGTGGAGGAAGGAGGTTGTTATTTGGGGGGTGGGGAAGTGTATATTCACCAACATACGTATCTATTTTTACTAAACATTATGGAAAGTGGACTTTTTGTAATGATAGTTTAAGTAGCTGAAAGAAAACAAAAAAAACAAAAAAAGAGTTTGAAATAGTGTTAAACAACAGCTTTTTAGGTTGTCGATTTAAAACAAAGTAAAATAAGGAAATATGGCTCAATAATCAATAGTTGATTTATTATGAAAAACAGTTTTCCTCAGAATGTGCCATTGTTTAAAACTGGCCCTAATGTATGGGGCACCGATTGTACAGTTGCGCATGCTAAAATAAACAACATTTAGCAACAAAACCAGTTTTAAAAAATATATGTGAATTGTCGTATGTTACTTTTGACCAGATTTACAGCAATATTTATGAAATTTGAGATATTTTTTCCCTCATAAAAATACAATTTCAATGGTAAATCAAAAGGTTAAATATAAATCTAAACATTAAATCTTGAGCTTTTATTTTGGTAATTCTGGTGAATAGCTAAATATTTAGTTTCACCCATGACATTTAGATTTAGATTTAACATTTAGTTTTAACATTTAGCATTTAGATCTAACATTTGTATTGAAATGTAACATTTAGATTTAATATTTAACATTTAAATTTAATATTGTCGAAAATTCTACGAGAAAAAATAAAAGTCACAAATTCCACAAATATTGCTGCTCTAAATCTGGTCAAAACTAACAGAAAACAAATGGTGCCCCATAATTGCATATCATTTTTTAAATGTTTTTAAACAAAGCTACATTCATTTCAAACTCTCAGATTGACATTTAACATTTTAAAAACTCTAGGGGTAATTCTAGAGGGAATATACCATATGGTGTCCCCCAATCTCATTTTTGGGGGGGATTGCATCTTTTCTATCCCATCTCCATGTAATGCTATTGCATGTTTGTAGTATTTGCTTCATCAGTGATGAAAAGTAGAGTGCTTGAAAAATAACAAAACCACCTGTTGTGTGCGGCACTTGAGGGGCATGAGTTCTGAATGTATAATAAATAATTAAAGAGTGCTAAATAATACATAGTTTTGGTTCTAATTTAGATTTCAGGACATTTTTTTCTCATGGGGACCTTCTTTTGAAATCCAGCTGTCATCTGTCACAAAAACGTTAAATTTTTATCCATCTACAGCTACAGCTTTTTTTTGTGCCACACACAGAAGCTATTTTTGTTGCTTGTGCGCTCATGGGACGGTAGTTTTGGTGCTAAAGTGTTAAAGTCTGCCTTTGTTCTGTTGGTGTTTTTGTGGTCACGTAATCCAGGAGCAACTTGGGACATAGAAGAGATGAAATAAAACAGAGGGCGGTTGAAAATATGAAGAAAGACTATGTTTTACAGTTCCCTGCAGCAATGACGGCTGTCTGCTGTTTGAATATTTTAACTACAATTTCACAGATGTGAGCTCTATTTGTAGATCACACAGTGACGCCACGGCCTCTTCAGCAGTCCTCTTGCTTCACATACTCTGCCCCGCGCACAAAGTGCCATTAAAAAAGGCCGGCGCTGTCATCGTATTACGTGGCTGCTGAAAAGACGACAAAACCACTGTTGGTGTGATGTGCAAGGGGGGGGGGGGGGAAGAGCATGAGGGTGTCAGAGGCACCCCGTCCTCCCTGTCCAAGTGTTCAGAACAGATTTCCAGTGATTTACATATTTAAAGTTGATCAAGGAAGAGCGGTGTCAGATTAAAATGTCAACCTTCAACATGCAGAGTTACACATATATTTTAGGGAATGACAGATTATCTTCCTATTCTCACTCACGCTCTAAGCTCCTACTCTCTTCCTATGTTTACTGTAACGTGCACCCTGTTGTCAAGTTTTCAAATTACAGATCAGAAGAGCGCCATATGTCTCTCTCAGCTTTGAAATATTGTATATGCGTGCGATTAAAATTCAAAACGCCACGTGATCAGGTGAATAATACAGTATGAATTCCCGGAAAATGTTGGAGCACTTTGCGGGTATAAAATATAGATTTAGAGAAAGACAAATATGACCTTATTTGTGTTCGGATTTCACCCGTGAGAGCAGGAGATGGGAGAAAACGATCAAATCTGTGTGCGCGTGTGTTGCCTAAATGCCCATCAAGCTTCCATTAGTCAGAGCAGGTTATTAGAGGTCATGTGCAGACCTCCCAGTCATTACAGTGTGCTCATTAGAGTTCATGCAGTCTCACTGAAAGCTGCTCTGCTTTGCTAACCACAGAGGGAGACATTTACTGGATGAATTATTCCTCGTCCTGGGTTGTACTTGAAGGGAATCCGATTAAATGCCCATACAACAAAATGTAGTTACTACAATCTCGTTTTTTGGTACGAGCGGAGATGATTAAACCGAAGGTCTTTCTTGAATACAATAGTAAAAATGTATAAGTGCTGTTATTTGCTGCTTGTACTGCTTACCTTAAGCTTCTTGACATTCACACAAGGATCGTTGGAGAAACTTTCTGTATCCGCAATCTGAATGTCTGCCTTCTCCAGCTCACTCGTCAGATCATTCCGCACCTTAGAGAGAAGATGGAGAAAAAAAACAGAAAACAGATGAGATGCAATGTTGGAATAAATACTTTTACTATTCACTAACTCTGCATATTCACTTTAGTCGTTATTACATTATATGTATTAGACTTTGATGAAAAATCATGAAAAATCAGACATGTTTGTTTCTCCTTAAATGAGAATGAGGAAAAACAACATTGATACCATTTTACTCAAACTTTTACCAGCTATAGTCACATATATGTATTTTATAATGACCGCATTTCGTCACTGATGCAAGAGTGAAAGTGATGCACACGTGTCATGGGCCTGTGACCCGAGTTAAATCATATTTGCTATACCTCGTAACACTGAAATAATTTAAAATTAAGTATATGTATTAGTAATTTGCATTAGCGGTTTATCTTGCCATTTAATTTTCCATTAAGCACTCAAAATACTGTCTTAAACTCAAAACAGTATATTACAGCGGTGTGAAAAAGTGTTTGCCCCCTTCCTGATTTCATGAACCACCTTCTGAAGGTCATGCCACAGCATCTCAATAGGATTGAGGTCAGGACTTTGACTAGGCCACTCCAAAGTCGTCATTTTGTTTTTCTTCAGCCATTCAGAGGTGGACTTGCTGGTGTGTTTTGGATCATTATCCTGCTGTAGAACCCAAGTTTGCTGCAGCTTGAGGTCACAAACAGATGGTCGGACATTCTCCTTCAGGATTTTTTGGTCGACAGCAGAATTCATGCTTCCTTTTATCACAGCAAGTCTTCCAGGTCCTGAAGCAGCAAAACAGCCCCAGACCATCACACTGCCACCACCATATTTTACTGTTGGTATGATGTTCTTTTTATGAAATGCAGTGGTACTTTTAACGCCAGATGTAATGGGACACAGACCTTCCAAAAAGTTCACAGAATATTTAGTTACTTTTTGCTTAGCAGTGGTTTTGGTCTTGGAACTCTGCCATACAGGCCATTTTTTTCCCAGTCTCTTTCTTATGGTGGAGTCATGAACACTGACCTTAACAGAGGAAAGTGATGTCTGCAGTTCTTTAGATGTTGTTGTGAGGTCTTTTGTCACCTCTTGGATGAGTCATTGCTGTGCTCTTGGGGTAATTTTGGTCGGCCTGCCAATCCTGAGAAAGATCTCCACTGTTCCGTGTTTTGGCCATTTGTAGATAATGGCTCTCACTGTGGTTCCATGGAGTCCCAAAGCTTTAGAAATGGCTTTAGAACCTTTTCCAGATTTTAATTCCTTTTTTTCTCATTTGTTGCTGAATGTCTTTGGATCGCGGCATGATGTCTATAGATTTTGAGGATCTTTTGGTCTACTTTACTTTGTCAGGTTGGTCCTTTTTAAGTGATTTCTAGATGGAGAACAGGTATGCAGTAATCAGGCCTGGGTGTGGCTACAGAAATTGAACTCAGGTGTGATCAACCACAGTTATGTTTTAATAGGAGCTGGGGGGCAAACACTTTTTCACACAGGGCCATGTAGCTTTGGATTTTTTTCTTTCCTGATTAATAAAACCCTCATTTCAAAACTGCTTTTTGTGTTTAATTGTGTTATCTTTGACTAATGTTTAAATTTGTTTGATGATCTGAAACATTTAAGAGTGAAAAACGTGCAAAAAAGTAAGAAATCAGGAAGGGGGTACGCCACTTTATATGAAATGTTAAAACTACATTTAGTAAGTCAGAATAGAAGTTGTTTGGGGTTGTTTTTTATTGTTGTTTTGCTACACTTTTTGGTATTTTTATTTTGAAATATACTGTATATGAAATGCTTAATATACTTAAGCATATGAACTATTTTGCCCTTGATGGGTTCTATTTTTGTTCTTTATCTATTTTATTTTATTATATGTTAAAGCTGGAGATAAATAAAGATCCAGTCAAATGAAAACTATTTATCTACAAGAGAACACTGAAAGTGTTTGTGCTCTGTTTTAAAAATAGAGCAGGCTGTGACAATATACAGTATATTAAATATATATATTTTTTTATTTTTATTTTTTTATATCAAATTAGTTCACACACGCACAATAATGAGTCCAAAGTAAGTAAGTAGAATCACACAGTATATGAGGGAATGCCTTAGAAACAAATAAACACTCACAAATGTGAATAACCAGCTTTGATAAAATGCAAATAAGTCAGTCGGTGTAAATCAGGGCAGAATGGGAGATAATGTACAAACATTCACTCTGGGGATCTCTGCTGCTGTGAACAATATGAGTTCCTGCCAATATTATGATGAAGTTGAACAGACCAAATGCTGATAAGAGTCCATTTTGGTCTCCTGAGTTGAAACTCAGATTTTTGCACAACATTAAGATTGTAGTCGGCTAAATCTTTTACAGATATTGTTGACAATATGTTGAAATATTAAGCATAACAGTTACATTAAAATTATTATTATTAATAATAATAATAATAATAATAATAATTATTATTATTATTATTATTATTAATCACGTTAAAGCACAATTTTGTGAAATTTAGCAATATTAAAGACTTGCAGCTTGTTATTAAATTAAAAAAACCAAATCATTGATAAAAATGAAAATAATAAAAACCAAAATGACAAAATAAAATATATTATATATATTTTTTTACTAATATGCTGCAATCGGATGTTGTTCACAAAAGAATCTTAAACATTCTCACAATCGCTCTTTAATGTGATGGTTTTGACAGTTGCCTTGGTTATTTACATGTGCAGAATCTGGCTGCTGTGTGCAGTTATAGCCTCTGGTAAAAATTTGTGAATTTTACTGGTTATTCCCACCAACAGCTGAAAACAGAACGTGTCCTATTTTCCCTTTTTTTTTTTTTAATCTAACGCAAAATCAGCTTATACTGCTATTGGATAACTTACTGGCATGTCCTGCCTTCTACAATTCAAAACTACCTTAGTTCTGATTTCTTTGCATCTCATGTAAACATTGTAGTTTTGTTATTATTTGTTAAATAATTGTTTTGTAGTTTTTTTTTGTGTGTGCCTTTTTAAATTCAGTCATCATTACTTTTTTGGCACGTTAAAGAAATGTCAACTATAAAACTATGATGAAAATGTTCTGAGAATGAAATGAACACTGTTATTATCGTGTGATTAGGTTCCCTCTTATCTCCACTCAGGTGTTCTTCATTCCATGGTTACCTTCCCTCACTATTTATTGGAGTGTTTGTCTTTTGTTTGGTCTCCTCTACTCAGTCTGCTTGTGTCCTCTTCACGCTTCCCAGAAGGTTAGTCAGTATGCCAGTCAGTTAGTTTTATTTCTTTGTTTTGTACCAAGTCTTTTGTTTTCAAACCACTTCACCGTCGTTCTACTTTAATGCTCCAACTCAGTCCTTCCAACACCCAACGACCTGACAGAAATGTATTGAGCTGCAAAAAACACGTATCAGAAAACTAAAAGTAGAGTTTTGTCCAAACATGGGGTGAACTGGCCATCTGGCATGCCTGGCATCGTCCCGGCGAGCCGGTCCGGTCCGCTACATTTTTTATTTTTTTGACAAGCGAGTGGAGGCAGACATGGTAACAGGTGGCCAAAAATAGTCTAAAATTGGCAAAAATGTGGCCGGAAAAGAGTGTAGAGTGACTAAAATAGGCCAAAAACATTCAAGAATGGCCATAAAATGGGCAAATAAAAAGGAACCAGCTGGTATGTAATGGCAAAGGGTAGCTTAAATGGGCAAAATGTGGCAAACTATAGTGAAAAAGGGCAAAAATGTGGAACAAAAAGAGGCAAATTGTAGGGAAAAAGGAAACAAGTGGTTTTCATTGTGCAAAAGTTAGCTTATTTGGATGAAAGTTGCCAAAAAAAAATCAAGAAAGGACAAGAATTGGATAAAAGTGTCAAAATGAACTTCCAAAAATGGACAAAAAAAAGACGTATTTATTGGCAAAAGGTAGCTAAAGTCTGGAAAAAGTGTCAGGACTTTTTGAAAAGGGGCAAAAATGGGACAAAGGAATTTGCAAAATGGCCAATATCAATAGGTAAAAAGGGGTTAAAAAATTTCCCCCTTTTAAAGTTTTCTGGGGAAATAACAAATAAAAGTAAGACAAAGAGCCACATGTTGAGAATCACTGACTTAATAACGACTTCTACATGGCATCCTCTAATAATGTAGTGGGCTGATCTGGACATAAAATGCCAGGGCTACAGTTTTGTCCCGTCCACCCCTGTCCAAACACATTAGGATTCAACCATAACGAAATAATCACAATGTTGAATGACTATCATGTAAGTATACTTAGTGCATCACCCTCAACATGATCGATTCAAATGACAAAACATCAGGTTGCAAAGCCTAGTATGTTACTGAAGCTACTTCACTATAGTGATATTGTTTTACAATGGTTACCTTGGTAAAATCGATTATCATACCCATTATAAACTATTAGCTGAGCTTATTGGCAATGGAAACTACTGAAAGCTAAGGCAACCTTACCCTGACATCAGTGATGTTTGTTATCACTATTTTGCTCCTCTGGAGATAGTTCTACTATGTTACATCATTCACTTGTACACAAATGCTTGCTCTGATGCATTGCTCACTGAGCAGAAACACCAGGGAGGCCAGAATAGATCAATACAACCTGTTTTTCTGTTGCGAAACAATTGGTTTGTTGGACAGGACAAGGTACAATCTCCTATTCTGTGTATGAGTAAAATACTAATATAATTTAAAAAAAAAAAAAAGGACCTGGAGATATGTGGCAGCTGGTTGGAATTGGAACAGCCTTTGTGCCTGTAGGGGGCATTTGGGAGCGATGTAGGGTTTTATGGAATAACAGGAAGCAATCACATGCAGACATGCAAAAGAGCAGAATTCACGCTATGCAACAAATCACACAAGCACAGCAACACACGCACGCACACACAAACACACACAAAAGGCTCACACAGAGCCATTTACCTCCAGGATTTAAACTTCTGTCAGAAAAAGATTGGTATTGGTTTGATTTTGTGTTTCTGCCTTTGAGATGAAAAAGGACATACATCTGTGTTCTGCTGGACTGAGCCGGTTTGATAGAAAGGATCAGACAGAGGGGACAGAAAAGAAAAAAGAAAACCAGTGGGAAGGAAAACTGTGAACAGTTCTCCTGTGTCGGCTGCAGCCAGGGAATCCCCGGCGGCAAACACACACATATCTGGATTCATGATTGTCCTGTAATCACACTTTTATTGCAGGACAACGGGTCAGTTGATGACACATCATTTCTTTCATTTTCCTCCTTTGGGTGGGCAAGGCAAGACAATGTTAAACACCTGTCCTGGACGATGATTGATTGTAATATCTGTCGTTCGCACAGGACTAGGGGGTCATTCAATCTGTGTGCCCACCGATGAGAACTAGATTAAGGGATAGCAGAGTAAAAACAATAATACTGTTACATACACTCATCAACATGTTGAAAAATAATCCTCATTCCTAATTAACTATCAAAGATCAGGTGCTGAAACTCAACGAAGAAAGAGTGGAAAGCTTTGGGTTCAATGGCTGCCATGGCGATCATTGAAAAAACTTTTCTCACCCTCAATAATGAATGTGTCGTTCCCACTGCCAGTCACAGCTACAGTATATACTATCTGTACAGGAGCTGCGTAACCTGCAGATGCTAAGGGCGCGTTTGTCTTGGACAAACATGGTGAAGTAGCTTTTAGTTGTTATGCTGCAAAGAAGTGAAACAAACTGCCAGCAAATTTGAGCATTTCTTTAAATCCATGTTAAAAGCTTTTCTTTTCTCTGCTGTTTAAAACCAAAAGGGATATTTTTATTAATCGTTTTATTGTTGATTTAATGTTTTTATTTTTATTTTCAAGCTGTGCTCACAGTAATGCTTTTATTGATTTTTAAACTTGTTTCAATGTCCCATGATGCACTCTTTAATCATGTAAAGCATATTAAATTACCTTGTGTATGATATGCACTATACAAATAAAATTGCCACTGCCATTTGGAGGACTTCACAAATGGAAGGATAAAATGATTGCCTCACCCTATTAGTTATATACGTATAAAACTATATAATCCCAACCTTTAGCCAATTATTAGAGTTCCATCTCTGTTGTGTACTTCAAATCCAACTTTCTTTTGGTCCCTCATTATAGTGCATTCTGATGCTTTGTGTTCTACATAAACATTTGCCACACCTATCAATAAGACATAGAACCTGATTTCACAGTTGAAAGTACCTTCAGATGTGGACCAGGCATGATGGCCTTGTAGTGAGGAGTCCACATGGGAACTGTAACTATTCTGCACTTATGTAGAACCATAGGAGAGAAGTAACCTTTGCTAATGAGTCAGTCCACACAGGCTGGCCTTTGAAAAGTACCTTCAGCTACATTCATCAGCGATCACAGTGTAATTACACTTGAGCTCAGAGGGTTCCATGCAGAGGACAGAGTCCTAATCCTGTTCCCAGTCAGGTCTGTCATCTGGATGACTGATGATTGCTGCTGTGTTTCTGGGTAAGCCCTGTTTGTCTGGCAATTTCAATAATGTTGATGGCAGCGTGCGCGTGTTTGTGCAAGTGTGTAGTGAGGACAGGCACTTTTTTGTTTGCTCCTTTACCCATTCTAATCTGCCTTTACGGTAACCAGGAAGCCTCCATGAACAGACTAGTGTCCAACATGATCAATGCGTGTGTGTGTGTCTGCGCGTGACAATTATTCCCAAAAATAGAAATGACGAGCTAGCTTGAGCTTTCAGGTTACAATCCCAGGGGACACCTTTACTGCATGTTTGTGTTTGTGTGTGTGTGTGTGTGTGTGACTGAACCCACAACAAGGGTTACATAACATTAACCTTGCAATTCTCCCCTTGGCACAGCAGTGCACATCAGTTTGCGTTAAAATTAAAGTATAGAATGAAAATGACAGGCGCAGAGGTGATGAAAAATCACTCGTGTCAATAGGATGTTTGTTTTATCGTGGGAATATAAAGGACACAACCCCACTGTGTATACCAGGGTAATTCTGATCAAAATGTAAAATATTATTCATTGTAATACGTCAATTGTAGATTTAAACATGTCTGCATTATCTCATATTCATTCAATATGTAGAAACAAATATGTATATGTAATTAAACAAGGCCAAGATTTAATTATCAATATTATTCCATGCCTGTCAGTTGAGACGCTCTATGCAGGGGTTCATGGCAGGAGGACCCAAAGTAAAGAAAAACCTATAATTTTACATGGACATAATGGTTGGTCCGTTATTCTTACGTAGTTGGCTTATATTCACTTTGATAGGAAACCATTAAAATAGTTTAAACCATGGGGAAATATTCATTATACAGTATATTCAACCATTAATATTTTTATGGGGTTGATGGTTATGATTATTAGAGATGGGCCATATTATCAGCCAATCAATATTATCAGCCAATCAATATTATCAGCGCCTTTTTGCCATAAAATGTAGTATTGGTTGCTAATGGAATCAGTTTTACACCAAATTTTCAAAAACCGATATGTGCTTTTTTTTACATACAAAATTCTATAAATAACATGGCACTTTTTCCATAACTGAAGACCAAATCATTTTCTTATTTTGCACAGTTAATGTTATATGTGGAATGCATCCAGTGGGGCAATCACATTAAAAGTGGTAATGTGGTAAATAAATAATTCCATATATATATATATATATATATATATATTACTGGGCAATATATGAATACCAGCAAAAAGCCAAAATCAAACATCACTAATGATAATGTTTATGTTTTAACCGAACCCTGCCCTACTGAGAGGCAGAGGTACTGTCTGACTTTCAATCAATGAGACTCTATAAGTTATAATCTATAATCATGTACAAAATGAAGACACAATGAACTTGCTGGAATTATGTACACGTTACTTTATGAAAAGAAGAGACATAGACTAAAACTGCTCTGTCTGATTTTTTATTTTATCTATAGATATAAAAAGGATGACTAAACCAAATTGTGTGGGAAGAATCAAGACTTGCCTCCCTTTACTATATTTTGTATTTCTTCTCTGGCTTTGCCGTTTTGTTCCATGACCAGCCGCCGCTGTGAGTTCTTGAAGAACCAAAAAGAGAAAGGATTGTGATTGTGTGAATCATGAGGTATGGAAGCAATGTTTGCATATTTGTAAATTAGGATTAGAGGCCAGACTCGCAGCAGATTGATTGAACTGAGCCGTCTGTCTTCCTACCGTCTTAAGCCTCTTGGTGCCTACAGGAACGGAGAGATAAGGGGATTCGTTCTTATTTCATTTTTTTTTTTAGATTTACAGTGAAACTTTGTATAGACACCAACAGATGTAACCCCTTCACTGTCAAGCAGGTTGTTTTAAATCTGGGCATGAAGTCAATAGCTTAGACTGTGTCTTTAATACATGGTTTTATTATTGTTTTTTTTGTATCTACAGCTTTTTTAAATTGATGGTTCTTGGGTTGTTGACGGGTCATTAGCTTGTGCTATCACCCAGGTGCGTTTAAAGTGATGTGTACTATTATTATTACTGTTATACCTTGACACAAAAATGGAAATATTTACTGCATTTGTTTACTGCATTTTTTTTCTCCAATTTATATAATGCAAGTTTAAACATTTAAAAAAGAAGCAAAGTCATGGAAATGTTGGAAGTGTTCTGTAAAGGTTTACCAACTAAAAGACGTTCCATGACTGGCCAGTTTGGGTATACACTGGTTTTACCTGAAGTTTGTAAAATCTTTTCCTACTTCCTGCTTAGGACAGTAAATAAAGCACATGGAAATATGTTTGAAAATGGATGCTTAATCTTATTAGCATTTATTCTATCTTAAATGTGCTTTATTTACATCTTTGATCACATGACTATTCTCAGATGGAAGTTAATGTTGAATGTTGTTGTAAAGGACCAATGTTAGTTTGAAGTGAGCAAAATGGAGCATATTAAAAATGTTTCCATCTTCAAGATGCTTTTAACATTTCTTTCACCATCTTTCTCAAATTCTAAAAAAATTAAAAAAACAAATGGGACTATGATTGTTCTACCTCAATCTCCTTAAAAAACGTGGCAAATGTTAAAATAAATTAAAACAAGGATGCCCCTTCAATGCTGATGAAAGCGTTTTTTTTTTTCTTTTCTATGAAAGACATTAGCTAAAGATTAAAAAAGAAATCACATTTACTTTTGCCTATGTGTCAGACTGCCGTTTCATCTACTTATTACTTCAAGCATTTTACACTAATTAGTAACTTTATAAAGCTCCTAATGCTATCAGCATCTATGCAAGACAACATGTTGGACCTTTGGGTAAAACACAATTGTTTTCCACAACGACAGCAAAAGTTAGAAAATATATAATTGTTCACACCTTAAAAATGAAGCATGTAATGTGTAAAGTTTGCATGTTCTTGTTTGTCTTTTTCTTTACCAGGAACGTCACGTGTAAGAACAATTAGAGTCACTGAATCTTCTTTGTTTCTGTATGCAGGTTTATCCAGCTAGAGTAGCTTCCAGCAGGATAAACAGGAGATACGTAGATAATGAGCAAATGAATGTTTCAAACACAGGATCAAAAACACTGACCTCGGAGAATCTCTGAACATCCTGCGTGAGTGTCCCCACGCGGCTCCAGTTGTAGTAGTTGAGAAACTTCACCACTGCCGGGTTCACAGCGTTGTCTGATGGAACAGTGCGGAAGAAGTTGGGGTACTTCTTCTTGTCTGCCAGCACAGGCGTTGTCGCAGCAAAGGACAGCTGCAAAGAATATCAAGAGGGAAAGAATCAGAAATTAGAGGAAAAAAAACCCAAGAACAATATACTCTATGAAGAAGCACTTGAAAATACAATGTCAAACACAACAAAGCCCACTTTTGCTATAAGATGGTTAGATAAGGTTTTCATAATGCATATGGCAGTAAGAAATGTCATTATTTGAAAGTTTACATAAAGTATTAGATAAATCAACTTCAAATGTCAGCAAAATAGCACCTTCAAATTGTCTAGATATCTAGTCATACATACCCCTGTATGCATGACCTTTAAACTGTGTGTGTGTGTGTGTGTGTTTACTGTTTACTGTTTGAAAGCCTGTGCACCGCCATGTTGAAATGACGTAAATGATGATGCAAATCGTCTCTTTTCATTCCATTGAGTTCTATAGGAGGTGAAGCATTCAGGATCATTTAGCAGCTTTTTCAGTCAAAATGACAACTTGTGTTGCTTTGGGTTGCTCTAAAAGTCAGTAAAAGTTAAAAAAAAAAAAAAAAGAGTCGACGTAAACCTCTTTTGTTTACCAAAATTTGATGAACAAAAGAGGTTTATATCGACTTTTGTAACTTTTACTGTTAGGCATAGATCTTCTAATAACATTTCAAAGGTTTTAGGCCACATTTGTAAAAACAGTGGAGGATCCCTTTAAAATACTATTTTAAAAAATAAACTAAAACCTAATCAGCAAAGACTAGGCAGCAAGAATTTTGAGATTTTAACAAAGCTGAAACAGCTTTTTTTAATTGAATGATTAGTATTTATTTTTGTTCTTCTTATACTGTTGCTGAAAATGTGAAATTCTCCTCCGGGGATCAATAAACGTGTACATTAATTTAATAAATATTTTTGTCATATGTTGTATTTTACTTGTGAGCGTAAATCTTTTATTTTGTAATTTTGGACACAGGAATCAGGCAAATATTTGGCTGCATCTAAAAAAAAAAAACAGGGAGATTCAGAAGTTTCCAAGCCAAAGTTTGAGATCTCCTGAAAATGTAGTTGCTGCTGCTGAGTTGCGATAACAAGGCACCGTGCTCCACTTTCAGTGTCCTATCTGTGTTAATTTAATGAGCGATCTCCATCAGTGCATGGTTAATTACATACTTTGTAGAGATTAAGCAGAACTTGTTATTCACGATAGCGATCAACGCGAGGATATTATTATTCTGAATAATTCAGACCAAGAGGGTCACGGTGCTCGAGCACCTCCTAACTTTAAAGATAAAGATGGATCCGTTTATTTTGACCTTATCCACTCATAGGCTGCATCATCCATTAATCACGCTGCTGATCTTCTCAATGTAAACGCGCGTTACTAAAAAGTGATAAATTGCGTTAAAACTGAAACGTAAGTAACCAGTGACTCGCTCTAAATGGCATATCTTGTTGTTATGAATGAACTCAACCCAGACAGGTTTTATAGTCACACATGAATAAAATAACGTTCAAAAAACAACAACAAAATGGACTGCAGCCATCATTTATGCAGAGATCGAGACCCTTATCTCCCTACCATTGTTAAAACCTAACAACATCCAGCCCGTCTCAGAAGAACTCTAAAAGTCCCCTCAGCATCGCTGTAAACACGATGGTTTTATTCACTGACACAGGCACAACGCTTTGACTGATCTCTAACAAGAGAATGTGATATTTTCAACAAAACACTTTCTCTTCTTGACTGCATCGGGAAAGCACCTCATGATTAAAACAACAAAAGGGAGAAGCAATATGTAGTATTGTATGTATATATGATCATTCGACCTCCCCGAGGCATTTCAAGTTCATGGAGGTTGTGCTGGGAAAATGCTTTCTCCTCCATGTACCGTTTTATTTGTTTAATTTGTCACAACGCAGCGCTGAAGGGGAAACCCCATTGGAGGTGCAACTGGAAGAAAAATAACTAAAATGTCAGATTTCACAGTGTCATGAGCAAAAAGGAGTGTTGACCTCTAAGCTATTAGCAGTTTATGAAGCCGGTTTAATAGCCGTGGAAACCTTTGAAAGGTAGGAAAAAAATAATTAAACACTTTCTTTCATTTGACACTTACCATTAGAACAAAACATCATGTTAAAATGACAAAAATTACACAAAGCTATTTGACAATCACCATCCTTTTTCAAGACCGCATTGCAAAATCAGTTAAAAGCTGTATTTTAACCAATAAATCCAATGTATGGGATGCCTGCAGGGACACCAAGTGGTTTCATGTAATTGTATCTAGCTGCATTTCATAGGTTGTGATTTCATATCAATTGACAATATTATCGGAATGGTCTGCCAAATCTGAGCTTAGTCCAGTGACATATATAATTAATACAGTATTTATTATTATTTAACAACTTAGCCTATACAAGAAGACAGTCATCAACATCCCCCACCAGATTGGTTGTCATTATAACTCACAACCTTTTCCTAAATGTCCTAAAACTAAGAACTTAGATAAATACATATTATCACATCAGAATATAAAATTACTATCTATCTTAAACAGTTTGTAAGAATAGCTGTCCCCTTTGAAGATACCTCAAACAGAGTAAAGAAAAACGGAACAAGGGCAATAACTCTGGAAATAATAATTGCACGCTTCTCATTTTCTAACTCCATCAAGGTATTGATACCCTGAAGCCACACACAGAATTTGGTTATCCTACCTTAAACAGCTTCTGAGAAAAGCTGTCCCCTTTAACTCGGATGGACAGACGGACGGAGCTCAAACCTATATCCCCCTTCACACTTTGTGGTGGAGGATAATAAACTTTTGGTGATAGAATATTTTAATCACTTTCCACTTATGACTACATTTTCCTTATATTGGTATTGTTTTAGAAAAGTATACACGCCTATTCTCCAGTACACAGGATCTTGGTTAAACCAGTGTAACCCATCTTAAAAGCTCTGCTATAATATTTCTACTCCAAATAGCTGGAAAACTACAGATCATTTATGAGTGATACTTTGGTTTGTGGCTTTCTGATTACATGCTGAAATATGGACAAAGTGATTGTAAAATGCATACAGACTACTCCATCTGTATTCATATAACATTAAGCAAGAATGGGCCCACAGGTCACTAACAATAATACATAATTGGCCTAAGTATGTATTTTGCTGACACGCAGTAGCTATAACAAAGGAAGATAAAGAATAAATTAGGAGAATAGATAAATGTGGTGATGGCATGCTAAAGTCTTGCTACATTTACAGTTTTTCCTTGAAATGTAATATAAAAACATTTAAAATTAAAATGTAAATCAATAATGTGAATAAAAAAAAAACAGTTTTAAAAGATAAAACAGTGAAGCTGGCCCTCCATCACTTTACTGTTTGATATAATTCTAGTATAGTGATGAAATGTGCCAGTGGGCTTAGACTTGCACCATTAAATTCGTCATATTTTTCCAAATTCCAAATAAAACCTAATGTGGTGGGTCAGTCTGGGTCAGTTGAGGCTTAATTTTATAGAGCAGTGTGCATTAAGTCACTCAAGAATAGAAGGAGATCCACTGCGATATTTAAAGCCTAGTCTTGTCTTCATCTAACTGAGCAGACTTTTTTTTTTTCCGAAAAGAAAATCCAAATATAGTCTCATATCGCACATCTGAGAGCGCTGGCTTATGTAAGAGGGTTTCAAAAGCAACTGGTCAAAATAGGACAGGTTTGTGTGAAGAGCTTTTTTTTCCCATGTACACGCGGAATGAAGGAACACCAAGATGAAGACACCTACTCTCACTAAGCCAAACTCTCTCAGACCTCTGCCAGTAATTAAAACCATGACTCCAGGCGACTCACCGACCACAAGGTCACTGAGGCTTTGGTTAACACGACTGAGACATTGTTTGACCCGTTTTTATGAAGACTCCAGTTGAATCACTGATTTCATTACTGGGTTGATCTTGTTAGACACTTAATATGCACAGGCGCGTATCACAATATATCTGAGGTCACTGCATTTGCATAGCTGCACCTTATTTTAAACCTAAAATTTTTTTTACAAAAATCAGACGTGTTTATGCAACAGAACAAAACTGTATGAATAATAGATCACATCCACGCAAACAGAGAAATGGAGCGTGATATTGTTGTGAAGATGATTCAGTAACTCAGGAAAAGTTATACAACTTCATAAATCTGACCAATTATATTAATGTGTCATTTTTTGACTACTCATAGATGGGGTTGGGCATCATTTGGATTTTAACGATTCCGATTCTCAATTTCGATTCCTGTATAACATATATTGTTTGTATATTTGGAGCTGTAACGAAATGAATTTCCCCCTGGGATTAATAAAGTATTTCTGATTCTGATTCTGATTAAACGATTCTTGATTCCGATTCTTTGAGTTGTACAGGTAAACAGATCACAGATTTCACAGGAGAATTTTTACATTTGAAAAAGCCTTTACACTGGCCATTTTTATGAATTCACTTGGTTGATACAGTTTAATTTGGTTGTTGTACTGTAACTAAGGTATTAAATTACAAAGGTCCCCAAATGTAACTGTAAAACGGAAGCTTGCTGAAATAACACTACAAACAAGTTGGCGATGACGCACTGGTGATGACATAATCCAAGATGGCGGCGGCCCGGACTCCAGCCTAGACTATTTAATAAGAGCCTTAAAAGACATGTATATAAGGAAAAGAGTGGTGGAGGGAGGCATAAACATGCAGACTTTCACACGGACACACACAGACTTATTAAACACGCATGGACCTCGGTAAATGCGGTAAATGGAACAGGCTTCACCGGACGGCTGGCACTAGGACCCGGAGGTGGAGTAAATGTGTCCCCGTACTGCATGTACAGGCTGTAATATCACAAAGTTTATCATTTCACCTCTGGTTAGAGCTACTATCTTTACCAGGGAGCAATTAATTTTTTCCTGGTGATTGTTTTCCAGAGTTTTATTATTGGGCTTTTTACCGGTGATTAGCTCCAATCTCCCTTCTGCTCCGCGGTCCAAACTGAAACTGTGACCAGACGCGCGCTCACTCACACACTCACTCACGCACTCACACACTCACACAGCAGTTGCTACAGTCACGTTCTTACACAAACCCAGCGTAAACAAACTAGTGCGGGCATTTAGGAATAAAAAAAAACAATCAAATCGCAAACATCTTCGTAACGGTTCCGGAACCGGACGTGCCCAACCCTACTCATAGATTACAATACCTCTTCAACTCTCTGTTTGGATGTTAGTTCAGACTATGTGCTGAACACATTACACCTTGTAAGCTCCGTACTTTGTTTACTGGACATCTGCAAACCCATTCAGTTAGTTTTCCCAGCCTGGCCTGATAGTAGAGCTTCTTCTTTACTGCTGACTTCACTTTTGTACACACTGTTTTTTAGGCTCTAGGGTCTTGTATAGCGAATTTACAAGCCCCACAACATGTTGGACATTCATGCTCAGTGATAACGAATTAAAAGCTTGAGGGAGAGCTAAACATTAACAACTGTGTTCGTAAATACCCACAGGGAAGATCTCACTGTTGCAAAATGTGTATTACTTTTTTATGCTCGACAACAACATGATGCAATGGAATCTGCTGCAAAAAAGCAAATTATGTAATTAGTTTGGTTGATATGTGAATTGTGGTATAATGAAACCATTTGTAAAGAATGGCCATCACATAATATCAATACAAACCAATTACAAATATTTTATACTACTATTTCATACTTTCTCTGCTATAATTAGGCTATTTATTCAACAAAATGCAATAGTAATCATTAATTTAATAGTAATAGTAACATTTGTAGCCATTCTGCTGTGCAACACACATCACTGTAGCCCTTAAGAGGTAGAACCTGATAGAGCTAATCTGATCTCTCTATGCCCGATCACGATGACATGGAGTAACCTTGTTTTCTAAATGTATTACAAAAACATGTGCTAAGTGTTATGGCAGGCAGATCAAAATGTACGAGTTCATACATTTCAATTTAAAATAACTCTCCAGAACTAAACACCTCGACAAACTCAAACCAACCCTGATATTTGGGTTGTCACTCCAAAATCTTTTCGTCTCTTTGCATAATAGTGTTCTTTGAAGGGATAACACATGCAGAATAAGGAAGATGCAGGAGCGTGTTTAATCACACTGACAGATCTAATAGGATTGATTGGTCCTCGAGGGGCTATTTGTGTTGTTGGCCTTTGAATAAGGAGGTGGCTATTGCAGAGAAGCTCAATAAAAGATCAAAAGTGAATGGATATCAGTAACAACTCATAGATTTCAGCTGCTCATATGTTTGGTTTAAATCACGCAATCAACCAACTTCAGAATGCAAAGTCCTATTTTAACATCACAGCAAATGAGTATGTGAAGAATTCTTAAAACTGAACCATTGGATGCAACATTTTTGCGATGTGGACTTGCACACTTGTTTTTTAACAAGATAGTTAAAAGAATGACAGGCGCTGACAGGGCAAATCCAGCTCAGCCAAGCCACACTCATTATCTCTTGCCTTGCCAACAGCACAGCAGAATCAAAGCCATCCATCCTGCCTGCATCCCAGGACCTCTGAAAGAGTAATAGCGAGGTGATAGTGGAACTGTTGATCAGGAAGCTTGCAGGTGGTCTTTGGGTTTATTCAATATTCAAGAGAGACATTTGGTACACCACGGGAGTTCCTAGCTGGAGAGTTAAGGGTGAGGGATAAGCTTTGGACCCCACACTGACTGTATCCCGATATCATTAGCAACAGGACAGAAGGGGGGAAGGGAAAAAACAATCAATTGATTGAGAAGCCCATTGGAAGCACAGTCAAGTATGACGAAGGCGTGGAGACAGTGAAGGAAATGTCACTAACTTGAGAAAAAGGCCCCAGTTAAAGAAAAGTTGATCTGTGTTAGTGCACAGCGTTCATGCATCTCCACATATCAGGCCCGATTATCACATAGCTCACTTGTGCATGTGTTGGTGGAAAACCGTAACCCATTTTATCCAATTATGGAAAGAGATGTGCAGCAGTAAATTCAAGTCATCTTATTTTATGGTTGAGTAAGTTGGGTGTTAAATTGAGGGGAGTAATTCTGCTTGTTTCCTTAACCATCTAGCTCTTTGAAGAGAGAATGACAGAGATCATAATGCTACTTAAATATCTGATGTAGGAGTTTGAGACAGGAAAAAAAATGCATTCCATTCCAACCTGCTGTCATAGTTTGGAGATAACAAAAGCATACAAATCAATATTGCAAACACTACAGTGCTAATGCTGATAGAAAGAATACTCTTTCAATGACTATATTAAAGCCAGTCATCCACACAAACAAAATTATAATTCTTTTTCTGTATTCCACATTGCTTAATAAAAAAACTACAACAATCACTATAAACTGTTGGATTTTTCACCCAGGTTGGATTATTTTTCTGTTTTGAAGGGCTCTCCAAGAGGACACGGTTGCTGTCAACAACACTGTAATCTGACACGTGCACATAAAAACAGTGAGAGCGGATAATGCACATCATCACATCTTTTGCCCGCTAACCACACTCTCGACAGGTGAGTGATGTGACGGTGGCCTCCACTCTAACAGCTTATGGTCTGCAGCCATCTGTACTCTAATGTGTCAATCATGTAGCTAATACCAGCATGTGCACACTCATGCGTACGCATGATTTGTCTGGGTTTGCTGGACCCTACATATTACCGCAATATGTCACTACGTTTTCAGGTCAGTGGTTCTCGACATTTATTTTAATGCTGTCACAAATTAACATCTGAATATTAACTGCAGGCACAAGTTAGTCAGATGGCTTCCTTGGGTGGACTTTTTCCTGACCCCAGACGACCATAGAAGAAATTATTTTAGGAGGACATTACAGGGCTAAATGATGTGAACCTGAACTTCTAATGGGATTAAATCCTGAGTTGCTTTAATATTTAAAGACAGGACTAGTTCCTTCATATAATGTGACCAACGTTCATCAATTGCACAATGTTTGGTGTTTGGGTTGGCCTTGTCAGGCACTTAATAGCACATGTAGTAGAGAATGGGGTTGGTTGTCACACTCGTTATAACTTGCCCAATAGAGGGCACTGTCACAAAAACATTGACATTGAAATTACTTTTTTCATGGCCATTTGGAAATATTAAAGCTGTAGTATGTACGTCTTTTTGGGCGTCATCTGGTCAAAAATAATACCTTTTCAGCATATTGCAATTCAAAGTGTTCTGAGAGGAGACTGAACCTCTACACCTTCTCTTTCTACAAACCATGTGCTCCATGAGCTGTTTTGAGCGTTACTATTTGTTGCTCAACTAAAGTCGATGCACATTCACGTCCTATCAGTAGTGAAGGTGCAATGGCAGGCATTGTGGCAGGAAAAGTCCCCAGGCACAAGGACTTACACAGTAAAGTAAGCCAAAAAAGGAAGTATTAAGTATTCATTGAAATCAATATTGATTTGTGTCTTTTATGTAAAGGAACATGTGGAATAATTTTGTTAAAAACACAGAGAATGGACAAACTTTGCCAGATGTTAATGGCAAATGGACTTGATTTATATTGCGTTTTATCTGTACACTGAAGTAGTCTCAACACGCTTTACAGATCAGCTCATTCATCTATTCACACACCAATGGGTCTGAGCTGCCATGCAAGGCGCTAGTCGACCACTAGGAGCAACTTAGGGTTCAGTGTCTTGCCCAAGGACACTTCGACACGTAATAATTTGACAGCCGCCAAGGTTAGTGACGTCTGCATGGTGAAAAAACTACAAATTTCTGAAAATGAACTAAAAGCACCTTTATAACACTTTCCCCTGATATAATCTAAAAAATCACACGGTTTGAATGTAAATCAAAGGAAAAGAGGCTACCAGGCTTCGAGGAACAAAAGTGAAACTAAAACGTTGAGAATGGTTGCTCACATTCACCTTCCACTCTGAAATATGAATTATGTTGAATAAGTGGCTAAAAATGTCTCTGATCCCTTTTCACTGAACCACAGTGTCTGTTTTATGTCATTTACAATCTGATAACATGTCTTCCATATAAAAACAAATGGGTTTTAGATTATTTATTTAAAGTTATTCAAGGCATATTATTGCATTGGTACGGTCATTGAATTTCCGTGAGCGCTCGGGTGTGTGTTTCCCTTTAAATGTTGCAAGGAATTGTGGGTCAGCATTTTCTCATCTCCTCTGGTAAAGGATGCATCAGTGTTTCCTAGGCTAAAGGAGGTAAAAAAAAAGGAAGCATTGAGCCTCCTTTCCTGAGCTTAAGAAGAACTCGGACGCTCTTCATCACGGCCGCCACTTAAACACGTCTGGGGGGTGAAAGAACAGTGAATAGTAAAGGAGAAAGGAGGGACTATTCGGACGCAGCCATAGACAGGTATAGACTCGGATCGAACCCCAAACCTCCTAATCAGAAGACGACCCCTCTACCACCTGAGCCAATGGTAGTGAGGGGGGTGAAGTTAAATCAAAGACATGCACTGCCAAGACGTTTGGGATAAATTACAACACTAGAAAGATACTGCACCAAAATAGATGACCAAGAGACTGCAGGGAGGGATGTCTGCCCACACACATAGCCCAGTGGGTTCTGTGAAGAACTGTATGGCTATTTTGGCCAAAATATCTCCAAAATTCAAAGTTATCATCATTTAAAGGGGACATATCATGCTAAATCCACTTTTTTAGCCCTTAAATGCATTTTGTTGTATATTTAGAGTGCTTAGAAGTACAGAAAAAATCAAATTAGTCTCTTCAGGTGCTCCGTAGATATCTTTATATTCTGTTTTGGTCATATTTTTCAATCTGTTTCGATTTTTCTATTCTCTATTAAGTTTTTTGAACTATTACGTCACAGTATTTGCAGCGGAACTGCCAAATTAGGACATCGACTCCAGGCCCAACACTTCGAGCAATCCGCCATTTTTATTTCTCGCGGCGATTTTGTAGTCCAAGCTCAAGGATGCCGAAGTTACGAGAGGATAAGTCAAAATGTTTGGTTGTTGGATGTAGTAACCCACACGCTTCATTACACCGTCTCCCAGCATCAGAACCTTTTCGAAGTGCCTGGTTGAGTTTTTTTTTCACGGAAATGTACCCACATCTGTGGGTAAGGTCATTTTTGTGTGCACGAAGCACTTCAAGGATGACTGCTTCATCAACCTCCGCCAGTATAAAGAAGGATTTGCCGAAAGACTTTGTCTGATTGAGGGTTCAATTCCTTCTATCTTTGGAGATGACAAACAGAGCACTTCGGTAAGCTGTAAATAACGCTAAAAAGTGTGATGATAAGACGTCCCTGTCATTGTTTTGTTAGCATTAGCAGCTGCTTAGCAGTTGCACCGTCTTCAGACTTCATATGTTAGCGCTGTGTGCTCGTTTTAGATCCTTGATGATATGGCCTACGTGATTTAATTTAAGTCTAAAGTTTTCATTAGTCATTTCATTTTGCCGTTTTTGGCTCCAAAAAGACTGTATTAAAATGCATTTCGTGACATTAGCTTGGCGCTAGCGTTAGCTCGGTGCTTGTTAGGGTTCTGCAGGTTCATCATCTTCATTTTCATCTCGCTCCGCCAGGTCAGACTCTGGCTCGAACATGTAAGGCTGGATGGACAAGTCTTCCGTTGTTGACATTTTGTAAATAACCTCTGAATAAAAAGTTTATGCGCCGCTACATAACCATATCTCTTCTATCAAACTTCAAAAATGGCCGAGCAGGGTGGAGTTGAACCGAGTGTCACCTCTGTATCCTGAAGAGGGGGCGGGGTATGAAGTGTCTCATTTGCATTTAAAGAGACCGCACCAAAACGAGTTGCTTTCAGTAGCATATCAGAAAAGGGGTAGAAAAGGGGCCTGTGGAGCTATAATAATGAGGAATTCAGACCCAAGCATTGCAGTTCCGCTTTATATAGACCACAACTGTATGATTTATATCTAAAAAGAAAGGATTTAAAACCATGATATGTCCCCTTTAAAGAAAAACAATAATAAAAAAAATCCAATTGAAATAATATGGGACAACTGACCCTAAGATGTGTTGATGAGGAGATATTCACACAAGAGTAAAAAATTGTGACGACCAACCCTGTTTTCCCCATTCTTCAGCTGTATTTAAACTTTTCTGCTTGTGACTGCATAAAAATTTCCATTCAAACATGCGGTCAAGGAATCTCTGCACGAGGCATTCATTTATTTGATGCCGTTATTTCTGACCATCTTGCACTGACTTACCACACACAAATGTTTCCTCCTACGAAGACCCTCCATTATTCATACTGCTCAGTCTTTTCCAAAACCACACATCAAAGACAAATGCTAGAGGATTAACAAGGAATGTGAGTAACAGGCAGAAAGTCACGGAACTGTCACAAAAAAAGATTTGAATTAAAAAAAAAAAAGATTTTATATTAATGTGTGCATGGGAAGATGTAGAAAAGCAGATTGAAATGTTGACTTCATTTTAAGAACACTATAGTCTCTGTACTTTAGTCCGGTACAGTGGTAGAACCACCACCATGACAAATGGAATGTGTTTTCAATTTCTAGAAGTTTCTAAGGGTTCAACTCAGTTCCTTGGGGGTTGAGATTTGTGTGTTTTCTATGCTTCAGCAGAGCTTTGTGATCTCAAAGCTCTGCTGAAGGCTGAATAACAAGCCACTCCTTGCAATCTGTTGTGTTGGAACAGGGCTAATGTCTAAAACATGCAGGGCAGCGGTGATGCAGGAACAGTTTGAATCCATTGGCCATAGACTCAAAAGGAGTTGGTATAAACTAAAAGGGTTTAAGGCTAATCAAACAAAAAATTATTTCATACTAAAGACCAAACACATGAGCACATGTGTCCAACAGTTTCACATGATGGCAAAAAAAGCATGTTGATGGGAGTGTGTGTGTGGGTCATATTAGATAAAGAGCTTTCATATGGTATTAATCAATACAAAATGCATTCATCTTGGGGAACTGACTGCGCATGTGCAAACACATAAAAACACTATGGGAACAGAGGGAGAGCAGCAATGTTTTGGGAGGGGGTGTGGCCTCCTCCTGCCTTACAGCGGAGTGAGACTGTGCAGCGTCTCTGCCGTACCAGAAAATAGCGCTGTTAAGTAATTTGGGCAATGAAACGCACAAAATGCTGACACTCTCAAACTTATAGGTACTGTAGGCTATCGGAAATTGAAAAATAAATCATTTATAATTATATTATAATTAAAACAAATGATAAAAATATCAATTCACCCTTTGGTAGGCACTGCCTACCTTGCCTACCCTGACTGCACGTCACTGGATGTCACTGAGAGATTAGACACACCCCTCTCACCACCTCTACTAGAAGATCAACCTTTAGAAAGCTGTGTTTTTTATTCTGGCAACATGTCATCCTTGGAGAATGGAGATGAGTAGCAGTGAAGTATCACCATCATTGACGAGGGCATTTTTTTTTGTATGTATTGAATGTGCTGAGCAGGTGTTGACATGATCAGCCACGAATTGAAAGAACAAGCTGTTGAGTATCTTTGGGCAATGAACAAAGTATGTTTGTAAAAAGGTTCAGTCAATGGTAAACAAGGACGAGTGGCCAATATGTTTAAAATGGACCAATTAATATTTTTGTGTCCTTTACTTGATAGCATATTGCATTTTTACATTTCTTTATTTACTATATTTAGCTTTTTACTATGCATTGGTTTCACCGTTGACTGCAATTCAAACCAAAACCTAGATAAGGAAAGTAATCCATGAACGCCACAGGAAGCCGGAAAAAGTGAGCATTGAGTGATGGCATTCTGTGGCCCGGCTTCATAACTATTCTATTTATAAATTGAGATTTGATACCGTAACCTGAAATCTCACTGTGCTCCATGCTGCTGCCACTTGGCTGCCAATGAATGATTAATGAGCAGATGCTGAATTGTGGAGACCATTATTGTTCTTTTCTCCTTCACCCTCCTCCTCCCCTGCTCTCTCCATCCATCGCTCTTTACGTCGACTCCGTCAGAAGCTGGAGATTACATCGAATGAGCAAGTATTTATGGACTCAACACAGAGCAAAATGTGTTTGTCATTTAATCGAGATGAAGGATTAGTTGAAGTAAAAAAAAGAAAAAAGAAAAAAGAAATGACGTGGAAAAACAATGATACTTAAAAAAAAGCAGAAGCAAACAAAGTAAAGCTAAATGACATTGATTTGGAAAATAACTAGAAACGATGACTGAGTGTGGAAGACTTGTGCCTCATGTTTTTAGCTCTAAATTTTCATTTTATAATAGGAAGAAGACTGAAAGTACAAGAAATGTTGTAAATGTCACAAATTATCCTGAATTGCTCGTAAGGAGTTTCCAACTAAGGTGTTGATGTGATTGCTTATTGATTCTTTATAGGTGGAAAGACACTGGTGTAGAGTCAGTTTATGGATGCAGAGCCTCTTCTTGGCGAAACAATAGCTTTCTGATGTGAAATAATTTCCATTTGGACTTTACTCTCTTAACTTTTTAACAGTTTTTCTCACGTACATAGGGCTCTATTCTCCCATGTGCGTAAGTCCAAAAATCCGCAAAGCAACACTGTTTTTGGCTGTGTGCTATTCTCCTCCTGTACTTAAGTCAGTCGCTGCACGGCTTCATCCCAGTTACACACTGTGGGTGGAGCGGCCCTGAAATGTGGGCGTTCCCATTTAAAACCGGCCTTAAACGCATTCTGCCATCCGCTTAAGTCGTTTTCCTCTTGCGTGCTTCTAACCCTGGAATAAGTGCAGCGCCCCGATAAGGTGAAACATTGTGTCGCACTAGAAATATGGACTTAGTTACATTTTAAGGCACACAGACCAGTGCGTCATGGAGCTGCCCGAGCTGCTGCTGCTCAATTAATTAAAACAGACGCAGACTTCTGTCCACGTTGCCACAGTGATGTCCAACTATTTTCTTACTATGTCCAATGTATAGCCGCAGTTTAATCCACTACAGAATAAACAATAAGTGAAACAAGCTGTCATACGGAGGTTGGTGAAATGTGTGTTGATACCAGAAATGAATGGAATGGATCACATCAGCTCCATAACACATTAAACAATTTATATTTAATAATGTGCATTATTTAGGAAGTCAACTGACTTCCTGTATTGGTGATGATGATGCGCACTGATCATTTCTGAATCCAGGAATGTAAGGAGTTAATTAAATCAGACTTTCCACACATACAAATCTAGCGTTAATATGAGAAGAAAAAGAGATATTTTAACTGTGGCTTGGATAGAAATGTGTGTCCGATCCTCACACTGCAGTAATCTGATCAAATCAACCTGTGACATTGTTTACCAGAAGGCGTTTCAAATTAAAAGGGAGCTTAATAATTCTCACAGATTTCAATGACATTTGCAAGCATTGGGAAAACTCTCAGCCCAAACATCACCGCCACCTTTCCATCAGACCTCCTCCATTGACAGACTACGTGATTTTGGCCTCCTTACACGCGGTGGGCGTGTCAGCAGCCTCGACGGGAGAATACGAGCAGGAGAGAATTAAGTAACTGCAGGTGCGCAAAAAAGCGCTTAAGTCCAGATGGGGGAATAGACCCCATAGTGTCCAAGCAAATGAATAAAAAATGGCAAATTGTTTATAATGCATAAGCATGCCCTTTTACTGATTCTCTATGGAGCATTAATACACCTCATTGATGGGTTTGTATGGACAGTGCAGCACACACATAATGACAAACCATATATAATGTGAGAGAGAGCAAATGTTTCACTTTAGATGATAAGAATTAGCAAATTCCAACTTTCAAATATCAAATATGATTTATTTTTCATTATTAGCTCTCTTTTCTGCCGTCTATAATCCAAAGAAACTCAGTCGTTCTTTCTCCATCTATTGAGATTCAGATATAACCACCTCCACCCCATTGCTATTCAATTAACCTTTTTTTGAAAGCAATAAATAAAAAACACGAATGCACATCAAACAGACATTGAAGAAAAGTAAGAAGAAAAAAACTTGATCATAAGATCGTACAGGAAGCACCTGGACAGTTTTCTGTACATCTCTTTTTTTTTTATTTATTTTTTTTCCATTCGTGTTTTTATGCAAATCAGAATCAGATGATGAGATCGAAAAATAGAGATCGCATGATGATTGCTCAAAAACATGCAACACTTGTCAAAGCATGCTGTGAATATAAGGGACAGGTGGTTCTCTCCTTCTTAACTCACTTTTAATTATTTCATTTTATTTCACAATGTGCAATCACAATAATTACAATGAGTTCTAAAAATTATTTTTAGAAGATTTTTACATCATAAATTTCAGTTACTTTACGACACTACACTAAAATATACTTCACCATACTGCACAACGCTACAATACTATACTATAATACATTTACTGTATTATACTTTGAAAATCTCCTCAAACCTACAAGTTGGCTAATGTAAGACAAAAAATGGGTGTTTGTTTCCGTAAACAAGTGACTTTAACATTTTGTTATCAATTCTATAGCTTAAACTTCGAAAGGTTTAAAGGTTCTCTGCTAATCTTTTCAACAAATCTTGTTCCTGTTTGGTTGCCTCAAGAATGTGTTGATGCATGTTCATTTTTCATGTGGTTTTTTTCTTAAGAATTTTATATTTTTATAGTGCTTCGAGATGACTATTGTTGTAATTTGCACTATATAAATAAAGTTGAATTGAATTGTCAATCTAATTTGATTCAATCTGTAAAATTGTTTTTACATTTGTTACATTTTTCTGGTTTGGATACCATATCATGAGCAATAACAATATACTGTACATACTTGTGTTGCTTCCAGTATGCTCCTCCCATTGTATTGTTAAATTCATATAGCTTTTAGAATCCTAACAGCTATCCCTATCTATAACAATAACAATATCTCAGAGGAGGGAATAATTGATATATACAGTTTAGGCTAAAAAGAAGCAGAAACAATGATCTAAACAAAGAGTTGACGGCAACACAAAGAAACATGTGCTGATGAACATTGATGAACGCTGACAGAAAAACAAGCAAAACAACAATAGAGAATGATGTGGGATGTGAAAATTGTGTTAGTTCAGGTTTTACAAACACTGGAACACAAATGTAACGCCACAAACTTTCCCAACGACAGCAAAAAAAGAGAAATGGAAAGAACACCCTAAAAAACGCTAAAAAAAAAGACATTGAGTACCAGAATACCAAGATTTCTAATCTTCACCATTTTGATTAAACCAAAACAAGCTTTAAAATTGCTTTTGTAACATTAGTTTAAAGTTATGGCTGTAGCTATCATTAAAAAGATGCAAGTGAGGCCTTTAGGAATGATATTAATCCAGTTGAATGAAAATGCAACATTCCAAATCTTCTTTCCTTCCCTTCCAATACACCCTCAAACAGAATTACATTTATGTTTTACCTTTTGGAAACTTTATGATTTAACCCTCAATGAAACAGTGTAATTGTCTATGAAGCTATAGGACTACTACAGTCAAAATGAATACTGAAATCTTTCAAAACATGAGAGCAATAACAATAAATGTGGACATTCTTTAATAATATTGAAGCTTACTTTTTAGTCATTTTGTGTGTGTTTTCTACATTTTGTGTTTTTGTAATTTTTTATTATTAGCACAATGCCGGTCGGAAGTATGTTTTCATGTAGGGGCTTAAGTAGAGTTGTCAATTATGGCCAAATGAGTATGTGTTTGAGGGTTGGATGTACAAAAAAGTGTACATACTCTGTACTCTGTAGCATATGTACGGGTGCAAAGTAAAATAGCATGTGCGATTTCCCTGGTTTAATTCTATGCGCATGATGAATTGATAAAGTTTGCACCAATGCTGCAGTTTAAGTAGAATCTGATGAAAGACACGTAAATTCATACAAATAAAACTATTTATTTAGCATTTCACATTTATTAGTGCAGGGGTGCTTATCATCCAAGGTCAGTCATTAATATACAAACAGATATAACTTAGCGAGCAGACTGAGAATAACTTCATCTATAAATCATGTGTGGCTCGTGTGTGTGCGTGCGTGTGTGTGTGTGTGTGTGTGTGTGTGTGTGTGTGTGTGTGTGTGTGTGTGTGTGTGTGTGTGTCTCGCTACTCCTCCATGGGCTCACACACACGCAAGCACTTCAGCCGCGCACATGCACACACTCAGCGACTCACATCAGGTTGAAATGTGTGTCTCACGCCCAATGAATGAGACTTGAGAGCTTTGCTAGTATATCAGTGTGAGTGTGGTTGCTCAGACGGCCCACTCCCCTCCCCGGTCTAACCCTCAGTCAGGTGTAACCCGGGTTGATTTCAAAATAAAATGAAAATAAACATTTTGAAAAGTAATCGCCAAAATATGTTTCCTCAAGAGAGAAGTCCACAAGAGCTCAAAACTTGTGAAAGAGCCTTAAACTATCTTCCTCTCTCTCACTCGTGGGTCTGCATAGCTTTGTGTGTGCAAATGTCTGGTGCGTGCTCACGTAGCTACTCAAGCTCTTCAGCGATTGGCTCTGGCCGCACACGTGATTCTTGCTTGCCATTTGATTGGCTCTGGCACACATCGGAGCTGTGCAGTGATTGGCTCTGGGGGCACATGTGACCCTAGTGGCTGCGCTTCGCTCGCGGTAGACAATTTTATGAAATTACTCATTCACTGTAGCATTGCAGTACAAACAAATGCTACGTTGCACAGCTTTGAACCAAGCTGCAGCTATGTAGCAAGTATGAGCTTTGTAACTGAACACCAGAGACATTTGAGGAACAGTCAGACAGACAGACAGACAGACAGACAGAGAGAGACAGACAGACAGACAGACAGACAGACAGACAGACAGACAGACAGACAGACAGACATTCCTTGCTTTTATAGAGAGATGTTATTTATTTTAGTTTTAGAACAGAACAGAAACAAATGGGTTGAAAGGTAGATGGAAGTTTACTTTTACTTTACAACATACATTTTGTCTCTGTTGAATATTTATAATCAGGGACAGAAACTAAGGCCATAGAGTGATAAAATGCTTTATAGTACTGATTTACAGTCAGTTAATCAAGCTAAAACTATTCATTATGTTATTGCAAAATCAACTGATGGAAAGCTAATACTTAAGTGCAGATGAACAACGAGCTAAATGTGAACTAAAGTAATTCAAGAAGAATCAACTAAAATACCCATTAGTGCTCACAGCTTGAAAAAAAAAAAAAAAAAAAAAAGCTCAGAGTGAATAACTGGGCAAAGAAGGACTTTAATATACGCTTGTTATACACACGTGATTGATTTGAAAACCATTATCGATGTGGAACTAATGTCTCTGCCCTCATGTGTCTGTGTGTTGTTGTGAGTGCCTTCATACCCGAACCTCTTGGTTGCTCATGCAAAAGATTCCATTACAGAAGTAAAGCAATATGAAACCGAACACTGCACTGCAGCACTGCTGGCGTTTGAATGACTTGTCCTCAGTCTGCAGAGAGAGAGACTGCTTGTGGTGGGAGAGTTGCTGTAATTGGTTATGCATTCTTGAAAAAGTTCCCCTTAAGTCAATATTACTCAGACCACCAAGTCCATTTCCCCTTTTCATTCCTTCGCTCCATTCATAAAACAAGACAATAACGTTATCTCAGCGTTAAAGCTATACCCCCGCCCTCTCTTTGCCTCATCCTTACTTTTCCCTCATCTCTCTCCCTTAGACAGAAAATTTGATTTGCAGGCTATCCTCTCTCTACATACAGCCTCAGATGAGATGGCCCAAAGATATTAGCCGGGAGATGAAAAAATATCGCATTGTTTTGCATACCAGTGTTTTCCTGTGAGGGGAGCCTTGTAGTACTCGCTTGTGTGATCTCAGTTCTACATTGTAATGGTACTAGACACTTGAAGTCACAAGTAGGGGTGACACAAATCCTGAGACAAAACATGAAAAGGTAAAAAATGGTAAGAAATTGACACTTGTAGAGTGGGATGGTTTAGTTACTTTGTACGTCAGTGTGAAGTATTTGTGTTGATTATGTGCATCTCATCCAGTTGCAAGAGTGAAAATGGTTTGCTTCGATTCCATCAGGAGTGAAACACATCAGCTCCGATATAGTTAAAACTTGATTTATTGGATAGGAATAAAAACAGTTTTAAACCAAAAGCTTGAATGTGAGAAGTTTTGAAGTGCTTCAAGCAACTTAGGGAAGATTGAGAATAGATGGTGATGGACACCACTGAGAATAAAATAAGCTGTTTCTAGTTCTCTTTGAAGTGCTAAAATAGTAGGTGCTTAACAGCACACTTGGTGTTCAGAAGACCAAAAAACTAATTCCTCTTGTATTTCCGGATTTGGCTGTGACTCAGACTTTAAAACATGTGAAAAGCCACATTATTCATGCCAAAACAGAGACATGAACACATTTGAGTCTCTGGTGGATAAAAACAGCCTCGTGGCTAACTAGAGCAGTCACAGACACTCCAAACATGCTTTGTAATTTACGTACATCCCATCTTAACTTCTATCAGCTGTGCAATGTGTGAAACTGGCTGCAAGTGCCCAGAAATAAACTGTAGTTGAATAAACCACAGGGGAACAGTGCTGAATAATCAAATATGGCTCTTCCTTCTGCTCTCATTTCCCCAACATGTGACCCACCCTGGGCTGAAGGATTCCTGCTCACAGATTATTTCTCTAGAACCAAAGGGGAGCCGTGGCCTATGGCTTGACGTTGCTAGGGCCGGCCTTATCCCCGGAGATGAAAACAATGCAGAAAATTGGCATCATTTTGAGAAGTTCATACATTCTCTCAACATTTTCACTGTAATAGAAAATACACACAAACACAACCCGGCATTGTGAATCATACACCAAGGCAAGCAGCCGTAATGGTAAGACC
This sequence comes from Gouania willdenowi, assembly GCF_900634775.1. Classification (NCBI taxonomy): domain Eukaryota; kingdom Metazoa; phylum Chordata; class Actinopteri; order Blenniiformes; family Gobiesocidae; genus Gouania; species Gouania willdenowi. Next base: position 13,737,961 of record NC_041054.1, on the reverse strand, counting down.
ACCTGCCTAAAAATCCCAAAATGCAACAATGTAATGTAATCCTTTTTGTTTAATTAATCCTCAACTTGCCGATATGATTGATTATTCGAAAGCTTATCTGTTGGATCGGACCACACAAGCCACACTTTACGCTAGGAGTAGGTAGTTATATTCATTTTATGGGCCACATGAAGAGCCACTATGTAGAGTCATCCAAGTGCTGAACGCGTTCCTACTTCATATTACGACTGAAGCTATCGATTATTTCAGTAGTTCAGTTTTTGAATAAATATTCTGGCCATTAATCAGACAATCTAATAACAATCCTCAGGGCTTCACGGTGAGACTGTTGTTCATCTTCAAGACAACTTGCAAGTTTAATGTGTTTTTTTCTTCTACCTTCAACTTGTGCTCATTTATCACTCTCTCCGGTGCATGGATTTCATTTGCAAAGTGTTTAAATGACAACAGATGGGACACTTGGATGACTCTTATATTTTTCGGTAAGTTTTACATTCCTTGAGCTTCACGCGAGGAAAGATAAGAATAATAATGGCTTGGATTTATACAGCGCTTTTTTCGAGGAGCCTCAAAGTGCAATACAGAAACTATTATTCATTCACACCAGTCATACTTACATATGGACATCAGTCATGACAGTAGTGGTAGAGAAGCATGGCTGCCCTTTCGCCCCTACGGCCCCTCTGACCACCACCAACATTCATGCACAATTCATACCCACTCATACGAGGCGAAGTGGGTAAAGTGCCTTGCCCAAGGACACAACAACGATGACTCAGATAGAGCAGGAATCGAACCCCCAACCCTTCGGTTATTGGACGAACCCACTCTACTACTGAGCCACAGTCGCCCAATATTGCTTCCGAAGCACAGAATCAGAGTTATTTAAAACCTAACCTTTAAAGCACAGTGATTCTCTCTCCTAAATATACTGAAATGGTATGGAGCAGACAAGGATATTTAGAGTTTGGCATTTTGACTACATTAATGACCATTTTAATTAATACACTGAGGGGCGGATTCACAAAAGGTTTAGGGTATTAAAACGTGTGCAAACGTCACTCAACGTGCTAATAAGGAGTACAAAGCCCAAGGAATCAGGTGTGAACTCATTCCATTTAGCGCGTTTCCCTCTGATGAATATGCATAGCAGGCGGATCACCCAGGGGGAGCAAAAATATGGGAGGAGTAAATGCAAATAAATTAATGCAGGGGACGCAATGCATTTCATGAAATCTAGAACTGTTTGCGGTGATAGTTTTAGTACCAGAAAATACCACGACTGAGAAGGAGGTGCAAACACACATGTAGAGATCATCGCTGCCATAAATGTGGACAGAAAACACAGCAGAGATGGAAAAAAAAGGTTCCAGCACACGAGGGTGTGTACGTGTCCGTGTGTGTGTGTGTGTGTGTGTGTGTGTGTGTGTGAGAAAGAGAAAGAGAGAGGGAGACAGAATCAGCAGATCAGATGCGTAATTTACGCATGATCACTGATGGTGACATATGAGAGTGTGCGTGACACAGCGCTGCTGAGACCTGCACTGGATGATGGTCAGTAGTTCATCTTCAAAGAATGCAGACTGATTTACAGACTGTGTTGCTGTATTAACTCAGATCAATTGTAGATCAATAGGATGGTTTCTGTCCTAATCTGCCTATTTTGCATGCACTGACCAGAGCAAAGTTACAGGACCGAACGGAGCACGTACATTAAATGAGGGAGAAAAAAATACCATTAGGTTTAAAAGTTGTTGTTTTAAAATAAATAAATAAATAAATAAACTTTTTTATTTGTTTTTTTAGTTTTCTACATTACTAAATATTTGTGCAGCAGACAGAGAAGTCCATCTGCCTCAAATTTAACTTCCTCGAATGTCAGTGCTTGTGCGCACTGACGTCTCCCCTATTTAAACAAGCAAAATGCTCATTTAAATAGGGGCGGTCTGCACCAGTTCTGCAAGTGCACTAATGATTGCTGCAATCTTAGTGAATTCCACGCAGCAGGTGAGGAAACTGTCACTAAAGGATTTAGGGAAGCAGCTGAATTGCCACCCTTTATTTCAGATATTTGTGAATCCGGCCCTGAAAGAGCTAAACTTGATAAATCTTCCAAACTGGACTAATTCACCCACTTCTGCAAAAGCCAACTCGTGTTCTTTGTTAAATCTGGGTGACTGATGGAGCTTTAAGGGACTGGAGACAGTGTAACGTCCCCATAGTGTGGCTGCAGGGAACAGCTTTCCTTCTGCTGTACTCAGACACACTACGTTTACTACGCCCCACGAAAGACCCCAAGGTGAGTAACTTATCAGTGACACACATTTCAGCAGCGGCATTCTACGGTGTTTTGTTTTCTTGCCATAAATCAGAAACCAAGAACTGAAATAAGGTAATTTTTTTATGTAATTTTGTCATTGTGTATTTTTGTACACATAACAAAAGCTTATGGAAAGGTGGGAAAACTACTACATATCACCGTATACTTTGATTAGAGCATGGTTTTGCAGAATAAGACTGATGTAAATACAGTATGCCTGCTTTAAAATCTGTGCCCTTCATTGCCAGTAAACAAAGCTGTTACACTGGAGCAAGATGCTGTTTTTGTAAAAATGAGACTTTTCTTGATTTATTACTCAAGAACCTAATTGACAATTGCACAAATGATAATTGACACCGAGTCATGGTATTCATAATAACTTTGACTAAAATCAAAGACGTAATCACAATACGCATGTGTTTTTTTAGTTAATGCTTAAAAAACATGTAATATACGAGAGTGCAAACAAAAGGAGATTACTGAAAATAAATAGAACCTATGGTGGTTAGATGGTTTCTGGCATCTCAAGACAAAGAGCCTTTCTAATGCACCTTTGATGTAGTATGTGCTACAAACTGGCACATTACGTGCAATGTACTTGTATTTTCTGAAACACACTCACACAGCGACATTATATTTCTGTCCCAAGAGGCTGTATTAAGCATTTTTACTTTTAACATGAAAAACAACGCAAAAACTTGACTTGAAAAAAGTTTGGAAGAAGCCGTTTGGCAAAGCAACCGGCCATCCCTCACCCCTCTCTTGCCTTCCTTTCTCCTATAGTCTGACCATGATTATAGTCTCACACAATGCTCTGTTGCAAACGTGACTTAGTTGCCAATGTGACCCATTCCCACGCTCGGCATGTAGGGTATAGATCAACGACTCGTCTCTAGTCTCCAAGGTCCCTCAATGAGAGGCATGCCATTAGATCTCTTTCTGTGTTGTTTTTTTTTCCCCTTTGCTTGAAATCTCAGAAGCCATCCGTTTTTAGCTTCCAGTGTGGATATATATTCCTTTGATGTTGTTTTGTGAAAATATAGATAGATCTAGGGGCCTACATGCTGTCTGTAGCACAGTTATATCACAACATCACAACAGGGTGCCTTCTTTCACGAAAAAAAAAGCAACCTTGTTTGTTTTCCTGCTGCTTTTTTACCCAAGATTATATATTTGATTTATTCCTGATCTTATCAACATCAGCACTGCAATGGAAGCTACTCATCTATTAATCAAAAATGACAATGTAGATCCCCATGTGCCCTTCAGATGTAATTGTAGTTGGCTATTAAATGGGTGGATGTGAGCCAAAACTCTAACAGGAATTCCTCTTGATCAACACTTCAGTTGCCACAAGGAGAGTCAGAGGAGCAAGAGGCACCTTGAGCCTCCACCTATGAGTCACTACGCTGTCTACGGCACTTGGAAAAAGACAAGTTAGGATGACAAAAGGACACGTGAAAATAAACTGTTCAGCATAAAACACTGCAAGCAAAACAGCTTTAATGTTAGATTCAAATATTGTTACTAAATAAATGCAAATATGACACAAAATCACATTTAGATGTAATTAGACGGTTAGGTTTGCAAAAATCGGTATTGCAATAAATAGAATACAAACAATAAACATCTGTATTAATGGGAAGTGTCTGTATGGCCTCTTATTGGAATTCATTGACTTGTGAGGAGGATTCAGTCTTGATACAAAATATGGTTGTTTCTCAATCAATTATTAAAATAAAGGATGAACAATTACATTAGAATAAAGGATTGAATTAAAATACTGATCCAGCTTGGTCTATTTTCTGCATGGGACTCCTGTTTGTGAAACTATGTGTTAGTTAATTCCAATAAGTTCATTTTGTCTTCTTTTTTTAAATAAATGCTTAGGTTTTGTTTATTCAGACAAGATTTTCAGTCAATTTGATCTCCTGACATTTCATCTCATAGGGACACATGAAAGCCATCAGAAAATGCTTTGATGCTTTCCTTATGAGAGAACTCGTAGGGACACATCAGGACATATCACCTCTGCGGAAGACTGGCAGTAGACAGTCGAAACAAGTCAGGAGATAAAAAGTCCTGAAAAACCGTGTCTGATTAAATGAAACCTAAACATACAGTATGTGTGTTAGTTCAATGAGAAACATGGATCTAAGAAATGTTAAAGTGCCTTAAAAAAGCCACCACAAGGAATAGGTCTGTGTGTGTGTGTGTGTGTGTGTGTGTGTGTGTGTGTGTGTGTGTGTGTGTGTGTGTGTGTGTGTGTGTGTGTGTGTGTGTGTGTGTGTGTGTGTGTGTGTGTGTCTGTCTGTGTGTGTGTGTGTGTGTGTGTGTGTGTGTGGTGTGTGTGTGTGTGTTTGTGTGTGTGTGTGTGTGTGTGTACCTGCCTGCCTAACTTTCACTAAACTTACCTAATTTAAGTAGTTAGGTGTAATGGCAGGTGTGGCATGAGTGAAGCTATAGTGATCAGGTGCCCTCCACTATTGATCACGTGACATGTAAACACTTACGTGTGCAGGCGTGTACACGCGTGTACGTCACTAAGTGTGTGTGAGTGTTGTATCCTGTCCAATCACAGCAACAATCTGACTCAGAGCGTAACACTACAGTCACTACCACTCTATGGACGAGTGTCGCGATGCAGACTGTAACCGGACTAAATGGTGGTCCGTTATACACTCAACACACACACACACACTTACATACCTGCACGTCTAAGTATTTATATGTCAAGTAGACGGTGATCGATAGTGAAGGGCACCTGATCGCTATGGCTTCACTCACGTCACACCTGCGTCTACGTGTGACTGATATATTTATGTTTGTTAGGTGAACATCCAGGTGAGGCGTAGGTGTGCATACACTTTAATATGCACATTAAAGCGTCTGCAAACGTGTTAACACGTCTGCAAGCACACATGCTTGCAGACGTGAATGGAGAGAGAATGGATCCACCCGTGTGTGTGTGTGTGTGTGTGTGTGTGCGTGCTACACAAGTAAAGGAAAATTAATTACCAAGGGTCTGAGTCAATCAGCCATGGATTTTCAATTACTCTACGGACGGTGCCCATGAAACAGCTTCGGCTGTGAAATATGCCGTTAGCAGGCCTCAGAGAACATGTACTAAACAGAGGGTTTCTTTAAATGAATAGCCCGAAAACCAAGCAAAATATTTAACCTGTGGCATCCACTGGCTTCTGCTGTGGAGGGTCACTGCACTCAACATAAGGAACAAGAGCCAAGCAAGAAGAGTTTCTGAGATCTTGCCAAAGGGGGGAG